>NC_081249.1:60519004-60819004 GCF_030490865.1 Poecile atricapillus | reverse complement strand
GAGGGAGAGATAAGTGGATGAGAGGTTAGTGTAGATTCCACAAAAAAAGAGCCTTTTCAATCATTTCATTACACCTAACACAGCACCTGCCACTGGTTGAACTATTTGTTTTCTCCTCTTTGTGAGCTTCATATTTTTTCTTGGATGATATTAAGTTTTGTGTATACAGATGCTACAGGATTTGAAGAAAATTAGGAGAAATATGTCAGAAGTCATCATTTGCTTCTTCAGCCAAAAGTATCCAAGAAGTGCTGGATATCCTATTTCTTCAAATGTTTACTACCCCAGACACAGAACAGACAGCTGTGTACGAGTTTGTCCTGGCAAAGGAGTGGAGAGGGTGGCCTCATCTACCCTTTCAGTCTCTGAGCTTTGATGATTCATATTTTGCAAGAGCTGCTTTGCTTATAAATAAGAGCAGGTTTAACAAGTGAAACCAGTTAGCCTTAAACAATTAATGCATGCCTCCTAACAAAAGGCAGAGCTTGAACCCAAAGAGCAAACCCCTCTTGCTGTGGAATGCTTTCCAGAGTTTAATTTCACATGTAGGACCAGTAGCACTCACAGCAGGAAGGCAGAATTAGTCATGTGGGGATATTGGGAACTGGGATGAGAAAGCATTGCAAAAGTACTCCTAACATAAATTGCTTATCACTCTGTACTGTTCTTCAAACAGAGATGATTTTGACACTGTATGCTGTTTCAAGGAAAGAGGAATACCAGGAGGGTGCTAGACTGAAGGCTAATCCCACCAGCACTCTTACCATCCTGAATGGCAGCACAGTTGTTTCTCATGCAATGCCATAAGAGAAGATAAAATCAAGAAAATAACAGATTTAGAAAGTGGGACTGCTGATTTTTTGCCTTGTTACTGTATGGACTGATTTATTTCAGAAAGGATGAAAGAAAAAAAAATTGTTCTGGCTTGACAGAGTCCCTGCCTGTTTTCAGAGTCCTTTACACTATTTTACATGATAAAGTAAAAGGCAAAGGATGTTCAAATATCCTGGCAGTTACAGAAACTAAGGAAGCCTCCATCCAGTTTATCTCCAGCTTGGTACTCCCTTCTCCCCTATCATTTCTATCACTGCCAGTTCAACTGAGACAAAGGGAGCCTCCTTCTGAGGAAGAAGGGATTTTGCCCATCTCAGGGCAAGAGTACACATCCTGAAATCAGCTTGCACTGGCTGCCATTTCACAGGAGCTTTTATTCCTGAGAACCACCTTCCCAAGTGACTCTGCTTCACTGACCCTGTGGGGAAAATACTTGATATTCTTCCCACCACATTTCTCTATATTGGATGGTTGAAATGTTGCCTTTGGGAAAAAGTAGAATAGTTATGCTTAGGAAATAGGTACAAGGATCAATTCCAGCTGTTTATTATTATTTTTTTTGCGCATGTTCCTACCAATGTATTTTGTCATATCCTTTTTTTCTCCATTTTTTTTTCTATTTGAGAGTGGATGGATATGTAGACATCAGTATGTTTCCTAAAAAGTGCCTGTTTTAAACAAGGTTCTAGGTACCAAATGCTGATTCACTAATCAAAGCTCAACCTTCCTCTCCCGCACTGTCTCAGCACAGATCCTGATACACTATATACCATATACCGTATACCATAGTATCAGATTGGCTTCTTCAAGGAAAGGGAAAGTGATTTTCTTACTGATGTGATAGGTGACTCACCCTGTTGTGAATCAGAGAAATCAGGACAATCCAATCTCTACCAGCAAAGCTTATCCTGCTCCTTCGATAAGGTGTTTTCCATGTCTGCCATTGCTGTATCCTGTGAAGCAATTATGCTTGGCCAAAATCTTCCGTGATTCAAAGTAAAAAGCATATTGCCAAACTCTGGGAAACATGGAGGTGTTTCATTAAGGTGGAGGTCAGCCATTTCACTTTGTATATATGAACATAGTCCAGTGTTTTGTTCCTCTGGCAGAGAGCACAAACAGCTGCAAGAGCACTGCAAAACCTGAAGGGGCCTTTTCTTCTCCTCTTAACCCCTGTGGCAGTCATCCTCCCCAGGACAAAATGGGGTAGAGACATTCCCCCCACAATCCACATGCTGGGATGGGTGGATTGCCTACCTAAGAACTGAGGCCAAGAGAAAACCCTTGGCAAATATGTTCAAATAGACACTCTCCTGGCCCTGAGATATACAAGATTTCTACGACATTTGGCTTTTTCAAGTTCCTGAGGAACTGAGCAAAACAAGAGTTTTGCCTGGCTGGCTTGGGGCTGTGCAAGTCACTTGCCTGGGGAATGTGACTGTCACATGTGGGGACTTTCTGCTTTCACAGATCACAGACAAGGAAGAAGAGCAGATCACTGGTACAGTGCTCCATGGTAGCCTTGGGAATCCAGAGGCGGAAAAATAAAGGGATATGGTTCTCTAATTCAGAGCAGATTGAAAAAACGATGTTGGAAAATAGGTCTGTATTTATAGACATACTACAGGACACAAAGATCACTTCATTCAGCAGCTGGAGACACAGGAACATCCATATCCTAGATTTAGGTTTGCTAATTGTGCTTTTATTATGGGATTTAGCTTATTAACTTCTGGCATACATATGTGAGCCAAAGAGACTCTGCTTCCTAAATTATAGTCAATGGAAGGAAAGAGGCAGTTCCAAGCCATTGTTCACCCTATCTACTGTAAAAGGCTTCTGCAGTACAAATTGCACTTGTACTGTCTTTCACCTGCAGTAATTGTTCTCTCAAGGTTCTCTCAATCTTCACAAAGTAAAACATATAACAGACCCATAGTGAACCTCCAATAAATGCAATCTGCTAGAAGTGCCTCCGTAAAGGTAATTTTTTACTTCATTAGACAGCTTCTTTCACTGAGCAAAACTTTCTATATCACCTGTCCCGCACCACAAATTAGCATTAAAGGAGCCTGCTGCCAGGGTCATGTGTCTATAAATGAGACATTTATATATGGTTATCCTGCCCAAACCCCTATCTGCATTGCTATCACTGTCCTGAAGCACTGCAGGGGCAGTGGACTCTGCCTACCAAAGTGCTTAAATGTGCTTGTCCATCAGCCTGGAACCCTGACTCACCTCAAAGTCTGACTTGTTATATATCTTAATTTCAGAAAGCTGAGAAGGCATCACAGCCCATCTCCTCCTGATAGCACAGGATGATAAGGAGCTCCAAATGCTCCTGAGGATCACATGCATCCTAGGAGGGCTCCTTTGAGGAGGGAACAATGGGGACACTGCAGAGTGCCTGGACAACCTGCCTTTCCTACTCCAGCTGCAAGCAGATCAGAAGATCCTGGAGTAGCGATACCGGTGTGGCACATCCTGGGGTGGCAGAGACAACACCACTCTGCATTGCAAATGCATTAAGCAAAGATGGATAGTGAGGGAGCCAGGTGGGACCTTCATGCTAAAACACACAGGACCTGGCAGGTCTGAGGACTGCAGCTGATGGTTTCAGGGAGGAGTTGTGTTTAACAATTCTGAGCTGGAAGGACAGGTTAGTCATGCACATGGCCTAAAGCAAGGAAGGCAAAGAAATGAAAGCTGGGGAATCCCAAAGAGATGAGAGGTGCAGCTACACACACCCCAGTAAAGAAAACCCCAAACTTCATTTTGGGAAAGGCAGCTTGCTCTGGTGTAAGAAGAAGCACACAACCTTGAGTGCTTGTCCAAGCGAGCATCTACAGATGGCGTATTTACATTCTTCCCCATATTAAGAGTGGACACGTTTTTTCTTCTGCTTAACCAGGTGAGCAGCTGCTTACATCTGATACAAACTGATGCAGGGGTGAGCTTTGCCATGGCAAACAGCCTTTGCTCTGTCATCCTCAATGCTCTTGTATTTGTGCATGTGTGTACAAGGCACATCCCACAGATTTTTGTCCTGAAAAGTTAGAGTTGGTGGCTCACAAACTGAGCAGATTGAAATAGTACTTATTATTAATTTTCTTATTGTATGGAAAGCTTGAAGGTTACTGGCAATCTGCTGGTCCAAACCTTTGGAAACCACTCCTCTAGGACTCCTCTCTAGGCGATCAGGGGAGAAGTTATCATTTGTGCAAGAGAACAAGCACCAAGAGAATTATCACCCAAGTGATCTAAAATGAGGTGAGTTCAACTAAGTCAAAGCAGAGCTCTTGTCTCTAACCCATGCCTAGTCATGTAAATTAACTTCATTACATATGTACAAATGAGGGGGTGGCACTGTCACCCGTGGTACTCTTCTGGGTGCTTTCCCTTACTCATAACTACACACAAGACTGTCTGAGAGCAAGAAATTGCTGATTGTGCCTTGGAGTAACCGAGGCACACCCTGAAACAAGGTAGTAAGTACTGGGCAGCTCAAACACAATAATACGTTGTTTAGAAAAAACTTACTTGTCACCCTACATCCCTACATTGTAGCAAAGTTTTGGTTTCTACATGCAAGACAAACAAGAGGAGATTGAAAGTTTGGGCTGGATCTGTAGTAAAGATCCAACTCATGCAAAAATGTTATCCAAATCACAGAGGATCAGGAAAACCAACTACAGGCTCCCCAAATTTCTGTATGAAGCAATCACAGTTGCACAACTCATAATTGAGTTTACTGCACTTAACTCTCTGTTCTTTATTACAGTGTTGACTAATGAAGTCTTACTTTAGAATAAAACCCCGCTTCTGGTAACATTGTGGTGCTAATATAATTATTCATTGTCTGTATGTTGTGTTTGTGCCAGTGCTGAAGAGCAGATGTTACGAGTGAAATCTGAAGAGTTTATTATAAGCAAAAATAATTAGCTTCCTGCTCTGTAGGAACAAGTCTGTTGTCCACCAGACTAATTAGAGCTTCAGTCAGCCTTGTGTCATGTTGCAACCAAATCTCTGAAATGTTATTTTTTAAGGTTCAGAGATTTGACAGTGAGGCAACTCATCTGGCTATCATATGAAAAAGCTGACTATTTTAATTTATCTCTGTATCACCTTATTCACTGAAGTCATTATACAGCTAAGAGTCTTCTATAATTTTTTTTGTCCTTATTTATGTTATGTAACAAAATTTATTTTTATTTCTGTAGGGTCTACAAGTTCCTGTGTGCATAGGCAGAAAAACAATTTTCTAAAATCCAGGTAAACTTGAAGGTGAAGTCAAAAGCGACAAAAGCAGATAGAGTCCACTTAAGGAAAGATATTAATCAATTCTAGAGTCATCAAGTAGACCAGTGAGAATGATCAAACATCTGTGAAGGGACAGGGTAACCTTTTCCAAGCACCTGAAAGATTGTTCCAAACAAAGGAATTAATCTCCCCTCCAAGTATTTGTGTTAGGACAGGAATTAACCTGCAGCAATGCAGATTTCGCTGAAACATAAGGAAAAAGATCTCTAATTGCAAGGACAGTGAAGCAGTGCAACAGACTTTCTAAAAAGACTGCAGATAATATTTTCTTTGAGGAAGTTAGACATCTACCATCACTATGCATGCTGCTGTGGGATAAAATTAGATGACCCTTGAAGATTCCTTCTGCTTTGTGACTGAATGGGATAGCTGGGCAGGCCGTCAAGGCAGAGAAGTAGACATACTCTGAGATGGGTGAGGGTCAGAACAACAGTAGAGTGTCTAGGGTCACTAGGACAGGTGCTGCCAGGAGGCTTAGTCATGACATGTCAGGAGAGGAGCTGCTTTAGGACTGGATTTGGGGCTTATGGGGGTCTAAAATGCAGTTTTAAAGAATCTATGTTGTAAAACAATTTGAGTCCATATGCAGTGTTAGAAAAGCATGTCTTACTATGGTGCCATGCAAACACAAAAAAGGAAGATAGTCACTGCCAGAGAAGGGTCCACATACAAACTTGTCAGAGCCAATTTGTTGAGAGCCAATCAGCCTCATGCAAAGCTTTATATGCAAAGCACAAGTGTTAGTGGATAATGGTGACTTATTTTTCTGAGCAAAAAATACCTGTTCACCACAGTTCACAAGTAAAAACAGCCTAAAATCCTGAGGGTAGGATCTGCCACTGCAAGACATGCCATACTCTGTGATAAGGAGGGGAGTGGGGCCAGGCACCCAGATATTTTGAGAAGCAATCCTCTCTCCAGAGAGCTGCCAGGTGTTAGACTGAGACATCACCAAATCTTTTACTATATCTGCTCAGAAAGGCAGGCCAAAAGTGCTGGGATCAGTTCATATGAATCTCTCCTCAGGTCTCTGTTGTGCAATGCTGGTTTCTGTTCCCCTTCTTGCAATAATAAAGCTGCAACTGCTGCTTCAGGGATTCTACAAAGGATGCAGCTTATGTAATATCCATTTAGAAATGACAAAGCTTTCTTTTTTGGGCCTTTCATGTAGTAGTCCACCCACATGCAGGCGGTGCACACAAATGACGTATCACCCGGAGGCCGAGACTGCTGCAGAAATTGATAGTAAGCTGTTGTTATTCTAATTATGTGGCTGTCTTCCTTAATTAAAGCTATGCCACAGGTCATTTACCCTGGTGCAGAGTCCATGAACATTAATCCTGGCTGTGTTTTGGAATCAGAGAGTTCTCATTAGCATAGGATTGGCTGTGAGGGAAGCATAATCATCTGAAACCTTTTACAAAGGAATGTAAATTAGCATCCATGCCTCCCATGTACTATTGACATAGCGAATTATTTTACTGGCTAGAAATGAAAATGAGCACAGAGCAATGGCTCCCATAACTGCAGCTCAGGCTGTACTGTGTTTGCAGTGGGGATTTGTGTGTGTGTGTGTTTCCCAACAGCCAGAAACTCCAATTATCATCTCTGATGGCTCACCAGCTCTTGAAGCTCACGCTCCTCCCCATGCAAAGCACTGCTATCTGTTTACACTGAAGTAATAACTAAGAATAAAAAATAGACTTTAGAATGCCTTATTAATCTTGGTGTTCTTCCCTCAGAAGCATAGAGTCCCATATTAGGAGTGGATTTAGGTTTGGAAGTCTGAACCAAATTGTAATAACAGGAATAATTCTTCAACTTGTCTAATCAAGCAATGGTCAAACCTTTTTTTTGGTCACAAATCATGCTTCAAGACAGATCTTTAGTTTTGCAAAGCTTGAAACAGACCCCAGCTAGAGGGGAAAAAAAAAGGCTGCTTTTTATCAAACAAGGATTCCTCAAAACAGCAAGAACCTCACCCATAGCTAATGAAAAAACTATCCCTCCAAGGAGACAAACAAACAGTGATGGCCCATGCAAGAGCTGAAGAGAGGGACACCACACCCAGGGATAGAAGACAGATGTTCTGACTGCTGATCCATTACTCCATCTATCCCACACCATCTTTTTTGCATTCTGTGATTATAGCAGGGTAGAAATAATAGATGCAGTTCTACAATAGGAATTGTTCTACAGAGTCAAGTTCTTCTTTACTTAGAATAATTGCTTCCCTGGCACACTTCCCATCCTGCTCAAAAGCCAAGTGATGGCCATGGCTAATAGCCAACTATGGCCAAGTGTATTGTAGCTATAATTTTGGAAATTCATTTTCAAAACAAAGGATTATGCTCCTGATAGTAAAGTATAGCCACAACATCGAGCTGTGATATAAAGGCATAAAATATTTCACTGGCTTGTGTTAAAATGCCATATTATTCTACATGGGTATAATCTCAGAGTAATTCTTACAATAAAAAAAAGTTAGGAAGTGGCAGGATAAGTCCTGTTTTCCTCAAAGTTAAAGAAACCAGTTCTAAGGTGTGACACTTCTGGTGATATTTGCTGGAAGAAGAAAAAAAAAACACCCTAAAAATAGGAAATAGTACGTTAAAAGTGAGCAAAAACACCTACTGATCTTAAGGGTTGCATTTAGACAGTGGTAAAGCAGTCTGGAGTAAATAAAATCAATTTCTATTTAACTTATGCTATGATATTGATAGGATCACCAGTAGCATAGTATCCAAGTAGTTCACAACACAGGGGGGCTATTACCAACATCATAATTTTACAGATGAAGAAATGAAAGTCCAAATTCTCAAAGCTATTAAAGTTTATAGATAAGATATCTTGAAAAAGTGACTTGCACTATGGCTGGTCAGGAAATCAAGTTCAGGTTTCTCACTCCCTCAGCAGCACTCACATAACTGGCTCAAGGTTTGCTTTCCATGGGATGGCTTTGCTTTTGTTACAATATAAAATAATTTTAACCAAGACCATATGGTGTTACTGAGTCGTATTATGTGAATTTAAGAATTGTTCAATCTCACTTGCACTCTGAGGAAAGTAACTTGTATTCTTTTGAATGTTCAAAGTGATCTTGTGTGTGTGTGTGTGTTGTTGGTTAACAACTCACAACTGGTTTATTTTCCCAGGCATATCTCTGCTTTTAGCAGCCATTTGCTCCTGGTCTCCAGTCATCATCACATGGTAATTTGAAACCAGCCTACTGTCATCAGAATTTATTCAATCTTCAGGCTGAGAGAATAATGATGGTTGTGGGCACTTCTACAGAGTATCTGAATGTCACAACAGAAGGCGGGGAGCTGATGAAGAGGCTCTTACTCAAACAGAGGTTCAGTGTTCTGAGGCATTTAATGTTTTTTCTGTGTTTTGCTAGGGGTAAAAAAAAAAGTTGGATCATCAGTTAACAAAAATGAAGACAAGGCCATAGAGTAGTTTTGGGAAGGAAAAATTCAAACCATCTCAACTACTGTCTACAGTCAAACTTTTGCTCCTGATTAGATATCAAAAATGTCTGGGGTGGATAAGCAGTAGTTTCTGGTTTTGTTCTGTGGCATTTACGAATGTGGCAAAGTTGGGGCAGCAGAGCCTTTGACAAAGGTGATCACCTAAATCAATCAGACATGCCTAAGTCCACAGAAGAAGATGTGATTAATAATACGGGTCTCAGAGAGGTGGTGAATGTCACTGCAAGTGCAATCCCTGTCATCCTTGAGAGGCTGTGTAATCGGTCAAGATTCCCGTGACTGGAAAAAAGGCAAAAGTTGTTCAAATGTGTTCTTTAAGAAAACCAAGAAAGAAGAGCCCTCCTGAGAAGGTGAGATTTTGTTGAGAGGTGAGACCTTCTGCCCTACAAGCCAATACTTCTCACCTTCTGGTCCCTGTAAAGGTCATAGGGAATATTTCCAGGCATGCAAAGGACAATAGGGTGATTTGAATCAGCCAGCATGGATTTTCTGAGCACAGATCATGTCTCACTTACCTAGTTTTCCTCTATGATCAGATGACCAGCTCAGGGAACAATGGGAGAAGAGATGATGTTAATTTTGAAAGATCTTGGATGCAGTCTCCCAAAGTATCCTCCCAACTAAATTGTTCAGGTATTGACTGTCTAAGTGGACAGTAATTTGGACTAAAATTTGGCTGGACCTTTGGGTTCAAAGGCCTGTTCTGAGCAGCATGAAATTCAGGTGGCATCCAGGTCATGGAACAAGGGTGTCGATCTGTTCAATGTCTTTATCCATGACCTAAATGATAGGACAGAACTCACTCTCAGCAAATTCATGGTACCAAATTAGAGAGAACAGTTGATAAACTGGAGAGTTGAGGTATTGTTTGGAAGGAAAAAGCAGGCTGGAGATATGAGCTGACAAGAACTTCAAAAAGTGCGAAGTGCTGCATCTGGGACACAGTCATTCCATGCCACAGTATGGGCTGGGTTGTGAGCTGGAGAGAAAACAACTTTGCAGGGAAGGATTGGAGTGATACTGTGGAGAGCAGGTTTAATATGAGCCAACAGCATGTATTTTGAGAAGACAGCAAGTCCTAACCTGAAAATTTAAGAAGACAGAAGAGCTATTTCTACTATTACAGCTGGGTTTCAGCCACAGTGATAGCAATGAGCTCTTCCTCCCCTCTCAAATTGCCTTCTCAGTTGTGATATCTGAAAGAAAAAATGACTGCACAGAAATCAGAAACAAACAAGTTTTACTTTACATAACACCCCTGCCAAAAAGGTGGATGATCATTTCAGTGTGCTTTATTAGACATGCTGTCTAGGATCTCATCAATTTGGATCTCTTGTCATTATCTCCTGGGAGGGTCCTCAGAACACATCTAACTTTTTTATGAGGTGCTGGCACGGGCCCTAATATAGCCTCAAATGGGTCCTCCAGTGATCATAGAAAGACAAACGCAAAGATATCCTAAAACAACACAGTACACACAAAGGCCTTTTACTCTCCCAAGCAATTTTGGACAAACAGCTAGGTTATTCCCTCACCCTCTATTTTTATCTGGGAAGAAGCCCTTAAAATGCTGACTACAAGGGTAGAAGGGACAAACATAATTCCCAGAAAGCTGCTTGGCTGTGGGAGGTGAGTCCTCAGTTTCCCTGCAGAGAGCTGGAACATGAGGAGGGCAGGGAGCCTTAGGGGGGGATATAGCTGACTGTCCCTCCCCAGCTTTGCACCAGGATCCAAGTATGTGAAACTTTTGCAGCCAGTTGCTGTTTTCATACCTGCACCACAGCATGCAACAATGTTGGTCCTTGTGTGTATATGGCTCAGACCACACAGGGAAAAAGGCAGCTGTTCCCCTAAAAGAAGCATTGTGGGGCTGCATCTATGCTGCTCAGCAGATCTTTTTGAATTTTTGTTCCCTGCCTTCAGTCTCCACCCAGCAGTTCACAGCAGATGAGTGTTGTTGGTAGGCACAGTGCTGTTTCAGAGACCGGGTGATGCATCGCAGGGGGATGTCCCCACTCAGACGCCAAGCTCAAGGCTGATCAGAAGATAGACAAGGATGCATTGGGCTTTTCTGAGAGTGGACTGCAGCTGATTCTGTTTCTGCCACAGAAAGGGGTGGTAGGGGATGGCTGCTCCTTCGTGCTCCATGGGGCATGAAGGGCCATGGGAAGAGAGGCTGCCTCTTCTCTTCCAGGTGCAAGCACAGCCCTCATTGCCTCAGCCTTGGCCTTGGCTGCCATGGGCCACCTGGCTCTGCAGCCGGGACAAAGTGGTGATCGGCCATTTTGCAGGTCTGCCAACCAACTTCCCTCAGCAGCTGCTCTGTTTACCTGTGCTTTGTTTACTGTAGAAGAAAATGCCTGGGACCAAGGCAAGCATCCAAACCCAAGCTGACACAGCTCATTTAGGCTTGGCAGGGAGTAGCCCTTCTGGATTCAAAGCCAGTGAAAGGATGGGACTGGCAGAAGGACACTTTGCTGCCTATAATTCTTTAGAAAAGCTTTGTTTGTTGTGCTATCACTCTTGGGAAAAGGGCCTATGAGAGAGGGGCAGAACTACAAGAATTTGACTCTGATCTTAAAAGGAGAAGAAGGAAAGCAGGCCATATTCTATTTGTGTGGGTTTGTTTGGGTTTTGTCCTAAAAAACAAAAGACAGAGAAAACAATGGACATTTTTCTACAGCAGGGATGTGCAGACATGGATTCCCATACATGTCCATGGGGTGTCCTTTCAGCTCATTACTTCTGGGACCAGCCTGGCCTGATCTACCTTGAACATGCTGAAACAGAGAGCAAAGACAACAAAAACATTGCAGTTGCACTTCATGCAAGGTCCACACAGATAACATAGGGATACTGAATTCTGTGGGATTTAGGAACCCTATATAACTTTGGGAAACTGGACTTGAGGGTCGCCCCAGATGCTGAGTCCCTCCTCCAAGCATGGTGTCTGACTTTATTGATTACTGGCTCTGTGTGTGTGTGTGTGTGTGATATATTAAGTCATCTGACAAACAAAAACTAAACATTCCTCAGGCTGTCAACCACAGAAGCATTTTCTTTAAATGTATGTAAACGAAACCAATTTCATTACCAAAATGCTGGCAAACCTTCTGTCCTGCTTGAAGCTGTTAAAGTCTTTTGTTTCCAAATGCACTAGTGGTGAGCAAAAGCATCAGGCTGCAGGAGGAAGCCTGCTCTCCAAAACGGCAAAAAGTCATGTCCAAATGACTCCTCCAAAACACACAGATAAATAACAACAGAAGTTTCAGTTCTGGGCTGGGAAAGATGAAGGAGGGAAGTGGCTCTGACAGGCATAGCAGACAGACTGGCCACACAGAAATTGGTATGTGTGGAAGACTCCCAGTTCCTGAAGTAGGACTCACATATCATGACCAGGGCGAGATGGTGGAGCACCCCTGAAGTCATTCTTGTCACCTCAGTCTCCTGCAGAAAGGAGATGTGGCATCCTGCATGTGTCCCTAGTCTTCATGATGTGGAGGCTGGGACTCGTGGCAGATCTTCCTATGTAGCCCCAGGCAGCCCCACATTGGCCACAGCAATGCTCAAATAAGGACTGGGAGAACTACTGGGATGATGTCTGGTCAAAAACTGAAGGAACTGAATTAATGGAAAATGCAGAAGAGACTTCTGTTTGATAGGATTTGAAATGTTTCTTTTCCTGCCTGCTTGTTTTTATATCCTTAAGAATTATTCAATTGGCTTAAAAAGATAAAAGCTAATCATTAAATATCCAGATTTCCAGGTTAAAAAAAAAAAGTCCATTATTTTCAGAAAGTGAAAATAGACATGATATAGATACAAACACAAACAAAAGAAAAACATTGTTTGTAATTTTTTAATATTGAATCATTTGAGCATCTGGAAGCACAAATGTAATCTCAAAACCAAAAGCAAGACAGGAGGGGAAAACCAAACCAAAACCCAAACAAACTCTTCCTACCAATCCAAATGCTGTAAATGATGAAAAGCTCCTGTGTTTGGATGCAACCTTGAACGGTTTATGAAGCAGCATTTTGAGTTACCAACTCACCCTTCACAGAAACCCGTGACGCAGGCGCTCGTGTTTGATGGACCTATGTGGGTAACCCCGAGGCTTGGGGGCAGACATTACTGGGAAATGATCATTTTTGGTAGCGTACGTGCCCAGCCGCGGCGGGAGGAGGACGGCCTGCCTGTCTCTGGGAGCAGCCCAGCGATTTCTGCGGTCCGAGGCGGTGTGGGTGCCCGGGCGGGCCGCGGTCCGGCTGCCGAGCGGCGCTGGGTGCCGTGCCCGGTCCGGATGCCGGGCGGCGCTGGGTGCCGTGCCCGGTCCGGCTGCCGAGCGGCGCTGGGTGCCGTGCCCGGTCCGGCTGCCGAGCGGCGCTGGGTGCCGTGCCCGGTCCGGCTGCCGGGCGGCGCTGGGTGCCGTGCCCGGTCCGGATGCCGAGCGGCGCTGGGTGCCGTGCCCGGTCCGGATGCCGAGCGGCGCTGGGTGCCGTGCCCGGGCGGGCCGCGTGTCCGGGCGGACGGTGCCGCTCGGCGGTGCCGCTCCGCCACTGCAGCCTCCCCGGACCCGCACAAAGGGAAGGGGAAAGGCTGGGGGGGGGGGCAGTGACATCTCGAGAGGGGGTTCCAGCGGGGCTGTTTCTGACCGCAGTCGCCCAAGCTGCCAAGGGCTGGCCAGCCGGGAGTGGGCTTCATTTCCTAAATCACGGGCTCAGCGTGATGGGGCTAAACTCGGCCTAAAGGGTTCCTTGTGGGAAGCAATGAGCCAACAAAAAATACTCTCCTGAGCAGTGAGAATCCAGATAGGCTAAGAATCAAGTAAAATTAAGGGAAAATTCCTCCTTGTTTTTTTTTTTTTTTTTCCCCCCTTTAATCTGTCCAGATCATTCAAGGATTCAGGATGAGGATGTTTATAAAAAGCCTTGTTTTGTAAATCAGGGACTTGCAGACCCTTGTGTTGTGCTGCAGCTGCTATTTACAGTGGATACTTAAGGAGGTATTTCAGTAAAAGGCCAAGAGGAGTCTGAAACAGGAAAATGTAGTTCAAGGCCCTGTTCCCAGCCTGCCAAAGGGATTGGGATAGACAGCCCCTCTCCAGCCCCTTGTTTCTCTTACCTGCCTCTGTTTTGCCCCTCTGCTGTTCCTGACACAGTGAACAGTGCCTAGCACAGAGGGACATCCATCTAGGAGCTGCCATGATGCAGATGACATCAGGAATAACGCTAACAGATGGCAGGTCTGAAGAGGAGCCGCTGCCACCAATGCAGGCTGGCAGGCAAACATTCCTGCTCTGGCAGCTGGAACAACGGTAGTGCAAATGAAACATGAACAATTTCCTCCCTGCCAGCAAAGAAAAGAGCTCCAGGGAAAACCCAGGGAGAATAATTGTCAGCCTCCTCTAGGTATCATGGGAACACAGGCCATTCAGTAATCCCCTAGTAAGCAACTGCGTCTTATTTTTAATTCGGAATAAAACCCCAAGAATCTAAGAGCAGGTTCTGCACAGTTGCTGAATTAGCTGCACCAGTGCCCCCCTCCTTCTGACCTTTCACTGAAAATCATTGAAGTGAGGCATGCAGGAGTTCTACTGTAAAAAAAATGGGTTCATAACTGAGGGTGAATCTCCTGTCACAGAACGATGCAGATAGGACAAATATTTAACATTCTTCTTGCTCCTGTCTTTGAAGAAGATGCTGATCATTAGACCAGTGAAATTCCTCCTTTCTCAACCAGGTCACTCTGTCTTCAGATGCCTTTTTCTTTTTTTTTTTTTGCTTTTATTTTCCTTTAGTCATTGTTAAAATATGCTGCAGCCTTACAGCATGTACTGCAAGCTGGCTGGTGTGCCCCCAGAAACTTTCAGTAGCAGCAAGCAGGGACAGGGTTGATGCTGGCATTCACAATGAACATGGCTTATCCTCACTGATATTTGAAGAGCTACAGCAATGCAGAAATCCTGTAAGCCTCAATAAAGTCAAAATCCTGTAAATAGTTGTCAGTAATTCACAATAATATACTAATAACTGGTGCTATTGGGTTCAATGGGACTACCCCTCACAGAGGGAACTGTGTCAGACTACCAGAATATCTGCACTCGGGCTTCCAGCAGCAGCTAGTTATGGATACAAAGGGAATAATTAAAGAATAAGGTAGACATCCCTGATGTATTTTCCCAGTTTCCAGTAACTTCCTATACTTCTGGCACAGTACCTGATTTTTTGGCCTGTTATAGGGAATGTTCTTCTGTCTCTTGCGAAATTCAGCACACACATCTGTTGTCATCCCAGCAGGTACCAGGATTCCCTCCAAGCAGGGGTCTCAATTATGATCATTTTATGCCATGGGCTCCACTTCTATTTGCAGATTAGCCTGTTTAAGAGATTTCTCTGAAATAAAGGACTTGTGTAAGGATAATGCAGTATGTACATGACTACCAGCTTTTCCTATCTGCAGGAACCCACTGAGCAACATACCTCTGGCTCTGGTATAAGAAAACTGATGAATACAAAACTACCATGAACACACATTGTAATGAGCACAGCTGCTGGTTAAAAAAGTAAAATGGCAAGCTATTTCTAAATCCAGGGCTTGGAGAGCAATCACTCTTCATACCCTGCAGCCTGGAAAAGGCACAGACCAAAAAAAGATAACAAGAGGCCTGCTCAGTCCTTATCACAATTTTTCTTTTGCTTTTTTTTCCTTGGTCCTCACTCTCCCCTGCCTTCACTGGTAAAACCCTGCTCTCATTTCCTCAGACATGGATGCAGCAGAAATAACATGGGTAGGAAGCATGTTTTCCTCTGCTAGATTACTGGCACACAGGAGCCCCATTCCAAAATTAATTCTCCAGACGGTATCTCTCATCCAGCCTCAGGAGTGGAAAAAGCCACAGAGACAGACATGAATCACAGGTGATGCCTCTAAACCTCTTTTTATCCTCCCTTCAATCTGATTCAAGGGGGGAGCAAAAAACCCCAGCACATTCCCGTAGTAGCAAATAATAACTAGGAAGCCTCCGGCATTTCTCGGAGAAAGACCTGAATATCTTTTGCCAGGATGGTTGGTTGAACACCGCTGCAGCTCTATAACCCTTCATTTCTGTACACAAAGCCTCGAAACCATTAAGGTCTTAGGAGAGAGCAGAGAGGTAGGAAATGGGGAGGGGGGGGTAGGGGGGGGGGTCCTGGCTTATTATGTGAGCAGCAGCCAGGCTGGCCAGGACTTTGGCACAGCTCCTCCCTGTGATGGGGAGGATTTGGTTTCCATAGCAGCAGCAGCATGATTTCCCCCACTCTTCCTCTCCGGGACCTGTATTCCACAAATGCATGGGAGTTATATTTCCCCCCAAGGCTTTTATTTTCCTGCTGCACGGTTTTGCCGTGCTCCAGCAAGTCTGCCTTTTTCCATCGTTTTCTGACACTGGATTGAGGAGTGAGAGGGGGCCATGGGGATGCCGTGCAAGCATCACTCTCGCCTCCCTCTCCCTCTTAACACCGCTCCACAAAAGACGCAGTGTTCCCTGTCCCCAACTGACTCATCTTCTCTGAGGTCCCGCTTTTCCTTGCCTGTCTCCAGTGATCAGCTCACGCATGCCTGGCTTTCCATAACAGAGTAGGGCTGTGTGCAAGTGCCAGGCGCTCGCACAAAGCTGGAGCGCTGCCTGCAGAGGAAATGTCAATACAGGAACACCAGGCTATTTACAAAACCCCTCTATCCTGTGACAGAGATGCAGATATCTGTAAAACAGTCATACCTGCATATACTCTCCTTTTGATTTTACCCACATGAAGCACATGAAGACTCTTGTTTCTCTTGATGAAGAGGACTTTTTTTTTGTCAGTACAAAGGAGAGGAAGACATGCTCAGAAATAGGATGGCATAACTGCAAACCACACCAAGTATTCTGGGGACTCGTAGGAGGATCTGGAAAGCAAAGCCAATTCATTTTTTGCAGCTGATCTGCCTTCAAAACAAGTGCTACTTTAGTTGTACACATTTGACATTTTTCTGCCTCAGGACTAAGGAACTGAGCTGTGTTCTTGTTAGTACCATAAAATATTTTCTTCTTCAGTGAAATACAGAGAAGAGGCCAAATTCTCCCCGATTTTAGCAGGCTTCCCAAGATATGGGTGCACAGTATGTTGTGCATGCATACCAGTGTTTTCTGTGCTCTGGAACATCCCAACCCACATATCCAGGGCAAATGCACACCAGGGAGCCCTACTGGCAGCTGGGATGGGGGATCTGGGGCTCAGCACTGGGCAGAAGCAATCCTCAGCTTTTAGGTCACAGCTGGCACTGGTCCTACCAACACAGAGGCTGCCAGGCTGAGCCTGCTTTTGGTGCAGGCTCACCATATAGGGTGAAAAGGTTACAGAGCATGGCACAGCTTGGTGACTTGACGTCTCACGGAGCTCTCAGACCATCCACCAGCGGGAAGTGCATGGCTTGGCATCCACCCACACTCAAATACTAGTCAAGACTATTCCCACTGCTCCTACCAGATTGTTCCCACACTTTGGGCAAGTCAGTATCTCTTCATCTAGGAGAAAGAGAGTTCACTTATTGGCATAAAGATGCTTTTTCACTACCCAGTTGTTATTAATAGTCACTAATGTTTCTAAGCACCTTGAAAGAAGTGGTTTCGTCATTACTTTTAGTAATAACATTGGACTTATGGGGTGAAAGAGCCCCAAAGACTGCACTCAGGAATCAAGACCTCCTTGTAGAAAGCGATGCTGAGATAAATTTGACCACAAAAATCCCATTAATTTCCATATGTCACTGAATTCTCCAGTCATCTTGGAAGAGCCTTTTGCTGGAGAGCAACATCTGTTCTGGCTCAGAAAGATGGTAGTAAACATCACATCTTAATTAAAACTCTGTGTACAGTTTTGGGAGACATACTGGTACCTCCTGGGAAAAAAAAGAATCTTAATGGCTTTGCTCCCATGTGCTGACAAAAAGCGCCTGTCACTGTCCTTGTTTTGGCAAATGCCAAGTCCCCATTTGTAAGAGTCAGAACAGAGTTTGTAGGAAAGGCAGCAAAAGGACTCTGACTCCTCTTGGCAAAGTGTCCCTTGGCTGAGAAAATAGCTTTACTTTTCACAACCACATTGGTAAGAAAGCCCCTCTAGATGAGCTTCCAGAGCTCACAGATGTAGGTCACAGGTTTAACATTGGATTTGTTAGGTACACTCTAACTTTTCTTCCACTGCACTTAAATATATTTCTAAATATGTTTTCTTCAACCTGCACAATGCAGGGTGACCCTGATACACCAGTTGTTACTTTATTAGTCAGGTTCACAAATTGACTGCAATGCAAATATTTCTTATTCTTGGTTTCCCTTTCTTGCAGACCTGCAACAGGACTAGCGTAGTTATAGTCTCATTCAACATGAATAGAAGAGCTTCAAAAATATTTTTTCAGCATTCAACCCTTATTTAGGCCCTGCAAGTTTCCAAAAAAAGTAAAATTTCAGGAGAACTCTGTTCTAAAACTTTTTTTGTTTGAATAAGACTGGAATAAAACTGGAAATTCCCCAAAGGATGCACCAGTGCATACAAATGATTAAAACATTTATTTTAGTTGAATTCATTCAATAAAAGGACCATTGCAGAGCTCTTCAGGATCTATCATGATAGAAATAAAAATATTTGGAATATATAAGTGAGAATATGGGTTTCACCAAGCATCTGCTGAAGACTTTCATGGCTCCGTCTTCCCATCAAGTTCCTCTGAGGTCAAGCAGCCTGTGAGTTCTGGATCCCCATTGCCCAAACATCTCCACAGAAGATAAAATGTGTTGGTCTTATCTAAATGCTATGGAGGTGCACAAACCCTAGATAGATACCTCTTGTAGTCAGTGTTGCAACCTGTCAGACCTAGATAGCACAGTATGAAAATGAACCACACCCAGGTTTTCTATCCTGGCTATAAAGGAGATCTTGGTTAACTAAATCAAGTGTAAATATAAGTATTTCATCTGTCTGAAGTCAAAGAGTCACAGAATGGTTTAATGAAGTCTGGAGCGCCAAAGCCTTACTAAGAGCAGGGCTAACTTCAAAGTTAGACATGGAAAGCTGAAGTCCTTGTCTAGCTGAGATTTTAAATTTCCATGGCTGCAGACATAGTTGCCTTGCTGAGTAATGCCCTCACTGGGAAGGAAAAACCCCCAACCTCCATGCAATCAGAATTTCCCTTGACATAACTGCTAACTGCTCCTTTTTCCATCACTATGCAGCATGAGATCCTTTCACTCAGGATTAGTGTGACTCTGACTTTCTCTAAAATCCTCCGTTAAAGAGGGCTGTAAAGGTATGAGCAAATCCCATCCTTGGTTCCCCAGCCATGGGGCAAAAGTCAGCTGTGTATTCTTTCAAAATGCAGGAAGCCCAAAATGTTTCAGATTAAGGAGTGCATGCTCAAATGCTGGGATTTCCCAGAATAGCTTTTTTTGTCCATCAGAATTTATATCCAGCACTAGTGCTGAAGTGGGAAGATTTATGCTAGGCTACTAATTTATTTTCTATTTTGGGTTCATCCTTCCTTTGATAGCTGAGCTGGATTTGCACCTCTTGGCATAATCTGATGTTGGTACAAACATGCATTTTGCCTTTGGAGGCATAGCACAAAGGCTGTTCCACAATCCAGGCTATAACTCTCTCCCTGTAGGTCTTTCAATCTATATAAAGCACAGTGTAGCTGAGTACAAAGCAGATAGAAAGAGCACATAGGTCACAACTGCATGACTGTGACTGCAATGAATCCTGTGACTGTACTTTGATTGTAACCTGCAGTCTGTTTTGATTAGTTACATTTCTCTTTTTTTTTTCTTTTACCAGTGACCTGCTTGTTTTTTAAAGAAAATTAATAAATAAATCAAACCAATCCAAAATCCTTCTTAATCTATTTCTGTTTCTGTTAAGTAATTTAGTATGATAGCACAGTAAGTCAGCTCTACAATTTAAATATAAAAAGCTGATATTCATCAATTTTTGTTTAGTTATGGATGGTGTTGACATAAATGCTGACCACAATTATGAGCTTATTCTGGAGCCATTCATTGAAAGCAAATGAATGATGGCATAGCCTCACTTTCAGGAATGTCTAGAACTGCAAAAATGAAGTGGATAGAATTAATAAAAAAAATCAGAAGCTTAGTGATTTGTGTCCTTGTGAAACCCTAGGCAGATAACTTCATAGGTTTTTTATTTTACAAAGAAAATAGGAGCTGCATAAACATGTAAATGAACCATCCAAGAATGAGCAAGCAGGAAAAATATTATTGCTATTTGGCTGGCTGGCATGATATATATATATATTAACAAAAATATGCTCAGAGTCATACATGGCTCTTGTGTGCATTTTTAAACACAGATGCATAGCTGAAGTTGTGTGCCCATGCATGCAAATAAGTGATAAAAATATGGATGGAAGCATATGCATTCAAATGAGTTGGCACCTCTATTCAAACAGCAGAGAAATCTGTATGTGTCAGGATTTACTCTAAATTCCAAGAATCTTTCTTCCTGGACTTGTCTGCATGTTCTCAAGCACAAAACAATCTCTTCTGAGATACCGGAGACCTTCAACTTCATTACTACATTTCACGTTTTCTGCCAATAACTCTGTGATCATGGTCAAAATATTTTCTATGTATGACTTTCATATATTGATCCTACCACCATATTCTTTCGCAGAAGTACTCATGCTTGTTTTCATTCAGGAGTAATTTCTTTGTTAATCAGTATGGAGTAGAGTTTGGCCTCTTTAAGATGTCGCCCTACAGACTGATGAAAGCATATGTTTTCGAGGTCCAGCTCACAGAGAATCCTTCAAAACCCAGGTCTAGTTCCCAGACTGGTAGGCTTGAACAGCACTGTCATCATCATCAACAGAGAACAGTATCATCTCAGTTTATATCCAAAATTATGAAAAAAATTAGAAGTTAATACTAGATAATGGAGAAAGAAGACTACAATGCACATCATTAAATGAATAACAAGAGAGAGGCTATGGCAGATTTGTTTTTGGCTAACAGCCCTTCTGTTTTTGGGGTTTTTTTTGAGATATTACACTCCCTATAAACAAAGCAAATTTTCCACTCCAGACTATCTGGGATTGTTCACTTCAATATTTAAACACACTCTCTTTGGTAGTGATTTTACAGTTCACATTCTTGTTTTCACAAGTGTTATTAATTTTTTGCTGGCACTTATGAAGTCTGTCATGAGAACTTTGAACTTGTGCCCATAAAACACACTTTCAGTTCCCAAGCAGCTATACCTGAGGGAAGGTAATTCACACTCCTCCAGTCAAAGGACTAATCAGTTTAATCACAGCTGATCAGTAGTTTAAAACACAAACATAACATCCACAAAACATTTTCTCATGACCAATCCTCAAAGCTGAACATTTCAAATACCATCCAATTCAAAACACACCTATGAAATCTGCAATCTGCAAACAGAAGTAAAAATGCTACAGCAATTTCAAATGTTACCTCTGGTCACTACAAAATAAGCAAGAATTAAAACGTTGCCTCCCACAACGGACAAGGCAGGAAGCAGGAAACCATTCAAATTTTCCTGAGTTGGTCTGTAGGAACTGCATATTCAAAATTTGAGAATTCTGATATCCCTACCACTTAGAAAAGCATTCACTTTCACACAATGGGCCTTCTAACAGCATCCATAGCCAGTCCAAAATTGTGGAAGAACATTACAGCATCCAAAAGTAGACAGTTATGACTTTTGAGAGCATGAGGGTCACAAGCTATTACAGCACAGTGCCAAAACCAACTTTGTCTCCAAAAACTCATGAAAAGGCACTGTTTTTTCATTGTAGGTGCTGTGCATTTGGGGTGCTCCATGACAAATGCAAACCCTGCTGCAGATGCCCCCAAAACACATAGTAGGAAAAGCCACGGGATTTCCATTCTTTGAGCATCTCCTAGAAATCTCCCCTTCTCCTTCCTCAGATCTGAGAGCCTCTGGTATATGTCTCATGGCTCTGAAATTTTGGGATGGTGTTTTCAGGGCCTTGAAGTGTGGCACAATCCTACATGCCTCTTGGTCTGTAGATCTTAAATATCTAGACCCTTGAGATCTCTGTGCACTGTCTGTAGAGTTGCCCATCTTGTGAGCTGTGCTACTGGCATTGCTGTCTCTGGCAGTGGCATCGCCCAGGAAGGAGAATAAAACCACCATAAATTCACAGGTTACAAGTTTCTCCTTAAGGTTTTCTTATGAGAAGTGTGGAATACTTATTAAACTGACCACTCAAAATCTTGAACCTACTACTACCAATATGGCTGAGCTAGGCAGGATCAAGAACAGACAAAAGACAGAAATGCTTATTGCTTCAAAACCAGTAGTGCTCAAGATGGTACTTTGGCAACTTTGTACTGCACAAACTGAAGCAAAATATACAGCGGATAGGGTACAAAAAATCTACCTTGCCAATTCCACATGTTTCTATCAGAACCCAAGATAACTGGGTTATTTCTCTTCATGTTCTACCTTTTCTCAGGCCTGAAGCCTTGCCCAGAGTCTTAAGTGGCTGACATGCAAGTAAGGAGTAGTTTCACAGTATTTATCCCCCTTGTCCTCTCTGCCTTTCTAGGACTGATCAGGAGGTCGATCTGCCTTGTCCATTGTGAAATAACTTCTGCCACAGTAATTAATATAGCTGAGATTAGAAATGTTAGCAAGTATTCGCACTAGAGAATACTTGCCCGCTTTACTCAAGATGTTCAGATGGGGCCTCATAGCACCAGGGTGCCTGGACTTCTAAGCAATAAGTTTGGGATTTGTTCCATAACAAACAAGAAAAGATTCTTCAAAATTTAGACTCTCATCTCTTGAGCCAAACATACATTATGCCATTTATTCTTACAGCTTACTTCAGAGAAACATTATGATAGAAAATCTTCCAAGTCTGCCAAATTGGGCTGTTAGCCAAGCTGACTGAAATATCAGAAAGCAGCTTCTCTTCCACATCTTCAGTTCAGAAATACAGCTGCAGTGGGCAAGGGCAGATTTGCCCTTCATTGCGATTATTCTGGCCCCAGCAAGGTCCCAGAGTCCTGCATGCAGATAATACAGACAGTTATTATCTGCCTCCCACAATTAATTGTGGTCCTCTCCCTGCCTGCATGGATTGGAAGCTTTTGAGTGCATGGTATGCCTGTAGCAGGGTTTGAATTAGGGATGAAAAAAGAGGAGAACTGAAATAAATCTATAAGAATTCAATACTCCAACCCTTCCAGGTTCTGGGGAAGAATTCTACCACACAAAGAAGCCTCAAAAGCTTTAGCAACTGTGGTAAATAGCTACCCACAGGAAGATGCTTGGCAGAACCACTCTCTGCTCAGACAATAAGGTAGGGGCCATGTTTCCACATTGAAAAATTCTTCTTGCACTAAATCTTTAATAGGCAGGTGTAGAAATGTCTTTATTATCATGATGCTTTTTTTCTGCTTCTTGTATCCAAGAGTGTCTCACCATGGATACCTGTTTCAGGCTAGCTGCATCCCAAATGAGATTTTTGTTCCCTGCTTCTGTTTGTGTATAACTGAGACTGCTGCAGAGCCAGGGAATGACTGGCTGCTTTTTCAGTCTCAGATATTGGCTCCATAGAAAGTGGTTCATCATTAGCCAGTGCACTCTTTAACTCACTTGCTAAAAGGATTGCTGCTTTATACCTCTTTTCTCCTATAATTTATTAGAGTGGGAAAACAACATCATTCTTTCCTTCTAGCCTCTTCCCAGTTTGCTAGGGATGAGTATATATAAAGGCATCCAGTCCTGATGTGAATATAATTCAAGGAATGAATTTTCAGTGTCGCACGTATGGATATTTTTTCTCCCTGCAAAACTGTGAAGTTATTTCCATATTATTTTAGTTTCCTAGTATCAGCTTTTCAACCTCAGATACTTAAAAAGTTTTTGCTTAAGTTATAAATGCTCTCCTACCATAAATTCCGTGTCAGCCTCAAAAATAACAACCATTTTTCACTTTCTGGGTTGAGCCTCCTTCATGAAGATTGTTTCTGGAACAATGTGATGAATTATGAGTTATAGCTGGGAAGCCTAAAATAAATCCAAATTGAAGTGCAATAGGTTATGACTCTTTTGGAAAATAAGGAAGAGAGGGAAACCAAGGTCATTCAATTAAGACTGTTTCAAGCTTTTTTTTTTTTTTTTTGTATCTAAAAGCACCACTTTGAAAGCCTATCAGAAAAAAAAAAACAAGTCTGTACAAAGTTCAAATGTCACTCTCCTTCTAAAAGTGCATGTAAGTGAAAACTGATGAACACCTAATTGACATTAATAAGGCAGAATCTGGAGAACTAAGAGCTGAAGGGTCATCTTAGGAAAGACTAATGGATCTAAATGTTGTATGTAAAACTTCTCTAAACATTTATTGAAGGGAATATAACAATCTACAATCTATGAAGGAAATATTTGTTGAAGAAATAAGAGGACTGGTTCATGCAGATAAATATACATTAATAAGATGAGCTCTGTGGAAGGCGGGCTCTTTTCAGCATAAATTGAGATTTTAATATTTGTTTTAATTTGCAATGGCACTTCTTCAATTTTAAAGTTTATTTCAGATTACTCCTAATATTCAAAGTAGGAAATAAGAGCTGCTTCAAAAGTTGTATTGAAATCTGTCATCCTGAAGATGTTGAAACTAGCTTTGTCTAAATATTTTTCTCCTAAAAGAACATTTAGTTTGAGCAGTCCAGCTTTGCCATTTTGTAGTGCCTGTATTTTCTAACAGACTTTTATGTTAAATAGTAATATAAACTAATGAAGAGGGGTCAGCTGAAGTTTGCACTTCTTAGCCAATATACACATAGTCAGTCCCTTCTTACGAAGCCATTATTAAAGGAAATTAGAGAAATATAATTGTACGTGGGACAAGACTCTAAAACCCAAACTATGTCACTCTGATGAACACATCTACTAGATAAGGAGAGTGCAGAATTATCTTGAACTTTCCCAGTCTCATTAAAAGCAAAAAATTGCTGCTGACCTAGCCCCTAAAACATTAAGTGAATGCAGGGTTGCTCAGGAGATTTTTCTCAAAATATCTTACCATCATCACACCATATTTTTGTTGCAATGTCATTTATGTCAGCAACATATAGTTCGAACAAAAGCTACAACATGAACATCAATGTTGACTCTGAATCTGTGTTTCTGCCATGGATAGCATGGAGTTACATGAGCCAGAATGTGTCAGTGCTGAGGGAACCCATGGATCCAACTTGCACCATAACTGAGGGAACTGAGGAAGATCCAAGTATCAAATGCAGCAATAAACATCCACAAACCTAAAGGAGCCTCTCTAAAGAGTTTTTTGATTGACTCACCTTTTATGTCCTGTAGCTTTTTATGGGGATGATATAAAGAAGAAAGCACGGAGTCAAAATAAAATCATCTGCATGACCCAATTTTCTTTAATGAAGCACTTACTAAAAGCACATATTAAAACTGACTGAAAGTGTTTGAGTTACCTGTCACAATTTTGTTTTCACAGCTGAGTTTTTTTGTGATTCATTCTTGTGTAGGAAAATCAAGTTCACATATTTCTAAGAAAGATAACCAAAGCAGAACAGAAATGTTTTCCTTTAGCTGCAACATATGCTTCAATATTGCTTTAGGATAGAGCTCAGTGCCTCAAAGAGAAATGATAAGGTATTTATTTCAGACAGCTGTTGTTGGAAAAATCACTTTCAATTGACCAGAACTATGATTCACTGCTTAAAAATATTGCAAAAATATATACATTTTGAAATATGAACACTCTTTTCAGGTTCCATTATAAAATGCATGCTCAGTTTTATGGTAGGCTCACCCCTCATTTTTATGTTGCAACCTATTTATTTCAGTTTGTTTGGGCCTTTGCTACATGCAGAAGGGGAAAGATCAACAAAACAAACACAATACTCAGCAGTTTTGAATTACATTTGCACAGGAATAGAGAAAATGAACCTTTGGATAAAATTAACTGTAAAAAGAATTCAGTTTACATATTGATTTTTGTCTCAGATCTCTTTTCAGTTGCAGGAATCAAATAGAACATCCATGCCATGTCCTTGCTCCTATGACCGTCAGAATTCAGGTTGCCCTGGAGACATGATGCTGCCTTCATAAAAGGATAAGAGAGAGAACTCAGTCCTGCTGTCCTTTGGAGACCATGCCCCCAAAATTCTTCTGTGGATCTCCTCTCAGCCCTGAGAGCTTGCAGACAAAGACAGACAGACAAGTATTTGCAATGTGAGATGCTACTGTAAATTAAACACTTACTAATGAAAGATCAGAAGGATCACTTAAAAAAGCAAGCTTCCTATTTCTCTGCATGCCTTTGGGAAATACATAATCAAGCTTTTTAGCAGCACAGCCACAGGCACTGTATATTTAAAGTAAGCACAACTGCAAAATCTCTGTATTTTATAAAAAGGCATTACACTGGGTAATGATTAGTAGCATCATGGATATAAGAATATACTCAACCAGGACAGTTTTTAAATCCACATACATATCTATTCAAGTCATTCACCTTTAAGCACTGGATAGTACCTGCTGGAAATGGAAAGTGGAACAAGCCAGCCTCACAGGCAGAGCTTGCTGTCTTTGGAGGTATGTAAATCCCTCAGCAGGTCAATACA
Organism: Poecile atricapillus; assembly: GCF_030490865.1. NCBI lineage: Eukaryota > Metazoa > Chordata > Aves > Passeriformes > Paridae > Poecile > Poecile atricapillus. The sequence continues at coordinate 60,792,661 of NC_081249.1, read as the reverse complement.
CTATTTCCTCTGTCACATATAGGATTTACTACTCATGACACTGCACTGTCCTGTTAATATGGTTGCACAAGAGGCCTGAGTTCAGGAAGGACTTTGGTACTCAGAGAACAAAAGCTTCACACAAATGACATCAAGGCAAGTGCACACGCGCAGCCCCTCTGGGCCTCGGGATAAATGAGTGCAGCTCATCCCCCTCTTTGCATCGCCCAGCAGCAAATTGAATATGGAGTGGAAATGAGGACAGCAGTGAGGGAATCTAGGAATATTGACTTATTTGCTATGTAATCTGGAAAGTGGTAGCTCTTTTGGAAACTTATAAAATAGGAATGGTTTGGAGGATAGTGATAAAGACACTGTGCTAAGAAGTCTCACGCTGCTGCTAAAAGAAAAAAGAGAAGAAGTATACAAAAGAAAGCAGCACTGGTGCTGCTCTGAGCAGAATGGCACCTGTGTCTTCCAACCGCTTGTGAACACATTCACACCTCACAGGGCAACTGTGAGTGGTGCTAGACAGAAATGCAGTGATGCACAAGAGATAAGCATGAGGAAAACAACATGTGCAAAGATGACCACTTTGCAAGTCCATGATACTGCTGGGGAAAGGAGATGCTTTCCTGTAATTGAATGCTTGTAATTTGGGAGGGATTACATACTTTCTGCGAGTCAAGATGTGCCCAAATGCTCTGCTGAACATCCAGGCCCATGGCTTCTGAATTTGTAGCCAATCACAAAGGCAACTGTCAAATTCAAAACTGCCTTGCTCCCATCCTGTCTCCTCAGGTTGTCAGTAGACAGAGACCAGCAGTCACTGATGGAACTGACCTCTACAAATGCATTAAAAACATTTTTAATCTCATTTCTTTAATAGTTTTCCACTTTGCCATACCTGTTGCAATAATTGGCATGATTTGGATAAACATTTCACTAATTACCTCAGGCTTTGATCTGTGCCTCTGAAATTTCACACTGCTTCCCCAGGCAGAACGGCTTGCTAGAAATGCCCTCTTTTACTGGAATAGTAAATACAGTCTTTCTCAGACATGTTTTAGTACACTTCATTCAAGTATATAATGTAAATAAAGAGGCCCATATTGAGAATCTACAATAGTAACAAATGTTAATTGCACAGTAACAACTAGCAAAACCAATATTCAATGTGATCATGTCGTGTGCTCTCCTCAGGGCACACCATTATCATAATTAATGTTATTTAATAACAAGAATAGGGAAAATGCAGCTTAGAAATTCAATGGATATTAGGGTAATAAATGGGACCTGATAATTAGTTAGGTACACTTGAACAATCTATGAAGCGTTTTGAGAGCTTCTCTAGAGGCCCTGAATCATGGGTGATGTGCTTGCCTCCTTCAGTGAGCAACAAGAATGAAAAGTAAATAAACAGATATGTGAAACAGCCTAGTCTCCTTCTTATCATGCCCTCCCTCCAAGCTTTTTTTTTGTTAATACCAGGATTACCATGCCTTTGTAGCAAGGACTTTTGAAAGAAGCTATGATTTGGAGTCTAGCATGATTTGAGACTGAACTTTATAATACTTTCTAATCTATCATGGACTTTTCTACCTCAGTCATCCATGTACAAAAGACTGTTTCCTGTCTCGAAAGGTTTACAGTCTAGGTAATTAATGGAAAAGGAAAAAAAGAACAATTGTGGTAATGATTTGTCTTCCAAAAGGTGAAGCCTTTGGTGTTTCTGCTCATTCTGATGTTCTCTCCAGCTTGCATAGCCCTACCATGACCTGTAAATGGTATTTTTCTAGACATAAAATCTCTATTGCAATCCTTGAGCAGATAAGAACAAGACAAGGCTTACTATCAGTAGCATATTAATGTGACCTAGTATACTGTTGGACATTTGAACCGTGGTAAAGAGCATGACTGCAAGATCTTTCTACTTACTGCACAGATAAATGAATTAGTTTAAAACCATCTTTGAGGTGAGATGGGATAACAGCAGGCACATGGGCCCCTATGATGCTTCATCATTCAAGTACCTTGCAGAACCAAGTAACTCAGCTGTTTTTGATGGCATACCCTTAATCCACAAGGGAAGAGGGTTAGGTGAAGGGCACCACTGACAGACACGCTTTGGCTGAGCTTCAGGTGCAGGGACTGAAAGCTGTGTAGTGCTACTGCCCCTATAGCTTCAAGAAGGGTACCTTACCTCATCGTTACATCAATCGGTTTCCATAAAGTGGTACAGAAATCAGAGCAAAGGGACAGAACTAAAAGGTGAAGGTAGGCTGTTGGGTTGGTGTTTTTAACTAGTGCAGCAAGATAAGCCTGTCAGTATCCATATAATTATCCTATATTTAACTATCCTATATTTAGAACAAGTCAATAATACATGCAATACATACCATGCACACCTGGTGTGCAGCAATGTGCTTGGCAACTCTAAACAGAGTACTGTGAGTGTTGCCCTGCTGGATCCCGAGCCTCTGGTTTGAAGCCAGCTGAATGAATGGTAAAAGCAATGGAAGGGTTTTAAAAATGTAACTGAAAATTGTCAGTGACTGCAGGGCTACAGCAGCAGAAGAATAATATTTCTGAAGAAGTAAGAGAGTTGGCAGAAGCATTTTTTTTCATAGATGGTTAGTCAGAGAAAATACTCAGAGAAGTATGTTCTCTGAAAGAAGTCAGAGAAGAGCCAGGCTCTTCTCTGAGAAATACCATTCACAGGTAAAAGTAAGTTTTTAAGAAAACATCTGTTCTTCCAGAAAACAAGGAAAGATCTAATTCAGTCAGCTCCAAATCAAAGTGAAAACAGATTATTCCAGAAGCACAGATATTAGAGTAACTTGACAGACGATTGTAAAGGCAAAAGTAGCAGCATGTGTTGTGCTTTGCAAACTGCATGGTTTGGACATCAGTCCGTCCATCCATCCATCCATCCATCCATCCATCCATCCATCCATCCATCCATCCATCCATCCATCCATCCATCCATCCATCCATCCATCCATCCATCCATCCATCCATCCATCCATCCATCCATCCATCCATCCATCCATCCATCCATCCATCCATCCATCCATCCATCCATCCCTGCAGGATGGAAAAGCAGAGCGAGCCAGCACTGACCTCTAGTGGGCATAGCGGTCAGACCGGAGAAAGCTCACAGAATCCAAAATAGAAAGTACGTCATGCGAGCCGCTGGCCCAAGGCTTGCGCTTGGCATCTCTTCAAGCCGCAGTTAGCACAGCTCTACTGTTAGCAATCCTTCACTGTCTGCGCGTCAGAAAACATCACGTCTATTGTAAAATCTAGAGGCTTTTTTTTTTATGGTCAAAAGTAAACAGTGCACACAGTGCAAAGTAAGCACTTTGCTTAGTAAGACACATAAATCCAACTATTGGTCAGTAAAATTAACTTGGGATAAATTAACGGAACTTTTTAAATATTTAGTGAAAAACTTGGCATTGTTGAGACTATCAATGACATTATCAAAGCACCACTGTTTAAAAAAAAATAATCCTAAGGAGACTTGAACATACACATCATAAATTAAGGGTTTTAGTCCTACTTTTACTATAACCAAAAATTACAGAATGGTGAGAGTTCATATATTTTCAATGTCTGCCCCAAAGGAGCCTGCTTGCTTCTCACTTTCAAATCATTTTCCATAGGACAAGTCCTTTAAATGTTTTGGAGTTCTTTAAACTAATCCAAAGAAGAAAATTAATCCCATGCACAAAATTTTGTAAGGCTTCAGCTGAAACTATCAAAGTTGGGTGTCTCAAACAGGTAACGTGCAATACTGGCTTCCCTTCCTGTATTAGCAATGAAATACTTAGTGTCATTCAGCAGTCTCAACCAGAAACTAATGAAGACTGGCGTTTTTTGGGCTTCCACCACCTTAAGATAGTAAGGATTCTGCAAAATTTTTGGTCAAGGAGGATCCATAAACTTGGAGCTTGTATCTGGGTCTTATAGAAGGATTTTGCCACTAGTGTGGGTTGTCCTTGTTTCCTTTGCACCCTGCTTCACACAAGAATTGTTGTCCCCACACCACAGGTACTTATTCTTGTTTCAGAAGGTCAAGGAAACAAATAAGCAGGAGAATCTCAAGACCTATGGATTCCCTACTGCAAATCCGTCAAAGGAGGGATAACTTCTATGAGGAGAGCAGGATGCCAGACAATGCAGCAGACTTACTATCTAAATGCTGTTCTAGAGAAAGAGACACTTTCTCAGTCTTTGATTGATATGAAGCCAATCTGTGTCCCAAAGTTATTGCCATCACGAAAGTGAGAGTAAAATTTATCAGGGTGGCATGCAGTACAGAAAGTGATGTTTTGGTTCTGGTCTGTGATAGAGTCATCTTGGATGTTCTCAGGAAGAATTCCACCTCTCTCAAGAAGAATCCTGAAAAAAAAAGAGAAACAGAAAATACTATTTTCTGTACATACATTCCGTAAGGCACTATCGTTAAGGCAAAACCTCAAGTACCAACTGAACAAACCAAACTGTGCCAATATTATGACTGGGGCTTTCATTTGCTTTTTTGTTTCTTTTTTTCAGTTTTAGACTAAAATAATTATTCTCCTGCAACCCATAAAATCACATTAAATTTGAACTTTTGTCTGTAATTCATAAACTAACAATATATAACAGTATAACAATAAAATAATCTGAAATCCAGCAAAAGTGAGCAAATACCATTCATTCAAAAGTATCCTTTCTTGATCTGCAAAAAACTAGAGAGTACTTTGTTCAGAATCCTCACCATATTAGGGCTGAATAATACAGTATCAAAATAATTATTGGTAATGAATGCAGAATTAGTGTTTTTCTCCCTCAGGAGGCCTACCTTGTTGCTCTTCTGATATCAATATAAGGACTTGCAGAGTCATATAGTCTCACACACTTTGGATCAATTCTATGAAATTCTTTTGCTGATTCATGAGGAAGTTTATAGCAGCAAGGTCCCACAGATGGGCCCAGCACCACAAGGATATCTTTCACGTTGCAGCCATATTCAGATACCATAGCATTCACTGTGGCCATAGACACTCCTAACAATGTGCCTTTCCATCCTGTGAGAAATGAGAGGTTGAAAAAAAATGGTATACATTTTCTTTTTAATTTTCTAGCAGCTAAAAATATATGCAATTATTAAAGGTATAAATTAGGAGATGCATTTACATCTAAAATTAAATAATTATATCTAATAATAAATTAGCTTAGAACCTGCCCTCTCCCCACCGCCCCCATCCCAAACATACAGATTAACAGCAATCAGTTTTCTAATATAATTTTGTGGAGATGAAAACTACAGAGAATTCCAGAGTTCTTTTTCCCAAGTGTCCTGGTTTGGGCAATTATAGCACAACTCACAGCTCCTCTGTGCTTGAAACATTTAAGTGGGAATACAATATAAATAAATCAGAAATATATTTTTATAATATGGTCCAAGTGTTTTAATGTTGTTTTTAGGGGAAAAAAAAAAACCCAGGGTCAAGTTAGAGATAGTATCATTGTTTGGAACAGATAGAAGAAAGCCCAGCTTTGGGGTCTCGTATCTCAGTTTGAGTCCCAGGAAACCTGTGCATTGCATAAGGGAGTGCAATTTGCAATTCCTACCAGAATGAGCAGCACCACAGGCTTTTCTGACAGGATCAGCAAACAGCACGGGTATGCAGTCAGCACCTGGAGCTGCCAGTGTGACACCCTTCTGATTCGTAACTATTCCATCATAGTTGTCAGGCTCTGTCTTTCCCATAATACACACAGCATTAGCGTGATCAACCTGTCAAAACAAAACCAGAGTGTGGACAGTGACATGGCTGCAAAACAACTGAGCTCTGACTAGTACCAGGTTTTTTCTTTGACATGAAATACTCTTCTGCACTGATTACGCATGGAAATCAGGTGCTCACTTGTTCAGATGCCATGCAGATGTATCAGTAGAAAGCCACTAAAGAAGCGATGGTGTATTTTTCCTTTAGGAGAAAATGCTCTGATCATTTATCTGATTATTCTACTTTGTGGTATGTTAAATATTAGAACATTAGACTTGGAAGAATCAGTGCTGCTTCTCCATATTGTGCCAAATGGCTGATAGTTTGGATGGCTATTCTCCCAGATAAGATGCCAGCGTAAATGTTTTAATTGTCCTGCTTATCACAAGCTCTTGCTGACAAAGATAAGAATAATGCCTACAATTTAGCCGGTGACACATGAAGGAATATCTGAGCCATTTACTTGAATCCATTGTTTTATATGATACCTTGACTCTGTGAAAAGCCTCTGGGTTAAATCCAGCAGCATTAGCTAGCCTGCGGAGATTTTCTTTAACAACAACTTGTGGATCCCTCCGCTTGGAGCTGCTGAAGAGATTGCAGGAGCTTAGAGTTGGTATATAGGAGATCCCTCCTGTCCTTGTGGTGAACCCATGTAAGAAAATGTCATCTGAAAGGCAAGAAGACACAACAAACAACTGCTTTCAAAACAAGATCAAAACAGCTGTTACATGGGTTTATACTGAAGAGACATGGAATCAGCCAGTCAAGTAGAGAATTGCTTTACCTTGGATTTATCTGTGGCATTTAAATATAAGGATTCCTAATTTCCTTCTAGCTCATAATCATGCCACAGTAGGGACACTGAGACATCAGGCATGTCTGTGGCTGCAGACCAGCAGAAACTCTTATCCTGCCTTTCCAAATTATGATGGTAACTCTCAAAGTGTGTAATTCCTACACAGGAGAAGATTTTATGGTCTGCCCTCACTAAACCCAGGACTGTCTTTCCTCAGATCATGCTTAGGCCTGAACAGTCTTGCCAGCCTTTTGCTGTATTTCTATTGACACTTCTTTCTCTTATACACATTATACACTATTACAACATCATATAGAGTTATTTGATCCCTGAAGGCATTTCCAAATCTCATCCATTTTGCAACTCCCTTGAAGAAGTATGCTTGGTAAGTCTCTGTTAAAAACTCTGTTAAGAACTATTATCTGGAACTCTCTTTACCTGGGATCAGGGAAGATCTGAGTATGGTGAGCTCCCCTTTCAGACTTGGCAGGCTTTCCAAGTACATCTGAATCTCACTGTGGATAAGTGCCACATCCTGTGAAGGAAGTCTTTGCCCTTCATGCTGATGTTCAGATTGCCACAGGTTTTCACAGTCAGATACCACCTGTAAATCCTCAAATTCAAACTGGTAGACTGCTGTAAAGAGATGGTCTATATATACTTTCATTAAGTCTTTTCTTAAGGTAGGGAGAATAACTTTAATGATGCTCAGGTCATTTTCATCCAGTCTCTGTTTGATGGTGTACAACGCAGCAGCTGTAGTCTGAGCACATACCACCTCCAGTCTCCTCTTCAGACTCTGAAAACCTCTGAGAGCTGAAAGCAAGAACTCTTGCTCACCTTTCCTTTCACTCCCCTGCCTCTGGCAACACATGACATAAACACATGGGGCATGGATGGCAGAACATTTCTCAATAGCTTCCAGAGTGTTGTGTAGTAATCCTTGTATGTTGTTCTGCAAGTTAGCTGGGAGGCTGAACATATCTATCAGTACAGCTTCCACCATATTCCAGGATATTTAAAGGTTTCTTCAGCTGTCAAGTAGTAACAAAACATGAAAAACAAACAAAAATCAAGAACAGCACTGTTAGTCTGAACACAGAATCATGTTAAGGCATTTAATTCAGGGATACTGTGTAGAGAAGGTACATAGCAGTTAATGACTAACTTAGGCTTTCCCAGCTGCATCAAAAGAAATTCCAACAAAAGAAAACTATCAGAAATGTATTTATTTAATTATAAATATAATAAATTATATTTTTATAATTATTAATTAATTATTAATTATGTGTTTATTTAAGTGTTTAGGTATTTCCCTACCACCCCACCTACCTCAGGTCTTTCCCAGGTCAGGGATGATGAAAGGTTGGTACATAAAATTAGATATATTGAATCAATTAACCCTCATTAACTTAATGGATCTTCTTGACATGATTTAAAGGGCTGTCCTCCAGCTTCCATGATGCAAACAAATACAGAGGTCCCTCAGCTTCCTGAGACTAGAGGACTTCCTGTAACATTCTCTTTGGAGGTGTTTAACATACTTATGGTTGAGGTGGAGCTCACCTCTGCTACCCCTCCTGGTAGTAGGGTGCTGAGCTGTGAGGGCAATAACATTTTTTCCCCCAGGCCTTCACAAGACCTTTTGTATTTCTCCCTTTTGCATTTCCAAAAGCATTGACTTGCTAATTTCTGACTTCTGTGTGAAGGGGCACATGACAATAGTTCTTCTTTTCAGCATGCACAAGAAATCAGTAGTGGTTACTGAAACTTTACCTAGTAATGAAAGAAGTACTTGGAACTAAATTAAAGCAATAGAATACTGTGCACAACTTCCTGACTCAGCTTTTTCACTCTGCTAGCTGCACTCTGCTCTGAAATCAAGATGTATTAAGCTTATCCAGTATCATCCTATTATTCACATTTTGTCTTGTGGCCCATGTTGTAATTCCAGTTTTAGTGGTTAGTTTTTTCCCTTTTCTGAACTTTGTTGATCCAAGCCTGCCGAGGCCTACCTGTGGAAACTTGTCAATCCGTCTTTTCCTCTCTCTGTTGCTATAAGGACCTATTTTACATATCCTCTCAGAAGTGTCTCACTTTCTTTTCTCTCTCTCTCTCTGATAATCCTTCTGTTTCCAGTGCAGTCATCCACAGGTCTGGAACAAAAGGCTAGATCACTCTGCTTTGGGAACCTCAAAGACACCTACTTAGATTTCAACTGTGCTTGATCTAGGAGAAATATATGCACCTTTACCAATAGTTGTAAGATCCCATAATAATTCAGAGTATTCTCAAGCACCCTTTTTTTTTTTTTTTTTTTTTTAGCAACAAATTGTGCATAAATATTAATTTACTTGTAGGAAAATTCATATCTTTGCAAGAACAGAGAACCTGAGAATCTTTTAAGTCTTTGAAATCAATGCTCTGCTGCCAGAGCTAACCACACCAAATAATGTCTGGCACAATTTTCCTGCCCCCAGATCTCATTCTCCTGTAACCACATGAATGTTCTGGCTTTACATCACTTCATTATCCTGCAGAAATACTTCTTCTGTGTGTACTTGAGGCCTATCATTATGGTAGGTGTGATATACTCCTTGGCATTTTATGGCTGTCAGTGGATTTCCAGAGTTTCTCCACTGAAATGAGAGGTCAAAGACCTTTGTGGTTTTAAAGGACAGATTATTTAGAGAAGGTTTTACAGAAAACATTTTGTATTTTCTTCATTGTTCTTTCTCCCAGACTGGAAGAAAAATAATTCTGACTGAAAATGATGTTTTCCTTTCTGCAAATTGAACACTTACAAAGTTTAATTAGTGACTATCAAAACAGTTGAGTTGAAAATATCAAAATGTGATAGCAGATAAAAAAACAACTGCCAAGGAATTTATGACTTTTGATTTTGCTCAGAGTATTATTTACGCACAGCTGATAATGGATTTTAGAGGAAAGAGCTTGCTAAGAAAACAGTGCTGAAACCGACTCATGCCAAAAACGACGACTTGGGAAATCGTAGTGTTTCTTTCTCTACCCTGACACTCTCTGTGGGAGGCCTGTCTGAGTGACATGATCCCAATTAAGATATAGCTAATAGTCCCAGGAAAGACAGTACAACAGAGGGGTGTAGTGCAAAAACAGATTATTGCTCCACTTCAGATATGTCAATAGTAGAAGGTAAATAGAGTTCATTGCTATCCTCGCACTTACCCAGAAAAATGCCACCAAAGGAAGGGTGGAAGGAAAGTGTTTGATGAGGGAGAGGTAATTGCCTGCATTGTTATAAAGTTGTGTATGCGCTGCAAAAAATCCACAGGGGCAATTACTGGGATGTGCACATACGAACAATGGGGCTGATTCACCCTCGTATCCTTCCAGCTTTGCATCACAGAGTCCTAGTGAGGACAGTGGTGTCAGAATAAATTTGCTTACAACCATAGCAAAACTGATTTCTTTCTAAGTCACTCCAAAAGAAACTCTTCTCAAAACACATGCTTGCCAAGCACAGCAACATTGTAGCTTATGGGAGATGTATTCCTGCTTATTTGGGTTTTAATTAGCATGCTCTACAGTCCCAGTGTCCCACTGAAGCCACATCCAAAAAAGTAAGTACATTTATTAAGGAGTTGATCATTTTGGTACACAGTTCAAGACAAATATTTGCACAAACTTGAAGCCAAGGCCACCAAGTTAGCTATTTTCCCACTCCCTGAAACTGACAGTACAAACATTTGGAGGGTAAGAGACTTTTTTGCACAGATATCAAGAAAAGTAGATCAAAGAAAACGATCAATAACAATATGAGAAGTGAGGAAGGTAACAAGAGCAAAAAGTAGAAAAGCAAAGTGAATATAGAAAAAGAACAAGGAAGGAAATAAAACCAGGCTGCAGAGAAGAGACAACCCAGGGTAGAAAAGAGATGCAAAAAAGCAATTTTCAAGAACCCCAGAGATCTAATTCTAAAAGTTCACTGTTGGCCAAGACAAGATTGCTGACAATTTCCTGCATCTTTGAATCCTGCTGGTCATCTTATATTAATAGAGAAACTGAGAGAACAGACATAATTTTTTGAAAATTAAAATGGCAGGAGATATTTAACATCTGCCAGAGAGAGATGCCCTGAGAAAGAAAACAGGTCATTGAAGCAGCCCAAATGAACAGAGATAACAGCACATGTGTAATGTTTCAAAAGAGCAAACAGAAAAAAAAATAAATAAATACAAAAACCAGGAGGAAAAAGAAATACATTTAAGCCTCCTAAACTGGATTAAAATAAAACATTCTTCCTCTTTTTAGGCAAGGTTGAAGAAACAGAAATCACCCCATACAATGAAAATACTGAAGCGCACACAGTTTTCATAAACACAGGAGTTTACTTACACAGGTGGACAATCCTATTAAATTCTGAAAGGTACCATCTGATAAAATACGCAGACATTTCCAGCTTTATATATCTCACTTCTTTCAATCTGGGAGCTGATTTGTACAAGCTGGAAATTCCTACGCTGTGTAAGGCTGCAGTGGGAACCTGTATTTCTTCTTTTTTGACGGGACCCTGCTTTGCTGCTGGTTACACCGGAAAGAACAAACTGTACCGCAAGGCACCAACATGATTAACAAGTGCCTGGGGAGGGCTGGACGCGGAAGCAGCGTTAACCCTGCTGTGATCACACCTTCTGCTGCACCAGCTTTGCACAACCACAAACCAACTCCCAGACGCACGGCACAGCCAAGCAGGACAACCCCACAAAGAAGTTAAAGGAAAACTTGTGCAGAGCGAAGGAGTTTCCTTTTCTTAGCTGTAGCTGCATGTTCCACTGAAGAATTTGGCAGCCAGTCACAAAAAAGTATATTCTGGACCTAGACAGAGAGGTTGCACAATGTCAGCTTTTGGGGCCACAGGCCTCAAATGAGGATGGCAATTTCTCCTTGCAGCAGTCGGGAATTTCACACAGGTTAGTGAAAAGGTCGTAATCTTTGACAGGATGACACAAAGGTTAAAAGGTAAGCAAGGAAATGAGGGATTTATATCAGGCTTTGTGCAAGAATCAAATGATAATTAATACGTTTCCTCAGCTGTGTTAAAAGCATAGTCATGACTGTTAAGTATATGACAATGGAAGAAAGGGGCAAGAAAAAAAGGACAGCAATTTTTAATGGACAGAGGAACTAGTAAAGTCTAACTTCCCACAAATTGCTGTCTCCTGTTCCTCCTTTCCCTGCAACCACAGTAAACCTACATTTCTGTCAGGTCCAAAACACACATGGCGAGTGCTCTGCCATTTCCCCTCCTGCCATTCCCATCAGCATGTGCTGGACAGGGGGATGAGAGCTGAATCCAGTTTCTCCCTCCAGAAGGGAATTGATGAGGTGACCTTGCCCTTCCTTACCCAGACATCTCTTTTCCAGAAGTTTGCAGAAATCGGTCATCTCTGAGGGTTTCCAACCCACTGCCAAATGTGACCGAGTTAGGTCATTAAAAATTAACAGGAGAAAAACCAATGCAATAATTTTCTTTCCTTCAGCCAGACTAAGGAAGCAAAACTAATTACTGGCGTTATTTTTGGTGCAGAATGCTGAGAAAGAAAAGGTCAGAAAATATTCAGGGTGCAAAACAATATTGAAAAATGGCAAACTGACATCTCCTGAATGAAATATTATATTCAGCTTATGCCACTTCAGAAAAGGGATGAAATAAATAGGTCATATGCAGAGATGAGCAATTAGTTTATAAAATAGTTGTTACGAAGTTATATATCTTTTTTATCTTTATTTATGTAAGTTTCTTCTTATTATATATATAACATATACAATAGGCATTATATAGTATATGGTATATATTATATATAATATAATATATATAAAATAAAGTTGCTTAACATAACATATTTATATTTTTAAGTTAAATACGTTATAAAAATATGAAAAATACGAAAAATATAAAATTGATAAATTTAAAAACCGAATTATAAAAATACTGCGATTTAGGGTTTAAATTCCCAAGAACTCCCTAGAGGGGTAAAAGGTGGCCAGGGGCAAGTCCATGGCTACAGAGCAGGGCATAGGCCAGAAGAAACTGGGCCACATCTCCTTTGTAACGCAGTGGTGCTCGGGAAAACTTGATGTTCTCTGCACAGCAGATGATGGCAGCAAGCGCAGTCCAATACACTGAATGGGATAACTCGGGGAACCTGGGAGCACAGGGCGCGGAGCAGGCTGGCCTCAAGCACGGGCGAGCCGGGAGGCACCACCGCCACGGCTGGTGAAACAGCCACACCTTTCCTAAGGGATCCCTCCCTCCGCCTCCCGGCGGGACCGGCCCCTCTGCCGGCGGGACCGGCCCCTCTGCCGGCGGGACCGGCCCCTCTGCCGGCGGGACCGGCCCCTCTGCCGGCGGGACCGGCCCCTCTGCCGGCGGGACCGGCCCCTCTGCCGGCGGGACCGGCCCCTCTCCCGGCGGGACCGGCCCCTCTCCCGGCGGGACCGGCCCCTCTCCCGGCGGGACCGGCCCCTCTCCCGGCGGGACCGGCCCCTCTCCCGGCGGGACCGGCCCCTCTCCCGGCTCCCGTGGCCCTGGGCTCCCGCGGGCCCGGGGCGGGCGCGGCCCTGAGGGCGCTGCAGGGGCCGTGTGGCGGCCGCGGCAAGGCGGGCATTCGGGTGAAGGCGAGAGCACGGCCTCTGGCATTTCAGACGCTCTAAGGGTACTTTTAAAAGTTACGGCTGTGCTCACAAATGAGGATCTGTTCTGCAGGGAAGCCGGAAGAACAGCCGCAGTAGTTAATGAGATTCTGCAAGAAAGTGTTCTAATTCTCAATGATTAGCTTTGAGTAACCTGTTCTTGCTAATTAAATATGAACCAGATGAAATTAATATATCCATCTGCGATCTCACGGGGCAGCCTTCAATATTGTTTTGTCTACAAGAACTAAATGGAACGGAGTTAAAACAATTAATTTCTTTTTTATCCCTCCAGTTCTTCGCTTCTGCCTGAAATGGCCAAGCAAAATTCCCCATCACTAGCTGAGGTTGTGAAACGAGTTGCAAATCAGCAGCAGTCACAGGTGTCAGATATAGAAAAAAGCAAAACAGTTCTTTTCCAGTTGCAGGTAATGAACCTTGTTGAGAGTAGTTTAATCAATTATTTTTCATTAGATGAAGTATTTCCTTGAACAAGAGAAGCTGATACTTATAGGTACTTATAGGACGAGTGCATTTAAGTGTAAGGCAGCTATTCTGTTCCAATGTGTGTGGCATTTAGGCTCAGCCAAAACTCTGGATGTGTATTGTTTGTAAGGCCACAACGCAGCTAAGTCTTCGTTACAGCAGGTGAAACATTGGTTTGTTACTTGGAAAAAAATACCTAAAAATACGGAGCTGAGCCCACAAAGCAAATCCACAACAACTAAATGCAAAATTAGAACCTTTTGAATTTCTTTTTAATCATAATTTCCTAAGAAACTAGGGGAGGAAGTGGGGGAAGTATGTTAAAACTTTTTTTCTTTTAGATTTTCACCACAGTATATATTTTTTCCCCATTTTTTTTTTTTTTTTTACTAAATGTTTTTCCCCCCTTGTGTTTGAAGTGGGTATCCTAAATAGTCATTAAATACTGTTATTATTTTGTAGAATGCTGGATATGCGTAGTTTTTGTGAAGACTTCTCACATAAGACTCTGAGATAATTTCTTTTTTATTAAGCTTTCAATTATTTAACCTTCAAGATCAAGTTTCTATTGAGAAATTTACTTTTAAGTCTGAGAAAAGATTATTCCAGATGACATTTTTGAGCATGGAAGAATGCAAATGGAAATAGTAGAGTTCCAGTTATAACATCTGTGCATAGCTCTACAACTGAAATAACTGATATTTGAAATTTTGCACAAAGATAATATTTCTGAAGTAGCAGTGAAATTTTGTGGTTTTTAGAAATATCACTAGACTGGCCACAGTCTACAAAGACTCTTTTTACAAAAGATTCTTTTGTCCTGTACCACATAATGCTGATAATGCTGCAACAATAATTTGTGATCATACAATTTAAAGATGTATCAGTTTTAAAAAAGACCCACAGAACTTTAAAGCCCTAGGTAATTACAAGTCTTTTCCAACCTTGATGATTCTGTGGTTTCTTATGATGGTTTGAAGTACTTCTTCCTGGTTTTGTTCACTTCTCGTCAGTGAGATAATGTAGAGGCCTTTTTAGGACTAGATACATATTTCTTACAGGGTTGAGAGTAGCTGTGATTAATTCAACTCTCAGCTACTACTGTGATGAAGTCAGGATTAGAAACTTCAGTTGAACAGTCTAGTTAAGCTCCATCACTTGACACACCCCTCTATGTGTTTGTGTGGGTTTGCAAGGGATTTTTGGCATCCTTAGTTATTTTTAGTCTGATTAGGACCTAACCAGCTCTAAGCAAACATTAGAATTAGGTTTGATCTTCCATGTCCTGTATATCTTGCAACTGTGAGGAACTTAAAAGTGAGTTCAAAGGTGTCTTATTTAATATTTTAGACCCAATCTAAGGGGAGAAGACTAAGACAGTATTCTTACATTGTGCCTGTAAGATGATTATATTAAGAAATGTAAGTCTAATTATCTTCCATTCAAACCACATTAGACAAGTGAAAAAAAAATAGACTGTTGAATAAATATAAATTTCAACGTTTAACTAGACACTTCATATCTTCTTCCAAAAAAAAAAAAAACCTTTTAAATGAACACTGAAATATTTTACAGGCAAAGTATCAGGAACTAGAAAAAGAAATTAATTCTATTCTGTTGGAAACAAAGACAACAGAAAGGGAAATACATCTGCAAAATGATGCCATAGAAGTGACAAAATATCAGTGTGAAAATCTGGAGGCCCAAGTCAGAGCCCTGTATTCTGAAAATTTAAAATTGAGGTGTGATGCAGAAACAGTACAAGAGGAGTTTGAGATGATACTTGCAAGAAATAATGAATATCGGGAAAAAATAAAGGATCATAAACATCTGTTTTGGGAGATGGAAAGTAAATTGCCAGTTATGATTGAACTTGCTAAAAAGAAAGCAGTTGTGGAAGAATTAAAGGCAAAAAAAGAGGAGTTAATATGTGATCTCCAGAGTCCAGAAGGATCTGTTATGAAACAAGTGCAGGTACTATATTTCCTTTTGATTCTTTCCTTTTATGAGAAATAATTTTGACGTAGTTCATATAATATGATTGTTTTGTCTAATAAGTTTATGGTTCATGAGGGACTGACTACAAGAGAATATAGGTAGTTCAAAATGCTGCATTAATTGGAGAAATTTTTACTTCAGTATGCAATGAAAAATATCAGTATTGTTATCTGTGTAATGTAGTAAAAAAAAAAGGTTTGTACTTTGTGATCGAATGAACTCAAATATGAAAATATTACAGAGCTGTAAATTAAACTTTATCTTTGGATAAACTTATATGGACGCTTTTCAGAATTCTGTGGAAGACTCATATTACATTTTTCAGGTAAGAGCACAATATTCTTTAAACTTTGCTGTCAACAAAATAAATTTTGGCTGTTTGCCAACAGGAGGTAGATTTGATGAGATGGTGACAGAAATAAGAGGAGAGGAAAAATATGTTTGGCATCCTAATCTAACACTGTTGGATTTACTTCACCCAATTGCAATTTTTATTAATAACAACTAGAAATTTTTCACCATGGAATTTTGCCAATATATGGACAAATACAAGTATGAAGTTGAAATAGGATCACAGATTTCAACCTTGATGTAGCTTGCATTATTGAAAATTTGATGGTACTCTACTAATGTAAATTGATGAAAATTTTTTTTGTACAACAGATCTTTCAATACTGATAAATAAAGATTAATTAACATTGTATTTTCCTTTGAGAAAGAAAAATATATATCAAATATTATATTAAATATTCTTCCATTTTGCAGTTAATTGCATTTTAAATAAAGACCACCAAAATGAGCTCAAAGTCCTGTGTTGTAGTATTCATATTTCAGATCAAGAGTATATATTCTTACATGTGTAAAACAATGTGATAAAATATTTAACAGTTATTTTTTAATTACCCATCCTAAATTATCATCTTAATTAGTGTTAATAGGTTTATTGTGAAGCTGTTTATTATAGACCTTTATCTCATCTCTATTAACTGAGACTGTTAAAATGAGACCATTTTAATAAGTGTATTGGATGAACTGTACAATCTTTCAAGGACTGGATTTCTGTATCTTGACTTACATCTGCAGGAAGAAATCACACTGTTAAAAAGCGAAATCACAACACTGAAAGATTTCATCAACAAAAAAAGAGATCTGCTGGAAGAAGAGAATGAAAAGCATGCTAAGCTTCGAAAAGAAATTGAGGTGAGTCATTGGAATAAAATTTAATTGCAGTTCTCCTGACAGAATGTAGATAATGCAAATGAAGTTTCAAGTACTTTATATGCCCTTGCTGGCTATACATTTTTCAAGTATATGCAGTAATGATGCTGTAGTAAATTGTGGGTACTGATAGTCTTTCTAAAATTCAGAGCTTAATTGTGAAGAACATTTCTTTTCTGAAGTCTTTTGAGAAGGAGTTCATCTGTGAACTTCTGGAATGATTCCTGGAAAAAAAAGAGGTCACTGAATGGTGTAAAGCAAATGCACATTTTAAAATTTCTGTAATACTTCTGAAATACTTTACATTTCACTGCTGACTTGATTATTCATGACTTGATAACTCATCAATGGAAGAATCAAATGCACCAGGAAAATGGACTTCCCATGAGTCTCCCTAATTTGAACTGACATTAAATTAGGAATAACACAGCAGCTACTAATTAGCTGACAAGATAAAATTCTGATCAATACTTAAAACCTTCTCTTTTAAATAATTTAACTATATTTTTTGTTTTGTTCCTTACTAAAATACTCTGTATGATTAGATAATTTTTAATTTGGAAGCTTCATACCATTTATCTTGTCAGTTCAAATAAATACCACAAAATTTAATGAGCAAAGCTTAATAATATAAAGATTAACTGATCTGAAGTTAGGTCTATTGCCCATTGTAAAATGTAGGAGGAAGAAAGAATAATTTTTTTCATGTGACAGAATAGAGAGAATTTTTAACCTGAAATGCAAAATACAGCTGCTTTAGAATAGGTCTGCTTGTCAGCATTTGAGAAAATTTTTTATTACCAAGGCAACATCCTCCTATGAAAATTCTCTAAACCAAAAGCTAAATTAGGTAGCCTAAAAATAATGTTCTGTTCTGCTATTGAAATAAATTTAATTAAATAGTTAACCTTCACTTTTGTTCTTCAGTTTTTTGGATTAGATGTTCATTTTGTCTCAGAAGGTAGCAGGTTCAAATCCAAAGCCTTTCAGGGTATTATTTTCTATTAAGAACTCTCCTGAAAACAGTCCAGTTTTTAATATAAGAACTGACAGTGGATAGACAGAAATATTTATACCCAGCAGTCCTCAGCACAATTTGGGGAAGAATACTCAAGCACAGGAATAAAGTGAGATACAAGGCACATGGATGACGTTTTACTGAGCTGCAGCTAGGGACTGCTGGCACCTGATGTAATTGTTTGGAGCATCCAAAGGAGGGCAGCTAAGATGGGCCTTGGGGGGAAGCTGTATGAGAAGCATCTGAGGTCACTTGGTCTGTTCAGCCTGGAGGAGAATGAGTAGCAACCTCCTTGCAGTTTCAAATTCCTTATGAGGGGAAGAGAAGGGGCAGGC
Source organism: Poecile atricapillus (assembly GCF_030490865.1). Taxonomy (NCBI): domain Eukaryota; kingdom Metazoa; phylum Chordata; class Aves; order Passeriformes; family Paridae; genus Poecile; species Poecile atricapillus. Next base: position 60,774,370 of record NC_081249.1, on the reverse strand, counting down.
ACTGACCAGTGACAGGACCAAGGGAATGGCCTGAAGTTGTGTCAGGTGGGGTTTAGGTTGGACATTAGGAAACGGTTCTCCACCCAGAGGTTGCTTGGGCACTGGAACAGGCTCCTCAGGGAAGTGGTCACAGCACCAGCCTGACAGAGTTCAGGGAGCATTTGGACAATGCTCTAAGAGACATGGTGTGACACTTGGGGATGTCCTGTCCAGGGCTGGGAGTTGAACTTGATGGTCCTGATAGGTCCCTTCCAGTTCAGCCTATTCTGTAATTCTGTGACTCTTAAAGCAGCCTGTTTACTTACTCTCTTACTCTCTTTCCTGAGCACCAGCTCCATCACTCATTTCTTGAAAAGCAGATCCTGTTCCCAGCCTTGGACAGGGTTGTCAGCAAAAAATTAGGGTGGTTATCTGTGTAGGGTCAAGGCTTCAGTTATAAGGATAATTTAAGATATCCACAAATAGAAAATTTGTCATGTAAAAGTAATTAAAAAAACCCAGCCCAAAGGACTGTTCCCCTGCTGCCCTCTTTCCCCAATATCAGTATGTGAGTGTATTACTCTTGGCAGATGCTTGTCTATCTTGTCCTTAAATGACCCTGGTGGTGGAGATACCCTGAGTGCCCAGACAATTTTTTTCTAGTGTTTGACTTTCATGTACACAAGATCCAATAAAAACCACATTGTTGTCCCTTCCCTGTCTCCAGTAAGCATATTAGTGCTCCCTCCCTCAGCAGATGGGACGGACTGTTCCCAATAATGATGCTAGAGACGCATTTCTAAAAAAAGCAGATAATATTGATCATAGATGTTTCAGTGTCATACAATGTAGTCCTAGCAATGCAGATGCCCCAAGCTCTTGTTCAGATGAGTGAATCTGACAGCATCCCTCAAAAAGTTGCAATTATAGTGGAGAGTGAGGTAACATGAAGGAAGACAAGCCATCGCCAATAAAAGAAGGCAGTTAATTTATAGAGCACCAGTGAGGCAGTTTCCTAGTTATTCGTGAAATTTAGGCAGTGAGATTTGCAGGAATCACTGACACTGCTGTGATTCTGATGCAGCTGTACATCATCATGTGCATGTGAAATACAGTGTAATAATGCTTCAATAAGCAGACACAAGAGTAATTATATGCTACCACTCATATGCCATTTAAACTAGGGTAAGTAAGCCCAAATTTCATTAAGGGAATGCCCATTATTTCCATTTTTATTGTAGTAAGTGTTTCATTCATTTAACACTTCAGAATGTAACTTTTCAGAGGATTATTTGCAGCAGCCATTCTTCTCCACATAAGGCAGCAATGAGGGCAGAATTGACAGTCCTGCATTACCACAGTATTGCCTGTCCTAGAAGAATGTGCCATTTTAGGTGCAGTGCAGCTACAAAGGTGCTACTATAGCCATGAAGGTTATCTCATTTGTATTCCCACTGGTACCCAAACATGCTTGTCAAAGAATGAAAATTTCTTTCTCCCCTCTCATTCTAGAGCCTCAAATCTTCCACGTGCAAAGCTGTGCCAGAGCTGTGACATGCTGAGTCCTTGGGTGGTATTTAGTTTGTTAAATTTTAGACATAACAGAGCAGATATCCACACAAAATTCCACACTTAAGGTCTTACTAGGACATACCTTTTCTTTCCTTATTGGGAAAGTGAGGCATGATTCATGTCCTAAATCAGAACACCTGAAATAAGTCAGATGAATGGCTTCCTAGGTGTTTCTGTCTCCTCCATAGCTAAAAATAAACATGGAATGACTTGGTCAAATGTCAGAATACATACTTGGACAGAATTAGGTGAGCTGAAATCACCTATGTAAATAGTTTTACTTGAATGAAATTTTGAAGTGATTTTTTTTTTTTTTTTTTTTTTTTAGGTACAGAATAAAAGATATGATGCTATTTTAAAACGTTTGCACTGCCAACTGAACAAAGTCCATTCAAATAAAAGACAATGGCACTGGAACATTCAGCAGTTGGAGAAGAAGGCCACAGAACTAAGAAAGTGTCTTGAAGTAGCAGAGTTACAAAACATGTAACAAACTTAACAAAGCTAGAATGCACATAATCTTTTACAGGCAGGGGAGTTTTTTTCTGGAAATGCTACAAATCTTAAATAGCCTGATAACCGAGTCAGGCCTTAGTGATTTCCTTCTTTTTAAAGTTTTTCTTGCTTTCATTTTGTGGCCTAAACTAATAACCACAATAATAAGTTAGCTGTTCAGAATAAGTGAGCTATTCAGGAAGAAAGTTACTGACACTTCCAGGTGTTTTCAAAGTATGTGTTAATTTTATCTAAAAAGTTATTTGAAAATCAACCAAACAAGATTTTGGGAGTTCCTGTGTATTTCATTTGGTCTCTGAAGGTTGGGATATATGCTGCTTTTCCTGCAGAAAAACTAATATTGGTATATATTTGCACACTTGAGAGACCGAAGTTTTTTTTATCTTTTATCCACATCCCTTTTTATTGCAATTTTCTAAGAAACTCTGAAAGCTTTGGCGGCCTGGATTTTGCTCTGTGGGAAACTCATCTAGAAAATGTTACAGTCTGCCAGGATGTTCTGGCATGGGGGACAAAGGGGCCAAAGGCTGTCCAGCTGTAAAAGACTTTGGAACAAGTACACTCAGAACTGGACTTCAAATAGTCTGACTTCAACTGGTCTAATAGATGTTAGCAAAGAGGAGTGAGTAGGTACCATCTCTGGACAGCTTTTAAAGTGGAATAACTCACCCTCAAGGAATAGGAATGTGTTACAGATGATTGATGATAGAGGAATTTATTGTCTAGAGGATTTTAACTAATATCAGCCATCTACCATCTAAGTGATTTATCATCTAAGATGACTCAATGTAAATGACAACATATTAAAAATTCTTGTTAAAATAGTAGTGAACAGCAGCTATTTTCCTTTATTTTTTTATTGCTTGGCACTTGAAGAATTTACAGTACTTTCCCTACTCTTACACTTAAGGCAGTAGTTCTGCTTGGATGTAACTTGTAATGTTTATCTGTTCTGTGGAAGTAGCTTTTTATTTAAGGTCTTGTTTTAAATTATTTAGCATTACCTTTACTCATTAATATAAAATGAAGACTTGACTATTTACTGTGAAAAATGTTAAACTGCTTATATATTGTTATTTTACAAAAGCAAAGCTTAAAGTGTAGTACTACTATTACCTTCAAATATTCATGTATATTTACATTTCCCTTAATACGTTATTTCACTTAATATAAAGTTATTTTAAACAATATCTTGATTCATTAAGGCTCTTTCTCAACATTGTTCATCTCTTAAGGCTTTTTTGTTCAGTGTTTTTCCTTTGCAATAATATGAACCAGGCTGCTTTCATTAAAGCAATAAAGTAGTACTAGAAACCTCTATATCCTATGCTATAGTAATATTATGTCCTGAATATTGAGTCTTATTAAGTATATAGCACAAAACTGTGACATTACAATTGTTTATCCATACACAGAGCAAAATAGCTGTCCTTTTTATGCATGTGTCTTCTAGAAAGGGTCCTGATCTGAAAAGCTGGAGAATTTACTGTGTTATTGTTAGTTTCAGCAATTAACTCTCTTCTTTTATTTTGCATGGTTCCTAGTTTCAGTTTATTCATCCTTCAAGTGAAAGGAGTATATCAAGTACAATGATATAAGTAAAAATACTGATGTGCTGTCTTCTTGATGAGTTCAATAGTTCAAGCCTTCTAAAGCTATTGATTGTCAGATCTCACCAACAGCTTTAGCTAATGTAACCCCCAGTGGTACAACATCCAACATTTTCAGGGTTTTAAGATGATGTACCCTTAAGTATGCCTTTTACCACTGATATTATCTTGTTTTTATTTTTATTTTATCATTATTTCTGCTCCAGAACAATTAATGCATCAAAATATGTTTTTTGTCTTACTTCAGCTAAGTTCACTTTGACAGCTCTTACCATGGTCTAATATCACAGTTTAGCCTTGCATTTATTACCTGCTAAAAACAACTATAGCAAACAATCCAATCCTTCTAATGTAACAACAATATCACACCTTTGTTTTTCTTTCTGACCAATGAAGATGTTCATTATTACTTCCCTGGGAATTAGTGGGGTTTCTGTGTATCAACACATGTACAGAATGACTCACTCATCTCAAATAAATACCTTGGACTTACATCTTCCTTGTTCCTTTCCATAAATCTCAGTGATTTGCAATATCTCAAATGACTTCTATGATTCTTCGTACATTTTTTAAAATAGTTTAATATAATTTAACAGAGGTGCATACAAGGGCTGTGTATAGTATTCCCTTTACTGCTACTCGTGGAAGAAATGTTCCTTTCTATACAAAAACTTTCCTATCATCCAAGATCTAAGTTGTCTTACACTCCTGGCTCTGTGCAAGAGAGACCATATTTTTGCCTACTGGGGAACTTGACCTCTTCATGGGATCTCAGCTACCAAAGGTATTTTCCTGCTTTTCCTTCAGTGTAAAACTTTATTTTTCATTATGCATACTTTAACTGTAGCTACATTTTGTGGCAAGAAAGCTGGAAGCTGAGATGTACTTTAATTTCCAAAGCTCCCTCCATTCATATGGGAGCACAGCTAAATCATACAACAGCTCCTCTCTGGCCTGCACAGATGAGTTTCTTGGTAAAACCAGAATGTGAATTGGAAGGAATCACAAATGGCCAAGGATCTTTTTCATGTAGACTTCAGCTATTACCAGGGAATGCCCAGTAGTTACCAGAATATTTGAGACACAACTTAGTTCATTTAAATATGTATATTGAAAAAACAAATTTTATTACATGCATACACTGATTGTTGTTGTCATCTCACATCACTGTCCTAGTTAAATGCCACAATTATAATCTTTCCTTCCCCATAAACACATTGTTTGTGTGTTTAACTCAACTGCCTTAAACTGTGAGTTGATTAATTTTTAATCATGGAAACTTTGCCCTCAGTTTCCACCAGACTTCTGCTTTAGCCACTGACTACACCCAAAATCTGTATTCAGTGCTAAAGACCACATTTTAGAGGATCAAAAACATTTTCCACACTTGCATTAAACAGAACTTTATTTAGCAAAGTACTTACATATTTTCCCTGGTGCAGCATCTCAAATTTATCATTCAGTGTTCAACAGAAAATAAATATAAGGAAGGTATAAACATTTTACTAGGGAATTACAGTTAATTAGGAGAAAACCTCATCTGGAGAGAAAAAGTCAGCTGAAACAAGGAAATATAAATTACTGCCTTCCCTAAATTATCCACATTCTGTACAACAAACAAACAAACAAAAAAAAAAAAAAAAAAAAGAAAAATTATGTAGCCTTTTATAACAATGTCTACTTTCAACAAATCCTGACAACCTGCTGAGGCATATTTTTCTTGGTACAACATTGAAGAGTAGCAGTTTGATTTCAGGGCATTTTTCCCCCCTTAGCAAGCAAGCATGGACAATAGGAGAATGGTTTATTATTTTTGGGAAATAACTCAGTGAATTAACTTTGTATTCCTATTGCATGAAGCTCTCCCAGCTCCTGTTGGAGAACTGTGCTGCTGAACCCATATCAGTCATTTCTGAGGATGGGTGTGGGACTAAGGGAAGAATTTCTGGCTTCAGTGCTCTGCAGAGAATGACAAGAAGAGTGACTGCCCACTCTGAAAAGTAAAACAGCAATGAGCAGTGGGCATGTAAATAACTAAGCGTGGGAAAACTTACCACCCATGAGTCCTACCCACCACCTAGGAAAACTTTAAAGCACAGGAAACTGGATTTATTCCAACAATACAATGTCAATGAGTTGGAGAATACTGGGGGAATTCCACACTTGACAGGGAAAATATACAGCTGTTGAATCACGCATGGCATGCAGCAAATGTACTGCTGTATGATAAAGAGGTATTTCCCCATGCTGTAGGCCAGTGGTCCACAGGAAACCCTTTCATGTGACTCAACAATCTCAGGTGCTGGAAGCAGAGGAAATGTGTCAGATAATGCAGACGTACCTGCTAAAGTCACTGCTCTTATCAAGGCTGCATCAGATAAACAATAGAACAACGGAGCAACAGAACAACAGAGAAGGGAAGCAGGGTTGGGGATAGACATCAGTGCTGTGCTGCTTTGCCTCTCTAACAGTTTGCATTGTCCCTCAGGAAAGTCACTTGCAGAACTGTGTGCATAAATGTGACAGTAAATGCACGATATTCTACTATAGTTCTTACATGATGCTTCAGAGAAAAGGATGCTTCAGAGAAGAGGAATCATGACCACATCATGCACTCATGGTACATAATGCTGCTGAGGGTGGGGAAAAAAAAAAATAAATTCAGAACTCTTTGCTGATTTTCTGAAATGCATTAATATATCATTACCAAAGTAATTGTTAGATCCTTTGTTAAAATGCAGCTGTAGCATGTAACTCTGAGTCATGTGGAAGCAGTGACTTTTTGAGGAACAGTCTTAAAAGTGTGGTGAGGCACAGGATGCCCATAGAGGTGGTGGGTGCCCCATACCTGAAATCTTTCAAGGTCAGGTTGGACTGAGCTTAGAGAAACCTGATCTAGTTGAAGATGTCCCAGCTCATTCCAGTGGGTGTTGGACTAGATGGCATTTAAATATCCCTTCTATGTCAAACCACTCTATGATTCTATGAAAGCAAACAGAAGAGACAGTTTTACTGTGTCACGAAATAATTCTTGTTGAAAATGGTTGCTACAATACCAAGCAAAGGACAATAATCTGTGTTGAACAGAGATTTCTCCTGTTAGGAAACCATATGAGTTCCTTCTACCTTTTTCAGTAGCTTTTTAATTTAAAATAGTTCAATATTTGTACAGAATTTAGTAAAATTCTCTCTAAATCTTTCCAAGAGCAGCAAGCTTCTTAAGCTCTCATTTTATTATAAATATCATGTACCATTTATTCAATACTTATTGACTGTCACATAAAAGCTTTGATGTTTTTCTGTCATCTGCACGTTGTATTAATTAGTGCAATCTATCACTTTCAGTGATTTCAGCAAGGTTGGGCAGACTTTGGGGTGGAACAAGCATCGGCATTTGAAACGCAGCTGCTGCTTCCCCGCACAGGCACTGAAGTCCAATGCTTCCCTCCAGTGGTGAAACGTCTTCCTACATGGTAAAGGCGCCTTTCATCCTCCGCGTTTGAAGGTCAATCCTTACCGTGAGAAGCGTTAACATTTCTACAGAACATGATGTATAATCCTAAATGCTATTTTTTTTCCTAAAAGTGCGGGATAAAACGGAGATGCTGCACATTCCAACTTTTACAATAACTGGAGGATTCAATGTATTCATTCTTAATTTTTGATCTGCTTTTTAAAGAGGATTAATTTGGCAAATTTGCTTAAACCTTCTGTTTTAATATCAGTTATAATGCAAATTCCACTACAAACAGAAGATATGCAATTATTTTCTTAAAAATAATTAAAAATACTTGGTTTTGTCTGCTACAATTTTTTGCTTAGGTCACTATCTCCTTAGTAAAAATTATTCTGTTTAAAATCCTTGTCTTCCCACTCTTTGATAAAGAATATATTTCAGAATTAGCAGATCAGGCTCACAGCTGACTAAAACTGATGACAGTTGATAGTTACAGATTTACAAAATATTATGTAAGCCTGTGTTTTCAGGCTTCTTAAATAACTCTGCCTGGACTGAATCTTTTGGCCTGAAACTGCAGTTCTGTCTCAAGGTCAGTGTTCTGGAAAGCTGAAACATAAGGTATGAATGTCAGTGCTTGAGGCTCCCAATATACTTGACAAGAGAAAGGCATCCTGCAGCTGATTCAGCTCTTGCATGCCTTATGGCAGAGCCTGGCTCTTCCCAGACACTTCAAAGGAATCCTAGTGCAACTACTCTTAAATTAAAAGACTCAATTAAATACCTATTTCATGTGATATAAGCCCAGAAACAGCACAGACAGTCTTTTGTTTACACATATTTAAAGGTTTGTTTTATGGCTGCTTGCTGTGGAGAAAATGACAGCTTTGGCAGGGGATTTTAAGGGGAGAAGGAGGACAGTTTCAGGATAACAATCATATAATGATTGACTTTAAGAATTTTTCTCTTTTTGAGTATTGGCACAGAATTCTAATCTATTGAATCCTGACTTGATAATATTCCTATAAAATTTACACTAATAGACCAGTGGCCTTCTCAATCCCCTTGGATAAAAGCTATCTGAGGCTCGTGATTAAAATTTTATCCTCAGGCTTTGTCATTTCTGTCATATTTACTAAAGGATTGGAATGCCCTGCCTCAGGTGCAGTACTAATACATTATCTACCTTTTGTGCATCTCTATTAAAATTATTAACATCTTTCAAATTATGAGTTCATATTGTTGCTAAGACTTCTTTAATTGCTAGTGCATTTATTTTGGGTTAACTGGGGCAGTTGGGAAAGTGAAGAAGGATTTTTGCAGATGAGAGTTTGGGTATCTCAAGTTTTTTCCCAGTTATATCTGATGGTTCTTCCTTTTTAGTCATGGAAGGAAGGAAACACTTGTAGGGATGCTTCATCTTAACTGCTTTACATAGTTGCTTTAGGATGACAGGAATTGTACCCTAAAATGTCCCATTTCTCTCAGTTAACTGTAAAGGGAGTGAAGTGTCACTAGCTCAGATAGAAATAAGTATTATTCTGATGTCTAAAGTAAGGAAAGATGCATCCAAGCCTTAAATTCTTAAGCCATCACAGCCACAAAGATCACTATTAGTAAAGGTTCTTTATTGTCTTATTGCTGGCCACATATTTTCCTTTGCATTTCTAACTTTCCCTATTGATTTCCTGGGCTGCACACTTCTCATTTATATATTATGTTCAATAATGTAACAATTCAATGTTGTCATGTTTTCCTGAATGTAACACTGGGGAGCAGTGGGAGGCTGCCTTGAACAGTCATTTTCATTTGCAGTGAACCGGAGTAAGCTTTTGGCTAAAGGTTTTTGCTTTCATGATGGAGTACTCTCCTTTTTAGAATCTCTTCAGTTTCTTTCATAGAACTCCCATTTTCCTTTTGGTTATTTTCTCTCTGCTTTTTTCCATACTCATGATTTTCATCAACTATGGAAAAACAGCCATTTTGCAGCATCAGCTAACGTTCAGGGGAATCACCTTGCCTGTCTATTTAGAAGCTCACATTGTGGTGGTGCCTTGCTCTTTGCACTGACTGTGGAGGAGATCTGGATGGGAAGAAATCTACCTCTTGGATAGCTAACATGAGGTAAGATGAGACTTCCTAGGGCTCTAAGATGGGTGGCATGCTGCCTTCTAGCATGTTGCCTTTGTTGCCTGAAGAAAGAGTCCAGGGCAAATAGTTCTAAACTCATGGTAGATGATTAAAATTACATGACATAAATCCCATCTATTATCTCCAGTTATGCCTGACTGACTCCAGGCCAGGAATTAGTGTAGCTCTATCCATCGTAGTGAGACCATAATTGAGTTACTCTGCACTGAGAGCAATAATACTTTCTGTGTTAAAGGATAGCAAGGAATAATTTTAGAAACTCTAATAAGTTGTGTGACCTCCATGGTACATTTCTGAAATTGAATTCTCCCATGGCAAGACAATTGCTCCCCCACAGTCTGCCTCTCACTGCAGACAAGTCATAAGAAATAATTCAGCTATGGTTTCATGGTCTATAAAGAATTTCCCTCCTTCCCACTCTGCTTTATTCTCTTCTCATGTTCTATGTTTTAGCACATTCACAATTAGCCTCTGAATTATCAGGATATGCAGACAGGCTAGCAGTGTCTTTGTAGTACTGCCACTGCATCATTCACTACTTCACGTCTTGCCCTAAACAAATTTTAGCTAAAGGTCTTTAGCATTCCAGAATTTCAACTCACCAGTCGTTAATAATACTTTTATCAGTGAAAATTTCCAGAGTCTTCTTTGCCACCTGGACTTTTAAAATTAGTACTAATGACCAGAAAAACTTTGAGCAGTGGTTGGAAACAAAGTAATAAACTTTGACAAGTATCACAGAGTAATGTGACTGGCAGATTGACACAGGCTGCAATGAGTAGAAGTGATAGAAATTGGGGAGGGGAAAACAGTAGTATATAGGCCTGTGTCCATTTTATACTACAGAACCTGTAGTGGAGCATGAGGTTCCTAAGTCTGAAAAATCCTCAATGGTCAGCAGATATGCTTGTCTTGCTCCAGCTGCTGGAGAACTGTAACAGTCCATGTTACTGCCAGGGTCTGTTAACTCATGTGACAGGGACCTGTCCAAAAGATCTGAAGGACTGATCCTGTTGTTAAGTCCTCAAGTGTCAGAAGAATCTCATAAGGTTACTCTTTTTTTTAACTGGCTCTTCGAACTAATCTATATGTTTGATGCTCAGTTTTCCATGGAACTTCTTTCTCTTCTTCATGGTGACTCCAGTGCTTCCTCACAGGATGCAGCAGCTCCTTAAATTCTTTAAGGCAGTAAGCATAGCAGCTGGAGGGGTAGCACCTAGGTCCCATTGCAGCTCAACACTGAAGCTTCTCCTTCACTCTGTGATCTAATGGCTTAAGTGTATTCAGCATCATGGGACCCTAAGTTTTGCTGTCTTCTGCACTAGAAAGGAATGTCTTGAAAGTCCCAAGTGAAAGAGAGTTTTCTTATTAATGTTCTACGTTATGCTGCAAGCTCTGTAAGGTATTCTGTTATTCTTCAGTGGTGTATAGCAGTTCTTAAACCTCCAATACCCTCAAGATCTGGTTTTACATTTATTTGGGAATCTGAGTTTTGGTGAGCTACCGATAATAACAGCAGAGTCCTATGGCTGAACTTGGAATCCTACCCAGAGTAAGGCTTCTCACAGAAGCATGTGGAGAGGAAAGTCATCCCAGTGCAGTTGATATAATTCCCTGGTCTGCTTCTCAGGGAAGCTGAGTGTAGAAAAGATTTTATTTTCTAGATAGGAAAAAAACCCCCATTTTTCAACAGGTTGTTTGCATTACTGTACACGACACCTACCTGAATTGGTGGAAAATGTTGTTTCTATAGCCATACCCATTTGAATGAACTTTTCCTTTATAATTATTCAATTATTCATTCTTCCGCTCAAGAAAACCAGCATTACAATGATTCAATGCAGCACTGAAGCAATTAACACTCACTAAACAACAAAGAAACACCTCACTACTCAAAAGGGGATCAAAGTGCGAAATCACAAATAACTCATTACAAAAGTAAATCATTACAATAACACCACTTCAGTTCTTAATAGCAATCAGTCTTTTGGTGGATTTGACTGTTTTCCTTCGGTACCTTAAAAAGAAGCTACAGAAAATGCTTATTCCATTTTAAGAAATGTATTAATTAAGAATTTCAAAGCTTTTCTGTTTTTCTGTTGAAGATTAGGATGTAATAGATGAGTTGCTGAATCACTGCTGCTTTTGTGTCCTCTAAACCCTCTCACTTCAGTAAATTGGAGTCTGGAGTGGAAAAAGGAACCATATGTTGGCAGTTACACCTGTAGGGTGTTTATCTGTCACTTTGAAAACTTAATCTAACTCACTTTGCCTTCATATTGCCCAAGCAGCTGCAGATGGCTTCCTTTCCATTTGAATGGCTTTGAATTCTCTGCTTCTCTCGTAAGTACTTGCTTGCTTACTTTATTTTGTTTTTGTCTTCGTGTTACATTTTATTACTAGATGATGGTAGAAGGGATTTTGACTACTTTTTATGTTATTGGCATCAGAGACTAACCATGCTTACTTAGACCTTTGAGAGTGCTAATTTTCTCATACAAAGGGAGTCTTAAACTTTTTTTAGTGTCCTTCCCAAATGCTTTAATTTTCTGATACCATTTAGTAGAATTTTATTTGCTTTTAATACTTGCATGTGGAAAATAATGTACATTGGGAAACAAACAACACAAAAGCTGTCATAAAAGCACAAAAGAGCCGCTGATAAGAGAAACAGCAATGCAGCATTGTTTTTAGAAGCAATGGAACACAAGAAGAGCTGACATATTGTTATGTTAACATTTTTAATTAATGATGTATAGAAGGTCAAGTATAAATGAGAAAGAGAAGATCTGCTAATGGAAAACATCTGCTAGTATACTAAAAATAAGTTTAAATATGTGCAATAGAATAGCCGAGAATTCTGAAATTCTGAACAAATGTTTGATTGGAAATACATTGGTTGAATTTCTTTTCTCTCCTGAATGGAAAACGAGGCATAGTTCTGAGGGATATCAAAAGGGAAACTTTGGCTATTGAGACCAAATTACCAGTGTGAATTACGTGCTCGCTTTATTTCTTCCTCATTCATTTACGGCAATTGTCCTTGGGGTGTAGCTGGGGACAAGTTTGTTTAACCTGACAGTTACTTTGAATCGATAGCCAAGTGGGAGTACTCCTTCAGTGGGGATTTAGCAGTCGTGAAAGCGAATGGTCTGTTTCACAGCCGTTAAACCTCTTACTTCTGCAGGTGTGCCTTGTAAACTCCAGCTGGGAGCGACGCTCCTTAGCAGATACACCAGTTCTTTAGTGCTGGGGTTCCAAGTAATTCGTCTCCCTCCACAGCCTGCGATTGGTGTTGTGTCAGCTGATCAGATCCCTCACCCACACGGCAAAGAGACTTTCTGTAGTGGAATGGGTAGCAAGGCAGATCACCTGCAGTGAGGGATCCACCCTCTCCTCAAGTAAGTGTCTTGGTGAAATTAATTGCGCTAAGAAAGCAGAATTGCCCTGCAGTGGTGTCCAGAGGTTTTTTTGCTGGCGTTGGAGATGCCACAGCAAATCCTTTCTTCCTATGTTTGAGACAGAGGTGGTGACATTCAGAAAAGTCAAGGCAAATAGTTGCTTTTGAATTTCAAATTACCTTTTTTGTTGAGGTACTCCACAGATGGTTCTGCTGGCATTTCCCATGACAATCTCCTATATTTAGAAATATACAGCTCCACCAAAAATGAAAGAATAGAACTTGGCCCTGTAGAGGGTGATTTTTTCCATGTGAGATAATTAAGAAAATCCACATGGACAGTAAAATTCCTTTTTAGGCACCTGTGTCAGTATACTCCTTCCACTCAATAAACATTTTGCTTGTTTTACTGCATGTTAAATGGCTGATGTATAATGAGTAATTTTCTTTTATTTTAATGAAAAACAAAAAAAATTCTTACAAAACACAGAGAACTTAGCAACTTTGCTCAAAAGTGAAATGCAGACAGGCTCTCTGATATTGTACTCCCCTAAAGCAGTATAATCATGGTCATTTACTGTCCTAGAGCCTGCAAGACATGGCAGAGACGTTACAGAAGACAAAGCCACAACTGTTACTGCAAAATTACTAAGATTTGTATTCAGTAATCTCAGGAGAGGAAGAAAATGTGAAAGTTGAAGTCTTACATAGTACGAAGACTGTAATCTGGTGCGATTTTTTAAACTGGAACTGTTTGATGTAACAGCTCTCAAACTTTTCCACTGATTCCAACATGCTCCTGAATTCTCTTTCAGTTTCAGCTGCAGTCTTTTATTCCTGCTCCTGGCTGTGAATCCTGCTTTTGCAATGAAACTTCTGTTGCACTCACAGCCTTTACTGAGCTCTAATCCCGTGTTTATGAGCCACTGTAATTTTCACCCAACATATTATTTTGCACCTTCTACTTTCCTTCATTTGTAGTTTTCACCAGGATTTTTAAGTAAAAAAATATATTTTTTGGGGTAAAAATATTGTAAAATCATTGTCCCTTGACACTTGAAGAAATAAAAATCACGTTTTGTGGTCTGCAAGGTGTCTGCCAAGTCCAACCTGCCTCACAGCATTCTGCTGTAAATTTGGTCAGCACAGTAGAGGAAAAGGGATTGCCTGCACTGAAGTGATTGCTGTTTCCACTTCCTTTGTTATCGTTCCCATATCTGTAGCTCTTTGACATGGCAAGTCGCTGCTGAGAGAGAAGTGTGAAGTGACTGTCAGCTGATGGCCCAGAATCAAACCAGACCAATTAGTAATGTCCCCATCTGCTGCCTAGGCTCATGCTTGTTCCCAGCCTGTTCTGGGAGCCAGAAACTGAGCTGGAAGCTGTGGCCTTTATGCACAGCAGCAAGGGGCCAATTTCTTCAATGCTACATGTTGTCCAGATAAATTCTTACAGGAGCTGGAGGATGGGAGTATTTTACCAGCACCTTTCTTACAGGAGCTAGGTCTTTCCTCTTAAGAGCTCACCACAGACTAGTTGGGGGCCATTTATGACGGGTTGGAGTTGGTGGCAAAAAGAGAGTTTCTACCCTTGCACATCCATACTGGGACAGAAACTGCCCTGTGTGGTGGAAGGAATCAATGTGCTGAATGTCCTCTTCATTAGGTTAAAATCTTACAGTAATCTGATACTGACGAAAAATGGAAAAGGAGATTAATGAAAGCCTTAACCTGTATCTAGAAGGGTACCAAATCCTTAGGACTTTGATGTGGGGCCATTAACTACTGGATAAACTAAACTGAGAAAATACTTGCACATATTGACATGAAAACAGACTCTGCTAGAGCAGATTTGCTTGCTAATCACAAAATGTATACAACTTATATAATTATATAAGTTTCTTTGTGGTCCCCTGTTACCCCCTTTTATAAGTCATGATTACAAATGTGGAAACAGGGTTCTTAACCTGTGTTTTGTGATTTTACATTTCAGAAGCCTCTAATCTTACAGGCTGTCTGAAAATCTTGCACAGCAACTCCAGTATTCCCAGTCCTTTCCAGCACAACTCCAAAATGGGGTTGCATTGCCTGAAATTTCTGTATGTGCCTGTTGTCAAAACTCCTACTATGCAGGCTGTATCAAAATCCTATCTTGGGGTCCAGGAGTGGAGATGGGACTCTGCAGTGAGAGTTGTCTGTGTATCTTTGCCCTTCTGATTCTCAGCTGTTAAAAGTATGCTATAGTGGTGCTGAAGTGTCAAGGTTGTGGCTTTGATCCCCATATGGGCCATTGATTTAGGAGCTGGACCTGAGCTGGTCCATGTGGGTCCCTTCCAACTCAGAATACACTATGACATCTACATCTGTGTCAAGAGATGGTTTCCAACATCTTATATTTTTATAATCTAAAATCACTCCATGAGGCACAGGTAAACATGATCTTCATTGGCAGGAGATAAAGCTGAAGCCCACGGAGGTGTACCTTGCTCTGATGTGGGTTCCATTTGTAGCAATAAAAGCCCCGATAACCTGCATTCCTATCCTTTCCTGCTTATCTGTTTTTTACTGGGTGAAGACTGTCAAGATAAACATATTTTATGACAATTCAAACTGAGGAAGAGCACTGTCATGTGGATTTGTATCTGTTGGGGTTGTGTTATAGCTAAGAAGAACTTTTGTTTGTGCTTTTTCCTCCAAAGGGGCACTAACAGCCACTGCTTTTTTGTGAAGCGCTTGACATAATTGCATATTTTTGCAACTGTATCCCCTTTGCCAGATACTGTGATTGCACTAGTCTCTTTTTCTTAGGAAATGAAACTAAAATAGCTCTACAGCCAATTTTGCTTTTTCAAGCAAATTATCCATATACATTAAAAGCAACAATAAAAATAATATCTCAGACAGTTCCTCAATACAGTGAGTCCAGTTTGACCCCACAGGAGATGCCAAGACTGCTTAGTGTGCCTAATAGTAGAACATGTGGTTTTCTGAGGCATAAACCAAAGTGTCAAATCTTGCTCCTGGTGTCAATCAGGAAAAATATTGAACTGTAAGAAAGAAATTGACCCATAACATCTTTGTCTGTCTGTCTATTTCTTCTGTCAGGGCTGTTTACATTTTCTACTTTGTTTAATAGTAGAAACCGGAGTGGGCGGAAAGGAAAAAACCCATCATGATTGGCTGTTCTTTTTCTAACAGAAAATTAATTGGGAGGGATTGGAGAAACTCTCTTCTTCTCTCTGAGGAGTCTCATCGTTGATTTGTCCTCTGGGATGGCTGCATCTGGTTCAGCTTAGCTATATCGGTCTTCAGTATCAACCCTTAATCCAGTTTCACATGTCTGCTGGAATCCTGCCTTTTCTCCCTTGCTTGCATCTTGCAATTTTTTCTTTCTCCTGCTACTCTTATTTCATTTTAGGCTGTTTGCTTTATGCAAACTCCTGTAAATCATTCCAAGATCCAAGAAGTATGCTAGCTACAGTCATGTTGGCTTGATTTCTTTGGTGTTTTAATGCTACTTGCACAAACTGAGACACTGATCAAAAGCAAAGGAGAGCCAGTAGATGGCACTATTTATTATATTATAGAAGATTCACAAGCAAAGCTTGGAGGATTTTCCCCCCTTAAGCCTGGCTGTCAGTAAAACATAAATCAACCCTCCATTTTCAGAGATGTTACTTATAAGCTTAGTAGAGACCTCACTTTATATCCTCTCCCAGAGCTTCCTGGGAAGGACTCGGTGGCAATGCCTTAAAAGGAAAAACATTTTAGAAACAATAATGGAACTAGAGGTCAATAGGATAGAGCCCAGGGGAGCTGTCTTCTGTTTTGCTCTTAAAACACACCCATTGCTGCTTTATTTTCTCCATTCTGTTAAATAACAGATTTACTTTGAGGCGTATCTCCAAACCCAATAACTTCAGAAAAGAATCAAGCGATGGTCAATTACAAACATGGTTTAGCACTTCTGTAATAATGAATAGTTGTATTTTATTACAACATATAGCAGCTGTTATCTAGGGCTCTCAGATTGCTTCAGAACACTAATGAAGTGTGCCTTGCAACACCTCTGCCAGATAGGGAATTGTAATTCCCCAGGAGTCCCACTGACCTCGGTGGCTGCTTGCATGGTCCTATGTGTCTGAGAAAGATGTACTCATGTGAGTAAAGAATGCAGAACCAGGAGTAAACAGTGCAATATATTTTATGCCATGTCAAGTATTTATTTTTCCCAAAAGAAAAAAAAAAAAAAAAGAAAGAGAAAAGGAAGTAGTTTCGCCTTTCAGGAATTAGCCTCTGCAGCATTTTTGGTGGGAGATCAGACTGCTTGCTTGAAGGTTAGCTCCAAGTTTTCAATTGATAGCACTTTGTGTGCTTCAAAGACAAATTTAGTGACTTCAGCATCATTTACTATTAAAGGTTAAAAGCTGTTGCTCTTTCTAATCTCCTGCTGCACAGCCAATGTAATTTTAATACTGTGTGCTGTAGAAAAGGAAAGAAATGCAATGCTGAAACATTTAAAAGGATATATTTTTTCCATCTTTATTTTAAGTTACGAAAACTGGCTGCAAAAAGCTAGTAAGTGTTTCCAGTCAATGATAGTTTCCTGGCATCAAAAGATTCTGAAAATGAAATGAAATATCCAGCAGGAAAAAAAAAAAACCCTACACACCAAGAGGAGAAGACAAAGGAAAAGAGAACAACTTGGATTTTCTATATTTATCTCTGTGATATGTGTATCTGCTTCACTGGGTTGTCAATTTTAATTGGACTGCAACCTACAGTAGTTGGGTTCACACTGGCTCAATTAAAAAATCCTGTTGCTACTTTTTTCCATATTACTCACAAATAGGAGTATTGTAGGAGTAATAATGTTAACCCCAGTGTCCTGGCAGAATGCCAGCTTAGGTAATTATATTCTGCCTATGGAAATTTCAGTTGCCGATTCAGCTGAATATTTTAGTCTTTATTTTCCATTCCTGATCATCACATTACATAGCACTGCTGTGTATTGCACCCTACCTTTGGCTGAATCACAGTGATGGCTGAACTAAGGGAAAAAAAATCAGAATATCTCCTCCTAGTAAAAATCTAGACTATTTACAGCATCAAAGTGCAATGTTGGGGTGAAAGTTGCTTGAATTAAGCATTATTTGATGGAAATATGCATGTACGCATCCATGTGGATGGACTGTACAGATAGTTAATAGCTTGTGGAAACTTTGAATAGTGATGTAGTTATGACAAAGAACAGTGGAAGGATTTTTATAGTCCCACTTAGCGAGATCTTTGCAGGCAAGGTAGGTCAGGGTGAGTCTTTGACTTGAAGAATGGTCCAGTTTGGGAAAAATAATCCTTTAACAGCCTATTTCATAGGATTGCACAAGGACTACTTATCACCTAAGGAAAATGAAGAGGGACAGTTGAGGAAAAAATGGTGATAGTGCCCTCAGACAAGAGTGTCTGGACATAGTAACTTTATACATCATTTTCTGGAAAGATGTCACTATGAACAGTTTAAGAAAAAATGAAACAACAAAAAACCTTCCTCCCCCATCCCCCAAGAACAAAAATCAGGACTAGCCGACTGAAATTGAATCTTGCAGAATGCAGAATCTTGCAGACTTCTGTCTGTTTTGAAAATTGCCTATGATGTTGTTGAAAAACCAGATATTTGTCCATAAAATAATCAGTACCTACTTAACTCAGTATTTATTGACATTAACATGAGAAAAATTGAACAAGTTTGTGCTTTGAGTACACCCCCTTCCCCCTGATGGGGCAATAATATCTGGATAAGAATTAAGAACAAGGATTATGCCTGCTTGGAGTGATTTATAAATAAAAAGTACAAAATAAGTAGAACAGTGATAAAGTATAACAGGCATTTATGAGATCAGCAGCAAAGAGACAGAATAAAGGTCAAAACACCAATCTTCTCTTTTGAAAAATCTCTGAAGCCAGGGAGTGTGTTCTGACTCAAAAGGCAGAGATGTATGTTAATTCTCACAGACTTGATGATGATTTGGCACCTACCTGTGACTTATGCCTTGGGGACATCTACAGCTTACAAATATTCTTGGGTTTTGCTTCATTAGCAAGGAAAATGAAACTGCATTTTTGAATATTTCAGTCTGCTATTTAGCTTGTATTATCCACACTGTCTCTACCTGAGTTTACTGAGTTTATGTAGTGTTGCCTTGTGAACCATCTTCAAATTTTCTCCTATGGGATTATAAAAATCTCATTCAGCAGACTTTTTCCTTATCTAAGTCAGAGTGATTATTCTGAGAAGCCTCTTTGAGTTAACTGGAGTTTCACTGGAACTGGCCACAGGGTGGACAATCATCTACGTGACCAATGATGTGAGCTTTGGCCCAAATATCCTGCTTCCCGTATGTGGTGGTTTTGAATTCTCCTAGATTTAATTTTTCACACTTAGGAGAGGAACACAGTTGTTTTCATTTTCTGATAGTGACTGGAAGATGAAAACAAGCTTCAGAGCCAGTGGCAGTTCCCAGGACTGGCAGCATTAGCTCACGTATCCGATCATACGGCAGCAATGCAATCCGTTAGCATACGGTACACAGGGAGCTGTCAGGTCTGTAGCAATCCAATTAAGTTACATGGTTTCTAAAGCTAGATGATTTGAGGAGGCTTAAAACAGAGTTAACACTGTGCTGGCTCAACGGCTGTGTCAATTATCTGGTTGGACGTGCTTGTAGTTCTGCCTGCTGAAGCATGTAGAGTTTTCTTTCTCCCCTTCTTCCCTTAAGCAAGACCAGGGAGACCACATTTAAGAGTTAATTATTTCCCACCTTTATTATTATTTATTGAATGAGAATCCTTATATATATTTTAAAGAGATAGTCATATCACATAGGAAAAATCCCCAACAGAATAAAGGGATTGCATAATGCATTTTTCAGACTTCTTCTGAAACTGAAATACTGAAGTTCTTTTATAATAGCTGAAGTGGCATTAATTTGCATGGAGGTCAGTATTTGACCTTTGCTGTGGGAAGCCTATGTGTTTCTTGTCAAAATCTTTTCCTTCTAACCTTTAGTTTCATTTATCTGCCTGCATTTCTCTGTGCTGTTCCCATTATCTTTGTATCTGAAATGCGTGAGACAGAAAAGGAAAGTGGCTTTGAGGCATAGCTCTCTATTTTTTAAAGCATCTCTCTTTGTGGCAAGTTAATCAAAAGCCCTGTGTGAAGCCCTCTCTGAGCTCAGCCCTCCATCCTTCCCAGGTATTCAAGGACTTGCAGTCAGGTAACCCTGTCACACTCTCACTGCAGGTTCCCCACAGGTGCGTGTGCTTCACTTTTTGTCTAGTAATTTGTACAAGGAGCTGCCTTACCTGCTTTGTGGGAAACAGGCAAGATGACCATACTGCACAGAAGTCTGCTTCTTTTTAGTCAGAGGGATTGTCCACCCACAGAAAAATTACCGAGCTCCCCCTTGGTGAAAAGCCTGAGGAAAGAAAAGAGTCACTCGCTGAACGCTAACAGCACCTGGCCTTCTTCATCTTATTGGGAAATTAAAATCAATTTTAAACAAAAACACTCTGCTGCCAGGCCTGAGAAGCAAAATCACAGTTGTGACAAAATAGATGATAAAATTAATACTGCCTTTACTGGGAACACAATTTCAGCCCAGACACATTGATCTAAGAAATTGCCAACTTGATCTCATCTCCAACCTCAGAGCAGTATGCAGGAGAGCTGGCTGCGTCTGTACAGGAGTAAATACAATGCACCGTGTTATGTCTCAGGAAGGGTGAATTACAAGAATAAAGGAAAATTCACAAAACAAAGCCAAAGATGGAGGAGCAGAGTGGCTGCACACCTGCTTTGGAGACTCCTAAGCCAAACCCGGCTCTGCAAAGGTTCCTCAGAATTTAACACTACCAGAATTGTTTGATTTTTATACCATATAATGGAGAACACATCTTCCTCTTGTGTGCTGCATCGGACACTGATGGAAAATTAATTGTTTTTCTCAACAGTTTAGATGGCATGAGCATTTCCATCAGCTCATGTTTTACACAAAACATTCTGTGAAATTCAGAGGTTAGTTAAGTCTGGCTTTCTGTGAAGAATAAAGCAATATTGGTGCAGATATTGGTGGCTGGTTTTTGCAATGGCTTTCGGAGTGTTGAACCATGGCCTGCTTGTTGCTCAATTGCTCCATTCCATTTTTGGTATCAAGGTATTTATCAATACATGTTGATACATTGCTTCCTAGTATTCTGTTTGCCAGCCAACAAAGCTGACTCAGGAAGACAGACACATGCATGCCTTCCAGTACAGAAATTATGTTCTCAGAACAAATTCAAGTCTTCTGCTGTGAACTTGAGTACAACATCATATGTAGAAAGCAAGAGTTGAAAAAAAAAAAATTAACAAAAATGGCCCATCTGCAGTCACTGGCAAAACTCCCGAGGGAAAACTAGGAAGAAGAAAAAGAATGAGGAAAATTTTTAAATGCAGTTTTCTCTTTTACTATGTTTCTAATCTCATTTTCTTGGCTTCTCTTTGTCTTGCTTTGTTATTTGTTGCTAGCCTGCATGTTTTTGAGGCTTTATAATGCTTCATCTTAAGGGGAAACCTGGAGAGCATATTTTCCCTGCTAACAAATAACCTGGATCTTTTTCATCACTGAAGCCAATCAGAGGCAGGAGATTACAGTTGGTGGAGGGCTGAGATTTGCATATTAACAGCGCGGTTATTGAAGAATAGCTGTCTTGCAGTTAGACCAAAATGTGCCCTCCGATTCGCCAGCACCAGCTGCCAGCCAATGCAGATGAGGGATTCAAAGGTCAGATGGGTTTTTCTTGTTTGTTTGTTTGTTTTTAATTTTTAAAGGGAGAAGTGTGGAGTATTAATGATATTAAGTCAGATAGTGAATCCTGCATGCAGGAAGCGAAGAAAGTGGAGTGAACCTGCTTGGCTGTGGCTCCGTTGCGGCACGGCCGCTGTGCCTTCTTGTTGGCTCCGACGAGTCTCCCTGCCTAATGTATCATATTGTGTATATTAATGTTTCAGCTTTACAATTCTATTTCCATTAGGGGAAGATTGCCCGTGAGCCTC
Source organism: Poecile atricapillus (assembly GCF_030490865.1). NCBI lineage: Eukaryota > Metazoa > Chordata > Aves > Passeriformes > Paridae > Poecile > Poecile atricapillus. Next base: position 60,752,594 of record NC_081249.1, on the reverse strand, counting down.
TTAGTGGATAAATAGGAATTTACAGCTTTCAAAAATTCTCTTAAAGCTTGCAGGATCCACAGAAGAAGGAATTACACATGACTATTTTTGAAGCTTTAAAAGGTCCAGAGGGCCTAATTGTGCTCTCAGATATGTCTGTGCAGCTCCGATTGAAGTCTTGGGATATAATGCATGCTTATGCGACAGCTAAAATGAGTCCTTTTTTAAATTAAAAAAAAAATAATCCTTCAGTTATTAAAAAATTAGACTCTAAAGTCTCCAGGGTCAAGCCAGCAACTTCCCAAGAGCTATTCAGAACATAACAAAGTGAGGTCTTGGCTGGAACTCATCTCGGTACCAACCTGCAAATAAAAAAATAAATTCTGAATGTGTTAGTGAGACACAGTAAAGACAGTAACACCTTCTTCTGCAGATTTGTGCATCCATGTTTGTGTGCTTGCACTTGTCCAGGCAGTTCTGTGGCAATGAATGAGGGGACAACCCTAAATTGCAATAATGAAATAACCTTAACAAGTGTGTTCATGCTTTATTCAGTTACATTAAACAAGACCAGTACTGGCAGAAATATCTTCTTTTACCTCTGTTTTATATCAACCAAGGTTTATGCAAGTGACAAGAGGAGTGTGGTTAAACCTTGTTTTGTTGTTGTTATCTGTGTTTCTAAGTACAATTGCATTCAGTGTTAGCAGGAAGAGATGGAGAAGCAAATTCAACACAGCCAAAGGCAATACAGTTCAGAAATATATTCAGGCCCTGAAGTTTGTGGGTTTTTTTGTTTTTTTTTTAACTAGCCCTTGATTTTGCATGCTAGTTTACAGGTGAAATACAAGTTGTGCATGAGTTTCCCTATGGGATTTCTGTGTGTTTTTCAAAAGGTGCTTGCTTAGGGGTGAACAGGCTTAGGGCCTGGGATTTAAAAGACTGAAAATATGTGTTTTACTGTAAAGAACTTAGGAGAGGGTTCCTGAGCTGTAATTATGTCTTACTTTCATCAGGGCTACATTTAACAGAAATTCTTCCAGCAACTTTTTCTTTATTCAGCCATCTACCACTAAAAAAAAAAATCAAGAACCAGTCAGTAAATAAGTAATCTACATCTGCACAGCTGGATCAAGAGTGGCTCCCGCTCCTTACCTAAATCAGTGCATTAATTTCCTTATTTTGTCCTCCATGTGTGTCCTTGTGTTGCTCGGTATAATATGTGTCAGTATTATTTGTTGTCACTTCTCAAACTAAAGCTGTGACACTAACCCTGCCAACTGAGGGGAAAAAAAAAACTACGCACAGAGGCAACACAAGCCAGTATTGTTTAAATCAGATGAGCCCAGTGGTGTGGAAATTGCTTCTGTTGCATAAGTGTGCTCACTGGTAGACCCAAACTGATGGGCTGGTAAGCATATATAATTAGCTCAACACCTGTGGATGTAATTCCATACTGCTTTGGTGAAAGAAGTTCTGTAGAAAATAATAGGCAGGAGATCTTTCTATCAGATTTTCTTCTTACCCCTACAAATCACAGCTGCTGTGTGCAATATTTAATACTTGATGTTAGTTTCAGCCACAGCCACTTTTCACTTGCCAACTAGTCGCCACCTAGAAGTGTTCGGAAACACATTGTAAATGAGCATACAAAGGCTTTCTCCGGCACTAAATCACAGCCATCTCTACAGAGGAAAGGGACTGCTTACAGCAGCCCTGCATGGTAATTCAGGCCAGGAAAGAAGCAGGTTTTCCCTTTTCAAATAACAGGAAGAGTTCATATTAGCCAGCACTGTCCTTGAGAGCAGAAGTGCAGCTGCAAAAGCCTTCTTTAACTCTCTGCTGAGACAAGGCATTCAGCAGTCTCTCTGGGAGCAGCGCTTAGCTCTGGGAAGCACTTGTAGCTGCCAGCATCCCTGGGCCCAGTCCCTTGTCCTGGGGAGAGCTGTCCTCGGCCGCCTGCCCCATGGCTTCCCGGATATAAAGGTGAGGTATGGTGCACTTGCCACACTTGAGGGTTGTCTCCTGCCCAGGAGATGAATAAGCAGAAAACCAGACCCTAGCTAAGAGTGAAGAGTGTTCCCTAAAAGATGCTGGTTCAAAGCCACGGCTAAAGGGTAGGTGGAAGTCTCGCAGGTAAGACACGCAACTACTCCTCACGGGAGGACTCCCAAAGAAAGCACCGATCAGCTCATCAAGCTGCACAGGATGCTGTGCTTAGCACCCGGGGCGTTTGAGGTGGGAAAAACTTGCGGCAGGATGCTCAGCTCGGGGTGCCTGGAGCTCGCACCCCTCCCGCCGCAGTGCCCGCTCCCCGCCGCCCACCCACGGCCGGCTCCCCACCCCTCCGGCGGAGCGGGCCGAGCTCCCCGCGGCTGCGGCGGGGCTGCACCCCGCTTCCAGCGGCCCCAGCGCCCGCCCCAGGGGCCGCGCCCGGCACCTCCCCGGCGGGGCCGCTGTCCCCGGGACGCCGTGACGGCTGTGCGCTCCCCGCCCTTCTCACGCCCCTCTCCCCTTTCCTCCTCCTCCCCCTCTTCCTCCTCCTCCTCCTTCGGGAGCCTTGCCTCCCCTGCACACCTGCCTTGCCATTTGTCGGCGGCTTTGCTAGGAGGGGAGAATTTTCCCTCGGTCCCTTGCAGCATCCCTCCCCGGCACACACACATACACACGCACACGCACACGCTCGCTCTCACAGCCGGACGGGCAGAAGCACCGCGCTGCCTGTGCCTCAGCGGCCGCCGCCTCTCCGCACCCCGGCCCCGCGCTCCCCGCCGCCGCGGGGCGTCCTCCGCCTGCTGCAGCGCCGCCGGGCCCGGCAGCCGCCGAAGGGGGGCGGCGGCGGCGGCTCCCGCTGCTCCGCGGCCCCGCACCGGCAGCGGTAGGTAGGTACGGCGGTCCCGCGGCGGCAGCCCGCCCCGGGCGGCTCCCGGCGCTGCGGAGGGACGGGGACGGAGGGAAGGAGGGAGGGGAGGGCGGCGGGAGCGGGGCGAGACGCGCTGCCCCAGCCCCGCCGGCGGCGCTCGCCTCGCCCGGCTCCTGCTCCGGCTGCGCTCCCGCGGGGCCCCGCGCCGCCCCCGCCGCTGCCCGGCGCCCCCCGGGCACCGGCTCTTCCCGGTGAGTCTGAAAGTTTGCTCTCCTGGGCGCCTGGTGTTTGTTGTTGTTTGGGGTCCGCCTGTTTAGGCTGGGCTTTTATTTTCCCATTCCAGCTAGCGGGCTATTTATTTATTTATTTTTTCTTTTCTTCCTTTTTTTTTTTTTTTTTTTTTTTTAATTGCAGTCGCTGCTGCAGCGCGGGTAGACCGGGGCTCCCGCGCCCGGCGCTGCCCCTGCCTCGCTGGGCAGAGTCCCCCGGGGCACACGCGTGGGCAGGCGGGCGGCGCACCCGGGGCGGCCGGAGCCGGGGTCCCTCCCGCTGCCCTTCTTCCCTCTAAGAGCTGGGTGGCTGCGGCTGCGAGGTCGCCGGCAGCCCCCCTGCAGTTGGCAGAACAGTTTTTGGTGGCAGCTCAGGAGGAGACTGTCCCATCCCTCTCCTGCTTCTCCTCGTTCACTGAGAGAGTGTTTTAAAACAGGTTTCTGTGAAGCTATAGGTGACAGGATACCGGTGTCACCGAGAGCCGTGCTCCGTTTTGTAACTAGCAGTGTTACTGTAGCGGGGTATCAGCTGGGGAACAGCCGTATTCGACCCCGATGAGGAGAGGGATTGGTTGTGGGTCATGTCCATCTTCCGCTTCTTTCATCTAATTGCTAGAAGTAGCTTGCTGTTGTTTGTGGTAGAAGCAGCTCACTTGCATTTTACTCTTTTGTTCTTTGATTCTAAATGTGGTTTGGTGGGGGCTCCTAGTTTCTGATAGGAAACTATCAGAAACTATAGAGGTTGAAAAAATCCATCTCTGAGCAGGAGAGGCAAGAAGCTTTCGGCTCCTTCCCATGAACTGTGTATTTTCTACGTTGTGTGTTGTTGCTTCTTTTTCTTTTCTTTATCACTGGGAGTTCTGCTGTAATGTTTCAAAAGCTTTGGTTTTTTTTTTTTTTTTTGCAATGAACCTAATTCATTTTTTTTTTCTCAAATTTAAAATGGAGTGATAAAATGTATAGGCGTTAATAAGTAAGTTGAAAGGATTTTGAAATAGCGCGTGTTGTGCATGGTGTGAAATTGTAGATATACATAAAAGAATAATAACTACTCTGCAGGTTTTCTTTTAAACCTTCTTCTCTGTGACTTTGTGCTGAACTCTCTTCATCTGTCTCTCAGCTTTTAAGTCTGATTGTTTTTTGCAATTGAGGTCTCCTGTCATGTTGTGGGAATTGCATTGGTAGGCACCCACATTTGCCTCATAATCTTTTATTCTCTCATTTTGTAAAGACTTGCCATGGTCAAAAGTACATGAAATTTGCTATTGTGGCTTTCAATTTCAGATCTCTTTTCCTGATGCTTTTATTCATTTCACTATTTGATAATTTATTTATTTATATTACAACCAAAGAGGGAGCGGGAGAGTAGGGAATTGTCTCTGACTCTTCTGTCTGTCCAAATCTACAAGAAAAAAAAAATAATAGAAAGATTATGTAAAGAAATTAAAGCACTGAGACAACCTAGATCTGAATTCCAAGAACAAAAATTACGGTGGCATGTGTGCTTGCCCCCACCAAGCGTTCTGCAGCATGTGGTATTTACAGAACTTGCAGTGTACAGTAGCTCTCCAGTAGTAAGAGAACGCTTTGTATCCTTGGAAGTGAGAGAGTCTTTAACAAGTCAGCAAAACTATAGATACAGTCAAGGAACACTGATACACATGTGAGTGTGTGCATGTATAAATATCACCAGATTGTCTGAGTTCATTTTCTCTCAGTATAGTTTGTCTTCCTCAGCCTGGAATATATACATATTTCCCCAGAATTTTGAGGCAATTTTTTACCACTCTTCTCTGTGTGCATGTGTTTTAATGTTAGTCTTAATCTCACTGTAAAATACAAAATAATCCAATAATAGATTTAGAAGACTTTATTGCCAGGCAAACCAGGCAATAGATCATGAAATCAGACAATAGTATTTTGTTTCCTAGCAACCCCCTACTGCAAACAGAAAACAAAACGGTGGTGGATGCTTCCACATGATGATAGCTATATGTCGAAATCCCCAAGCAGTAGATACTGAAGTACTAATTGTTTAGGGAAACTCACTCCTATTTGTTTCAGCTGCTTTGTTAATATTTTCCTTTTGTCAGAAAGATTTGCTGGGGTAAATGCAGTTAAATTGTTAAAATTTCACACTGGTCTCTTAATAATAATGTCTGTTAGAATGAAGAGGGCACAAAATTAAGTAGAATTTTTGCCACTAAGAATGATTTTGAGTTTTCTGTTCTTATTGCAGGACTGTTTCTAAATCTGTGCTATTACAGACCCTTGAAAATCAGATATATCATCTCCTTTATCCAACATCCAATATCTTTCTGGATTTTGTGTTGTTAGTCATCCTTTAGTTTTGTGTTTTAAAACTATGTTTATTAGAATGTATTGGAAGAAAAATCCTTTGTGGCTCCTAGGAATGGAAAGTAAAATCTAAGTACCTCTTTGCCATGTTTACATTCTTGGCACTCAGTTCAGCACTTCCAAGGAATCAGTGCTATCACAGTGCAGCAGGATTGGGTCCTAAGCCATCATCTTTCTAAAAGAGCTTTTGATAATGCAGTAATTCCCTTAGTTAAAGTGCCTGAGCACTGAAATGGCATCTCGACCCTGAATCAATCTGGGATGCACTTTGTGCACTGCCATCTATCTGAAAAAATCCATTAGTGCAAGCTGGAGATCTGACCTGGGATGGGTGCAGGTGTTTGAGCTCTGGAAGCTGCTGGAGATGCTGAGCTGGAAAAGGAAGGTGAATAGGAAAAGGAGGTGAGCAGGCACAGATATGTAGCTGTATTTACGATGCAACAGAGAAGTTTCTATGCTTTTGTCTCTCTTTTATAGGAGAAAATGGCAAAAAGGTGTTTGCCGAGTTTTACCTGCAAGTCTTCACTATCCAGCAGTATTTACAGACATCACAGTGAATTGAAACAGAGGCAGTTTTTCTATTGGTTGCATCGGTGATTCTGTGAAAGTGAAAATATTATTCCAGTCTGGGAAACTGTAAAATCACAAGGAAAATTTGCTGTGGGGAAGATAGCGTACTTAGTCATGTATGCATTATTGAACAGTATTCACACTAGGCATGGGAAGGGTGTTCTCTGAGTGACTTAGGGGTTCACAGCATTATTTAAGCGATCCCATGTGCAGTCACAGACAATTTATTTATATTGCCTATAGGTATTTTTCTGGTTCATCTCAAGTACTGAGGTACAAAAGGGTTACAGCAGATGCCACTTGAATAAAAAGGGTTGAAGTGGAATGGTCAGAGTATTATAATTCTGATAAATATCTATGAGCAGTTACTTTCTTGTCTATATTTGAAATCACGCATTTTAGTGCCATAGCATGTGTGGATGGTTTAGTTTAGAGCATGCTAATTGAATTTTGGAAGGCTTTATGGATTGAGAGGAAGTAGTCATTTTCCAATTTTTCTTCTCCGTTTCCTTCTCAGATGGCACTACTCCCAAAACTTGAGTCTTACAATTAGGTAGTCCACAGATGAAGCTTGATATGGCTGACTAATTGCAGTCCCTGCTTTGCCTCTGCCTGTGTTTGCCAGGCAGCGGAATGAAAGAAAGCAAATAAAACAAAAAGTACAAACAAAAAACAAAGGGGAGAGAAGTATTCTGTGTATAAACAACGGAAGACATTTGGAAGTGATTTTAGATGCTCTCCATGAAACTCCTTTTACACCAACTGCATTTTTTGCTGGTGGTGAATGTAAAGCTTCTGTCTGCTGTAATGTGGGTTGGCCACTGATGGAGGCAGCCAACCCATGATCCAAACCAAAAACCTTCTTCTCCCTTCTTCCCACTAAAGATCATCTTAAATGGAACAGTGAGTTATGTCTATTCCATTTAAAGGTGTTCAGGAGACAAGAATTAAGAAATGAACAACTTTGTTCTTTCTCTTCAACTGCACAATGATGGTTGTGGCTAATGTGCTACCAGGGAATGTGCTGCATATCTTGCTGAGATACATAAGCCTTTCCAAATTTTTCACAAGGCTTTCTTTTATTATTGTTTTTCAAAGTGGGTACTGAAGTAATGCGAATATAGAGTTTACTTACTGCGTGTTTAAACCTATAGGCTTCATGATTACTGTACTGAGGGATATTTACTTAGGTATTTATTTCCTGTTCTTTTAAGAAGAATGATGCTAGTTTTGGACTCTCTTGAAGCTTTTTTTTTTTTTTTTTTTTTTTTTAAATCCTGTTACCTTAAATTATTGTGCTGTCAATTCTTGCCAAATACAGAAAGTAGACCACCCCAGTAATTATGGAAACTGAGGATTTGGTTCAGCAGAGCACTGACTTGGACACACAACTTTTCTTTTTTTTAAGCGTGTGCTTAAGCTCATCTCTACTTGCTGAGATCAACTGCGTTTAAGAAAGTGGTGAAAGTTAGACATGTAATTAAATGCTTGGTCGAATAGGGCAAAACCTTTGATACTAATGTCTTTGCTTTGTTGTAAACAGAACTTCAGGACAATTCCTCCAGGACAGCAGAGTGAAGGGAACAAGTAGGGGGAAAAGGCAAGTTCTTGGGGCAAGGGGTATCAAATCAGGAATTTACTGGTGGGTGATAGTGATGCTGGAAGGGATTGAGAATTAATAAATGAGTCTGGAATGGGATTTGATTACAGAAGATCATGATTTGTGCTTGAGCTATCAAGAAAAAGGTACCATTTTGGCAAACAAAGAGGTGGGATTCCCTTTTTGTAAGACTCTGTTGTGAGCACATGTGAAAACTGAATATCAATAGGAAGGTATTGACAATTTGACTGAAGCTCAAAGAAAAGCAACAAAATACTCACAGGTCTGGAGGAACTAGCTTGAAGGGAAATATTCAAAAACAGACATCTCTAGTCTGGGACTGAATATGGGAAGATGGGTTAACTACGTGTCTGTTTGAAATGTATTTCAGTCATAGCAGTCAGATTTTTTTTTTCTGTCTTATGTGAGAGAATACTTAGGACTAAATTGAGAAATTGAGGAAATATAAGTTTAAGATGAATTCTGGGCCAAAACTCAGTAATAGAAAAATGTATTGTAGCCTCTATTAGTATGTTTGTAGTGCAAGCCCCCCACGACTCTTCAGATGTTTAAAATAAGAATAGGCAAATTGTTGGCAGGTGTACTGGAGAAGGCAATCCTGTATTTTCAAGGAGATGAAGTACAAGACCTAACAGCCCCTTTTCATGCTTCTGTTTTGTTCTAGTTTCAGCTGAAGGTTGCAGGAGGTCAGATCCCAGTCTGGCCAACCTTGACTTGATTTCCAGTGCTGAGACAGTTGGGTTTTGTGCTTTTGTAATGCAGGATTCAGAACAGGGTCATCATGTGGGCTCAGGTTGAGTCACTGATGGGATGGTGGATGTATGAGGATTAGCTACAGTAGGTTTTTTAGTAAACAGCTGTAGGTTATTAATTTGTTTTCCCTTTTGGAAATGATGAGCATCTCAGGTGGTGTAGAGGGCATAGAGGTGACAGCTTCCTCTTTCTTGACAGTTTCTGCAGCATATTTTTTTATCATTTGAGGACACTTACTGCCATTAGGTGCAATGATGGATAGCAGGTACTGCTCCTTTCTTCCTGTCTTCTCATCATGATGCCCTGATCTCTGCACAGCTGTCTCCTGTGATCTGGCTAGTCAATGTGCAGTGCAAGTCCTGATGACCACTGCCACCAGTGGTGTGTTTTCTGGAAGAGATTGAGAAAAGGGGAGAGACATAGAGATGACCTTTCCAAGGGTGCATTGCTTTAAATGTCTCCATCATCATCTGTATAAACTGGAGAAGACTTAGCCAGGGAATGTGCAGGTTCAAGGTATAATGACGGCTTTCTTGTGGAACCTTTTCCTGGAATGAAGTTAATATACTGGTTTATTGCAATTCATGTTACTCGAAGCAAGCATTCAGAAAAAAAATGTTCTGCAGACTGATATCATCAGGGAATGTTTTCCAACAGCCATGCCAATTGCAGAGGAGGAGGTGGATTTCCCTCTGCTGCGCTTTATGGATACCTGACAGCCAACTGTTTAAACAAGGCCTATTTTGGTAACCATAAGGTAAAAACAAGTGATTCAGAATAATCCTTTTTAGCATGTTAATGATTAAAACAGCAATCCTGCAGGAATATCACATACAGAGGAAGGCTGGTCTGGGGTAGAGCTGGTTGGTGAGACTGACCTTTGGTTTATGTACTTGACAGTGCAAGAAAGGAGTGCATTGAAGTAGTGGAAGATAGGTTTAAGTCTTCTGTGTGCAATATAATGTGGAAAAATTTGGTCTGTCTTATTAAAAACCAGTACACTCCCAATACACTCCAGGTGTATTTGGTTATATAGAAATCCTCGAGAGGTAATCCAGGTTCAGTCCTTGCTGGTGCTTGTCTCTGGGAGTTGGTGGATAGATTGGTGATGGAGGGCTGAGAAGAGGTTCATTTTGAAGGGATGAAATTGAAGGAAGATTTTTAGGCAGAACATAAGGATTTAGACTGAGGTTGATTACTAATGCATTGCTTCTGCTACAGGGACAGTTTTTTTTGGGATGGATAATTTGTTGGTAGATGGATAAGTCAGATAAATAGAAGTCATACAGTTGATCAAGTAGATCAAGCTTGGTAGGTGCTGGTAATCAAATTGTGTAGATTGGTTTACTTAGAATTATTTGTGTATGTTAATAACACTCTTCTGTGTCAATGTGTCTAAGATCAGTCTTGTTGGATGGGATAGTTTAGACTGAAAGGTACTGTATAAGTGTAAGATTATTATCTTCCCTTTGCAGGAAGAAGCTAGGTTAACAGTAATCTTAATTACAACTTGTTTCTGTTAATAGATCTTTATTTTTAGAGTTAAGTTAAATGAGGCTTTAAAGTGCTTTTATACAGGTACTTTTAACATAGTGTTACCATTTAGGATGTGGGGTTTGGTACACTGGATCTTGACAGTACTTGTGTAGGAACAGTTTCTCCATGTCCAGAGTGGATAATATACAACTATTCTGGTATGGAAGGTTCTCTCTGTGTAGGTTTTAAAGGGACCTGTGCCGTACACACAGTGTAAAAAATGCTTCAGGACATAACAGCTCTGCCTGGGGTAGAATACAGTGAGGATTTAATAGTATTTTTAACAATTCTGTTTAGATTTATTCATTCCTTTTAGGAAGTATTTTGTCAGGGAAGCAAAGAAGAAATGAAATAGAAGGAGCTGATAAAGGCGTGGGGTGAATTTAGGGAGGTGGATTGCAATAACCAGAATGAGGACATGCTCTTAGAACGAGCACTGGTTCTTCTGCCCTTATAAGAAGTATTTCAGCAATGACAAATAAGTTTGTTTCATCTGAAAGCAGCAGATTGCTTCCTAATATTTTGCTGGTCTGACATTCTGTGAAATTGTGTTATATCCTAATTCAGTGGCTGCTCTGTATATAGAATAAGAGCTTGCTATTTTCTACCAAGTGAAGCATTCCCTCTCCTTCTGCAGTGGTAGAGGTATTTTGGTGTTAGAGGTCCATGGAGTAATCTCTTCTGATGACTCCTGATAGATGTTGGCATGACTCAGAAGAGAGAGTTGCATTTTCTGAATAAGCGATCTGCTTAGTTTAGAGTTTTTCTCGGAGGTGGGACCTTTGCTTAGCAGTGAAATCTGCTGAGATCACAGCAGAGGGTGGTAAGGTTACAGACACATCAGAGGGTGGCTGTGGTCCTCTTCTGGCAGATATGGATGTGAGAAAGCACTCTGGATTTACTAGCTGTAAATGGGTGGTCTGTTCATGCATCCTCATGCCTCTCATGCACACGCCCTTCTGGCTTCTACTGTCTTCAAGGCAGAGCATAATGTGGAAGTACTGGCGACAGGCTGTTCCATAAGAAAGCTGATGATTTAAAGATCCTGGAAAGTACATTTGATTTAGAATCTTCTATATGTTGTCTTTCCATTAGTTTGCCTAAAATGAGCATCTATCTGGTTAATTTAATTTTAGCAAATGAAGGTACCCTTGGCCATTTTTTTGGTTCAAGTTTATTCGTATCTTCAGAGTAAGAGGAAATACCATTTGTGCTGATGAATCATTTTCTGCAGTGTAATCTCCCATTTCATATGAACCAGAGAGCCATTACCATTTATTTCATTGACAGCCTGTGAGGGAACGTGCCATTTCAGTTCCTAGAGGGACCTGGGTGCAACTTAAGCAAGAGCCTCAGTGTGCTGTTGCCAATCTACTTAGCTACCCAGTTTCTTGCCAATTCTGTAAGCTTAACACTATTACATAAAAATATGTGAAACCAGGTATTGTGCATATGTCATTAGTTGGGTTTTTTAAGTTTTATTTTTTGTGATATGTTTGCTTAACTTCTTTATCGTTTTACAGAACAGGCGTAATGTGTAGTTTGTACTGTTTTCTTTACAAAAGAGAAAGGAGCTGTAAATTTACCCTATGAAGGCACGTATTTACATTTTTGTAAGTAAAGGAGGCTGGAAAATTGGAATTTCTTTTTCAGTTTCTTAGAAAATACTAAGGGAGGTTATATAACTGCATGAAGTCTCTGGGGAAAAGGAAAAAGAAGCCTTGCTGATAATGAAAGAACCAAATAGCTGCTTAATGTAATCCACTCTTCATGGAAAGTGATGAGAAGGGAGACCTGCACCATCAGACCAGGCTTCATTTGCTCAAAGCTGAGTAAGCAGCACATCCGATGGGCAAATCTGTATAAGGCCAGCTTGCTGGTCTGACACCTATCTTTACCTTTTCCACATTAACAAAGTTGATTCTGTTTGGTGTTATATACTATATATATAAAACAGAAATTATAAAAGTAGTAATTTTCAGGCTCATCTTGCCCAAGAATCGAGGGAGTAGTTTGAAGCAAGTCAGTCAATTCACCGTAATCCATCAGTTCTTCTATACCTCAAGTATAAATACTGCATGAGTAGCTAAGCAGAAAGGACTAGTGGTCATCTTGAAATTATGAAGAAAATAATTTTATCTTGATTCTCCATTATCAGACAAGCTACCTGATGAAAGTAAATATTGAATTGAAAGCAGAAGGTTGAATTTGGTAATTCTGAAGATGAGATCCCTTGCATCATTGAACTACAGCTTCAACCTTGATAGCTTCAAGCTTGATACAACCTTTGCATCATTAAAGTACAGCTGTGATGATCACTGAAGTAACTGTTCTAGGTTTCAGTGGCACTTCAATGTAATTTTGTTGTAGAGGAATAATTTTGTTATTGGGGGGACAAAGAGCAAGAGCCACTCATGTTTTAAACACGAGGAAAATGAAGACTTCAGAGTTGGTGGGAAACCTCCTTTCATGCTAATACAAAATGGGCAACACAGAGTGAGATGTAAGCCTGTACATAGTGCCCTTTCAAAGACATTTAAATTCACTAGTTCGCTGTTAAACCGATGATGGGAAAGGGCAATGCAAAACTCAAAACCCAAACCTAAATGAAACAGCACTTCTGTTAATGCAAAGTGTTTAGTGAATATGAAAAGTGTTCAGAAAGTGGCTAGAAGCATCCATGCAAGACAAAATTCAGACCTTTGTAGTGCTCCCAGCCATGTCTCTAAGGGATGCCGCGGGATGGCTGTACAACAAGGAGGCGTTCTGTAAGTGCCTGAGGAGCAAGCATAGTAGTGGCAGAAACAAACTGAAATGAGAACTTTGGAGGTAGGTTTGTCCTGATGTTGAGTTCATCTTGGTGAGAGAGAACCGTCTGTATGATTAGAAGTTCGCTGGAAATGTAAAAGAGTATATATGCTTCCTTCCTTCAGTTACTCATGGACATCATCTGAGGAAGATCTTATTTTCACTTTTGCCTCTACTACGTGGTCATCAATAATGAAACTTCGTTTAAACAGAAGTTGAATGTGACTTCCTCAAGGACATTTTATACTGCATGGTATAAATATAATTATTTTATATTTTTATGTAAATATAAAAATTCCCCAGAGACTCCCCAGGGAAGTGGAAATCTTAGGAAGGCACGTAATGATGGTTTCAGAAGGATTTCCAGCAGCTACAGCCTCATGATGCTTCAGTTCAGATGGAAACTTTCTTCACCTAGCTTGGAAATAACTTGACATCAGATATCTGAGAAAAATATTGAAGGAGCTCTCAGTAGTTATACAAACTGAATTGCAAGATTAAATGTTTTACGTGAAGATGAAGGACAGGAAGAAGTCTGACCTATGAGGAAAAAGTCTACAATGCCCACAGTGAGTAGACTAAAGGTAATAGGCTGAATATGTTGCAAGAAATAAAAAGTTTATTAAGTTTTTTCTAGTGGCAAGGGTGCAGAGGGTTCCTAGCATGGATTGTGTGAACAGTGTGGGTCTTTATCAGTTGGGGTCTTTATCAGTTGGGGTCTTTATCAGTTGGGGTCTTAAAGAATTTGATAGCTATAACTGTGTTGCCTTGAAAGAATGCAACTGATCCTGTTGCATGGTTGTTTCCAGCTTTTTTTGTCTGTGATTCTCACCAAGCCCTACAGTGAGTGGGATAACAGGAAGTGAGACAGTCAGAAGGAGCATGATTTCCTAAGTTAAACTGGAATCCAGATGATCAGTCTGTTACCCCGTTTGTGTCAGAGCAGTGGAATATTTAGCATTTGAGTTGTAGGAGACGCAGGCGGTTGAACATGGATGGTTCAGGCTTGAAAATTTTCTTCTCTGTCCAGCTAAGTGTGGGGCGTTTTTCCATGTTGCACAGTTAGGCTTGAGACATTCTGATAAATTCACTTTATCCTGCATGATCCCATGCTAACACAACTTGAGGTTCAAACCTGGCTGGTGCAAAAACATGAAACAAGCATAGCTAGAGAGAAAATTAATTTGTCTTCAAAAAGCTTATGTAACCGTTTCCCAAGTTGTTAAGACGCCCCTGAAAATAAACTAAAAGAATGGTAGATCTTACTGTCTAGAGACTTACTAGTCAGCTACTGTGTTTTTGTATATTTTGAGTTGTATGCTTTCAGTTTTGGACCGTGTTAGAGGAATAACCATGTTACAAAGTTAGTTTGGTAGTCTGCGGTTTGTGTTTTTCATAGTAAACGCTTTGTGGACTTCTTGCAGTGTTTCCAGTGGCTGTCTTCAGTCAGAGGAAGAAAGTTGCCTGAGGTCTGGGAAGCATGTCGGGAAAAGACTAAGGGTCCATTAGACCCTAGTTTCTGCTTTACTCCAGATGTTTGCTCTATAACTAGTAGTAAAAGTAGCATGTAGACCAATAAAAATAACATAGTATATTAGAAGTACCATAATATGAGTTCTTTTGGCACGGAATATTGAACTCTCCTAGAGAACAAATTAGTTCCTGTGCATTATGTGTTCATGGAGGTTTACATGAGTAATGAGTCAAACATCCTTTTAAGATGTATGGGGCCAGATTCAGATCCCCAGTGATTTAAATTTTGAGTAATTCAAAAGATATTTATGAGTTATACTTCAATAACAGATTACAATCTGCTTCTTATTCTGTAGGATTTTAATAAGGTTGTAAAAGGGAAATTCATCTTCATTTTCCAAATGTGTAACAAGTTACATAATTAATCCAATATTGTCTTCATTCTGGAGGAGGCTGTTTAACTTGAATTTCTTTGTCAAATACCATGCAGACAAGCTCATGTGGTGGTAACATTAACTAATGATAGAGTTATCCAGATATGTAGTTCTGTCATTAACTTGAATTGTTTTCAGTAGAGAAAGAACACGTTTCTGAAGAGAAGAAAGCATGCTATTTTTGCAGCCACTATGCAATTAGCTCATATAACCCCTGTGCTCGTCATGCTTTGTGTAAGATCCAGGGTGACCAACTGTAGGTCATTTGTGTGAGAACAAAGACCCTGGGGCTGAGAGACAGTTTATTAAGATAATACTGTGGTGTGAAGATCAACTGTCACAGCAGTTGCCACGGGAAGTGTGTCTCTATTTACTGAATGCTTGCATAAATAAGGGTGGTTTGAGTTGGGATGTTTTGAATATTAAAGGAGGGGGAAAATAACCAGATAAATGGTGGTGATGTGAGCATGGAGCCGACCTCACCTTGTTTTCTGCAGGTTCTCATTTAGTGCTGATGGCTCCGTGGATTTTCTGATGTGAGGTTGAGTGCCTGCCATTTTAACCGTGGGAGGTTTATTATTTTTGTCCTTTAATCATCCACTTATTTTTGTTAAAATGAAGGGATCTCTGGCAGTTTTGGCCACTCTTAACAAATGCCACCCAAAGTTGGCAAAGTAAAGGGAGGAGAAACAGATGAAGTTGCAGGCAGAGGATCATTTAAGATTCATTATCAGGAAGTAGGGCTAAAAAGTATTTTTCCCAGATGTTTCTCTTTCCAGATAGAAAAAAGAAAAGTTTAATTGAATTCTTTCATCCATGTCAAAGAGTACAAAGTGTGTTGTCACTTGCTGGTGACTCAGTGTATTTGTCACTGGGAAGTCCACAGCAATGTGCTCTCTAAATGGTTTATGAAAAATGGACATAAAATCTGTTTAAAACAAAATAAACTTGTTGCTTTTATCTGTTAAAGCAAAACAAAGCTGCTCTTGTTTGTAGACTACTGGATGACCTTAGCATGTGTATAATGGCATGTCTGGTGCACTGTTACTAACCATAGTAGGAGAAGCAAGTTCTTTGTCACAGTGCTTCACAAAGTGTTTTCTGTGTACATTTTTCTACTAAAAATCTTTGATAATCTGTAGTTAAATATGAAAGCTTCTTATTTCAGCTTTACAAGAACATCAGATTCTTCCCTCTGAAGCACAAAGAAAACTCCATGCTTAAAATTCAGTTTTGCAAACCCTTCCCCCTTCTTGAAACATTCATATGGAAATACACCATCAACTGTGAAATTCCCTAGCAACCTTAACAGCCTAGAAGAAGAGATCCAAACCCCAGGAATACTCAGCTCTCAAGAGCATTTGTACTGTCTTTTGTTAATATTCATTGTATTCTAATAAGTGATTAGAGAAATTCTTTTGAGAGTCTCTCCCATTTTTTTCTCTCCATTCCAGTGGTTGTTTTGTTGGAACAGTGCAATATTCCAACTGGTGGGAAGTGGAACCCAAAGGTTCTTGCCATGTCTCCTAGTAAGCCTTCAAAAATCCACTTCATGGTGATTCCTTTGCTAATTTCTTTGCCAGTCCATGTGTGTATATATATATATATATATATTTAATTTTTTTATTTTTTTTTTTTTTAGTGATGAGTAAGTCTTTGACAGCTGATAGAGGAATTATTAGTACTTTATAGAATAATAAATTGCTTGCTAACTCAGCTTAGGGAGAGAAGTCATTCTTTCATATACATGGTGACAGTAATATGTAGTATCTTGATGGGTTTGTTACCGCCTAATTCTCTTACCTAGTAAAGACTAGTCATCCTTACAAATCCAGAGCTGATACTATGGTATGCAGTATCTCAGGTGTCTCAGAGCAGAAAATCATTCAGGTGTTGCTTCAGGTCATCCTTAATCCCACAGGACCTGAGAGGTTCTGGCAAAAGAATCCCACTGCTTGTTGAAGACAGGGCTGAACCCTAAAATGAAATCAAATGAAACTTCATTATTCAGTGAAATGAATTCCGCTTACTTTTGTTCCAGCTCTGGTTTCTAGAGTAATTTTTGGGAAGGAATGTAGAGCTGTGGTTGTTTGTGTAGGTTCATTTGGTTTGTTTGTTTGTATGGGCTTTTTTTGGTCTGTTGATTTTGAGACTTTAAAATTTTAAGCGGTCACTTCTGTATGCCTATCTCTCTATCACTTTTTGTCTTCTTTCATTTTTATAATTCCTCCTTTCCTTTATGTCTGTCTGTCCCATGTCTTTTTACCATAGCGTCTATTTCTTTATATTTCAGATGTGTTATTTTCTGTTTAATGCACTGTTTTCCCTATTGCTATCTTTTTCTTTTCTCTCTTTATTCTTTTTACTTGCTTTTTCCACTGTTTTATATTTTGTAGCTCTGTCCTAAAGATTCTAATTAATTTATTTCTACAGGGATAGAATTGTAGACTACTCTAGATTTCCTTTTTTGTATCCTGTGCAAGTGATAGAAATGTGCCCATGTAATAGGAATCAAAGATGAGTAGTGGATGTAGCCCAGCAGCGCTGTATGGCCTCCGTTAATTTATCTTTGTTTGAAGGCTTAGGAACTCATGTTTCTCTCTTGAGTTCAGGGCTTGGGTAGGCTTTCCTGTCACCTTGCTCTCAAAAGTAATTTTCTAATAGTCTCTGTTTTGCTCCTTGTATTATATATGATCAGTAGTATAAGAGGCTGCCCACGCCTGTTGAAGTGTAATAGTTTTGTACAGTTTGTCCAAATGTTCATGTTTTTGCACAAAGAAAGATTTGCTTTTATATAGGGATCCTTAATCTGAAGCAGTTGTTCCAAAGACAGGGAAATTTGTGCCATACAGTATATTTAATTATTTTTTAAGTGGGTAAGTCAATTTGAGAAATGTGGTTATGTATTGCTAAGGTCCATAATCTTAAATGTTCAAGAAACATTCTCACATGTCATAAGTATCAAAATTTGAGTGTGAAATAGGTAGTACTATTGGAAAGCTCAGTGAGTGGTGAGTCAAAGTAATTAAGAGAAAGCAAATAATCTCTGAGGTTCTCATTCCCCATGAAACTAATTTTGTAGCTTATCCTTCATGTATTTAAAAATAGTTCCCTGCTAATTCAAGATGCTTGTGTACTATGTCTGTGAAGAGCACTTCAGTCCTATTGAAGGGATAGCAGATTAGGGAGTTATTTGCAACAGATTTTTTTATTTTTTTATTTTAAGAGAGACTTTCATTTGGGCAATTTAAGTGAACAAGTTGTGCTGAAAAATTAGCTTGATGTACAGCAAGACAGCAGGTGATCAGCCAATCATTTTGTGAGGGCTTATGACGAAGAAACATCTGGTTTTGTCTTTAAAGGGATACAGATGACAGTACTTTCTCAACAAAGATGAGCTTTTCTCCTCAGTCTAGTAAATCCTTAAATGTTCTGCCATACATGCTTTCCTGTTTTACCTCTACTGTTTGGAATATAGATGATTCTATTTTTTTCCCTAGACTAATGAAGTGTACCTTGGGAGAGGAATGGGATGTATTAGAGGGGCTAGACTGCTCTGGAGCTGCAGTTCTGCTGTGCGTGAGTCCGACAGTGGTCTGTCAACTCCATCAGTATCTTGAGTAGTTATCTTAAGAGGGCTAATAAATCTCCATGACATGTTTCCAAGTTTCTATGCCAAAGAAAATGAATATAATTTCTTTATTTATTTCTGTGTGCATTCCGCTCATGAACTCATGAGGTCTTCTGTTGCCCAAAGAGGCATAATGCATATGTAGATTTATTTTTTCCTACTCAGGGAGGTGCAGGTAGTGAAAAGAGGCAGCAAGGCTGAAATAGCAAAGGGGCTCCATTCGTGTATAGAGTGTGCCTGAAGCGTGGTGCTGTGCTGAAGTGTGTGGAGGGAGCACACGGACTCGCTCTGGGCATGTAACATAACTGCAAGAATTAGCAGCTTATGCACTATGTGTAGTGCAACCCCTTGGGCTCTGAACTGCCTGCCTCAGGTGTCGTGAGGATCTGCTCAGTGTACAGGAACCCTGCAATTACAAGGTTCAGTCATAGCAGAGTTACATGCCTAAAGTAGACAGTGTAGATGTATTCCCTTGCATCAGATGGTGATGCATGTGTAGCTTATTAAATAAGGATGCTAACCTGTTAGCGAATTTAGAGGAGCTGGAGATGGTCCCTTTTTTTTTTCCCAGATCTGCAGCCTTCCAAAGATGAGCTGGTAAAGTTGTTTTTTTTTTTTTCTTTTTAATGTATGTTAACATAGACTTCCTGGTTAATTAACTGCAGATCCTTGTGCAAACTTAGAAGGACTGGAACTTTATGCACGTGTCCTGCTGTCATCCTCATGCTGTCTGAAATCACTGAAGAGTTTGGTGCAGAAAAAGTCAGTGGTTGCACTGTCCAGAGCCCTGCAGATGTGGTGAAAGAAAATAAAACTATCAGTTAGCATTCTTGAGATCAGGTAAACCTGTTCAGTGTAAAGGGAATTCTGTGTCCTGTTATCTAGAGCAGGAAAGCTGCCTTTTATTAATCGATCAAACAAAATGTTGAAAATAATAGGAAAAATTACTTAAGGGAGGGAAAAGCAGAGTTAAGGAATATCAGTAGGCAGCTGGTACTGTTTATGAAAACAGACTATTTTTAAAGCTTTCATAGGTTCTGTGTAGTGTATAGGAAAAAAAACTCTCCCTCTTTCTTCCAGAGAGAAGCCATGATTTTATCTCAGTAATTGAAAATAATGTCTGAAGTTGTTCTTAACAAAATTTACATGAACCCCTTTTATAATCTGTTGTTATCTTTCAGGGAGTTTCTCAATAAATGCTGCTGCCTGTACTTGGATGGCATGGTCCTATATAGAAAACAAGGCCGAGCACATCCTATTCATGACTCAAAGAACAGCATTTTCAGCCTAATTATGGTGCCATTTGGCAGTGATGCTGTAGTTAAAGGTGATTGTTGGTGTTTCTGTTACAAATTGTGTGTACTTGAATGACTTTATTCATGCCAAGCAGAAGCCTGACTAGCTGTTTACTTACTCATTTTTTTCCCTTCATTAAAAATTCCTAAGTGAAGAAAAGTTCTGAATTTCTTTGATAATATCTATTAACCTATCAGTCTATTTGTTACAAAAGCACCATGCTTTTCCTTAATTTCAAAACCTTTTTCTGTTGTGCAACACATGTGGTGACTGGTTGGTGACTTGCATCACTCAGCACTGTGAGTTGCTCAAAGAAAGCCATGCCTGTGAAAGAGGGGGAAAGAAACACCAGAACATATGGAATTGTCTAAGTTGAGCAATCTGTGCACAGTTATGTCTGCAAGCAGAGATGGTTTCAGTTGCTGCAGTTGCTGCAACTGGGCAATATTAATATGAGGACTTGTTGCTTCCTAGGGAACATTGCTGAGTTCCTCACAGTTCCATGAGCACTGAGCCATCCCTCTAGACATCACTCAATAGTCAGATCTGTCACATTTACATTAACACACATTAACTATTCTGTCATTTCCTTCTGCATAATGACCAGTGCTGGATCCAGTTGTATTTCTGTTTTTGGAAGAGATGGAGAAAAAACCCATCTAGACTCAACTAGCAAATACTTTTAAGCAGTTCCCTCAAAAAAAATGCACAGTGAGTTTACAAAAATACGGGTTAATGTGGGATTTTTTCAAAGCATCTCCTATTTAGAATGCTTTTTTCTTTTTTAATTAGGCAAAGAGCCTCATCTGAAGTCTGTTGAACTTAGTGAGTATTTTCTGGGTGACCTTCTAATGTCTGTTCAAGGCTGTGGAGGCCCCCAAGGTGGTAATGCTGAGAGGTGTAACTGGCCCTATAAATCTCAGTGGGTCATTAATTCTAAATCTCAATAATGTTAAGACCAGGATGCATGTAAATGAAGCAGAGTGATGAGCATAGTAGGAGGATTTATACAAGCATTTTCTTGCTTTGCTTTGCCCACTAGTAGAAATTGTAGTTTTGGCATGGTAACTTGCTTTTTACTTCATCATCAATTTCTACATATCACCTATGTGTTTTTGGAAATTTATAAATGCATCTTTTTGGGGGAGATGGCTGGGTATGTTTTTCTTTGCGTATCAGAAGGTAATAGAACGTGACTTGTAAATCTCTGTAAGATGAATATAAGGTCCTCAACTCTAAAAATTTAACTGGATTAAACAAATTTTCAAAATGTTATTGCGCATAAAATACTTGCTCCTAATAATCATGGATTCATAGAATGATTTGGGTTGGAAGGGACCTTAAAGATCATCTAGTTCCAACACCTCTGCCATGGCAGGGATGCTACTCGCTAGACCAGGTTACTCAGAGCCTCATCCAGTCTGGCCTTGAACACTTCCAGGGATGGAACATCCACAGCTTCTGTGGCCAGCCTGTGCCAGTGGTTCATCCCTGCCATAGTGAAGAAGAGAGTTCAAATTTAAAAGCATACATGTGAGTTTTGGTTTGGATTTGTGGTGACAGGATCCTGAAGTGTGCGATGTCTGTAGTTGTCACACAGGTAGATGCACACAGGGGATGCCCATATCAAACTGAGCTATGAATTCACCATCTCTGCAAGTACTTTATGAGAATTGCTAATGTTGTCTTGAACTGCCTTCTTGTTATGCAGTGTGACCAGAAAGGCTTTTCAGTGGGTTCCTTTGGGGGGGGGAGGGGTGGGAAAAAGAAAAAAAAAAGACTTACTTGGCTCAGTAAGAACATTTATCTTGTTTCCCCCAAGCAGAAATTACTTTATTATATCCTTATCTCATGGTATATGTTGGGGGTGGTTGCTGCTATATTAGTACATAAACAAGGAGTCAAAAAAGAAAATTAATCAATGCAGTGGTGTGGATTTTGTCCTGTGTTTTTTGATTGCCAGCTGTGTGTCCAATCCATTCTAAAGTCCCCTTTCCATATTCCCTTGGTACAATTTACTCTCCTTTTCTCCAGTCCCCTGGCAGGCACTGTTCAAAGAGATAATCTTTGCACCGTTCCTTCAAGGCCAGAAGACCCCCACTGTATCCTAGCATAAACAGAGTCCTGTGAGGAAACAGTTAAGATAAAAAAATATAAAAACACACAAAGAATTAAAAAAAAAAAAATTAAAAAAAATCAAGCTTTTAAAAATGAAACAGGCCATTTATGTGGGAAATTGAGTATTGTTTTTTTATGTAATCTGAGGTGGAAAGGGAATTGTTTGATATGCCATACTGTTCTGATATAACAGTACATTCAAGCTTTCTCAAACATGTATTTGTCATCATATCTACCTCTATAATTGAAAAGAGAAATTATGAAAGCTTATTGCTTGGTCTCTGACCTTTCTGTGCAAAGTCATGTGTATTGCCTTACCAATTCTGAGAGACTTTGTTAGGTAGGAATTTTCCTTACAAATACTTCTTAGGCACTTAGCAGCAATGGGGGCTCAGGTGGGAGGAAAAGAAAAGGCAGGGTTTGTGTATGTGAGTGCAAGTACTTCCCTCTGTTCTTCAGGAACGAGTTTCAGTTTCATCTGGAATTTTCTGGCAAAGCAGCGACTTTGACTGCCACTTTATTTGGTTTTTTGTGCAGTGCATGCAATCAAGCCTTTTACTGTATCTGGAATAGCTGCGTTTTCTTTTTTAAATCTGTCTGTAATCTTGTGTTGGTGCTCCTAATAAACATTAGTATTCATGCACAAAATACTATATGATCCACTTAACCTGCCTAAGCTAGAGCCTGACCCAAGGGAAGTGTAAGAGGACCTGAAATAGACCAACTGCTGCAAATTTCTGTTGCAGGGAGCAAGCACTAGGCAAGCTTTGGTTCTGTTTTGAAACAAAAAGAACTAGGTCAGGATCTGGGATAATGAGAAAACTTGTAGCACGAAGTTCTCTGCTGTAGGTGAACCAGAATCTGATCCAGGCCAATCAAACTGTTCTTTGCAAAGAGGGATCAAATTCACAATAGCTTTAAACCAAAGCTGTACTTCTGGCAGAACATGGCTCTGCTGTGTTGCAGAAATTGATCTTTGAGAACTATCAGCCAGTCAGGTTACACACCAGTCAGGTTACACCAAATATTCCTAAATAAAAGGTTCTAAAATGTTCATTCTACACATCTAACCAGGACAGATTTACAGTTTTCAAGATGGGTAGTACTGAATTTTGTATGATAACATTTCATTCTGCCATTTTTGTGTATTTAAGTTAGAATACAGTCCCAGGTTCTAGAATAGAGAGCATTTTACCTGCAAAAAGACTTGTCTGGGGATAATAGGATAGCAAAACTCTCTTTAGTTTTGCTATTTAGTTTATGAAACTTTGTTTATTATCTTTCTGTCTATACCACATATTTTTTTATTTTTTTTAAGTTAAAATTACGGTAGCATTGGAGTTAGAAGATGTTCTTCCTTTTTCTGTGTTTGAGCTTTTGTTTCAGAGATAAGAAGATCAGGATAAGAACATTCACAGGATCAGCACACTCCTCTGGATTGTCATTACAGTCCTGGGAAAGAGATGTATGGTGCAACTTCACTTCTATGGGCTCTACGTGGTGTCCTTCCCTTAAATTATATGAATGGGCGAATTATCCCAGTGGTTGTTTGTTATGATCCTCCTCTCTGTAAAGGTCGTTGCTAATTGCTGTTCATCATTTTGGAGAGACTATGTTCAAATATATCTTTGATTATTCATCTTCCATTGATTTGTGTCTAGGGATTTTAAAAGTGACAAGAAAAGTACATAATAATAAAAAAAAACCAAACCCAAAACCAAAACATTTGCATGTAAGCATTTTCAGTTCTTAAAACTGAAGGAAGGAAAGAAGAGGGAAGTCCTTTTCCTGATCCTTTTTCTGACTTCGGCTCTTTAATTCCTGCTCAAACCCTCCATTTCTGCTCCTCTACACCCCTAGTTTTGGTTAAGGAAATGAAGTCCTTTGTCTTGGTGAAAGCCAAGGAAAACTCAGTAGCATTCATAACAACTTTGTAGTCCAACTATTTTCCTCTGTGTGCAGTATAGTACTTATTTATTTAAAAATTTTGTTGTCAGTTTTTCAATGTTTTGACTGAATCTTCAATGTTCTCTACACCAAAAATGTTGGTGTTCCTTTTTCAAGCTCTTAGAAAAACACATCCAAAGGGAGGAAAATGTATGGTTTGTTTTTTCAGAATGCTGCTATATTGTGATAAGAGTATCATTCTGACTGAGGTTTGATTTCTAATCTCATTTGTTTGGCTGCACAAACTTTTATGTCATATAAATATCACAGAGGATTATTTGCCTCAGTGCAGGGAATTTTTTTTTTTCTGAAAAAGGTTGATTTTTTCAGAAACTCCTTGAGCAGGTTGGTTTGGAAACTTGTATTTTTGTAGTATCAGCATTCTGTTTATGAATTCTGGTTCAGTTGCTTTATCATGGGATGCCTCAAGCGATACGCAGTTGGAGCCTGGAGCAGGAGTGATGGATGACCATTAGCCTTGATGGTGCCCACCAAAGTGGGAACTACTGGTGCTAAAGTCTTAGGAAAAGTCTTCAGCCAAATTACTGTGCAGGGAAAGCAGTGGGAACATTCATTATTTTTCCAGAAGCAGAACAAGGTAAGTTTATAAATAAGACCCTGGGGAACTTGCTGAATTCCAGGAAGCTAGGCTGAGTTCTTCAGAAAAGCAGTTTGCTTTGCATGACTGTCTGTCCTAGAGGGAAGGAAATGTCCCATATGGGTGATAGGGCAACATGATGTTATTCAGTAGAATCATATGTGGGGAAAAAACACTCCCATATTCCTGCTAGGTGTCTTGTTTCAATGTACTTTAGGAAAGGAAAGCAGAGAAATAGAAATCTAAGTAAGGTAAACCTGACTGTGTTAGCTCTGAGCTATAAATTCTGTGTGTCTATAAGTAGTTGGGAGAGAGTGATTTATGTAGCATATTGCTTTTGGTATCTTTGCGTTTCCAGGCCACATTTCTTTGAGGAAATAAAGGATGGGAGGGTTATTCAAAATGCATGTGACATGTGGTTCAGGTAGAGAGCAAGGACTGCCTTAGGGACACTCTGGCTGGACGTGTTGGGACCTGGATACAGTCATCTGGGAAACTATCCAAACTTTTTGAAAATGTGTGAAAATGTACTGTCCAAGTAATATAAATTCCCTTAGAAAAAATAGATGGCATTTTACTGCCTATTGTGTTTTGAATTATATAGATTGGGAATCTATGCTCTTATTAATCACAGAATAGCAGGGGAACATAAGGATCATCTGGTCCAACCAACCTTTTATGGGAAAAGCACATTCTAAACAAGATGACCCAGCACCTTGTCCAGCCAAATCTTAGAAGTGTCTAATGTTGGGAAATCCACCACTTCCCTGAAGAAATTATTCCTATGTGTTGTTTGTTTTGTTGAGAAAAAGGTTCTTTTGTCATATTGCAATCTCTCCAGGACTAACGTGTACTCATTACCTCTTGTCTTTTCAATGTGACTGATTGTAAAAGGGATCTCCATCACCTTTGTAGCCACCCTTTAAATACTGGAGCATGGTGAAAAGCTTTCTTTCCTCAAGGCTGAACAAAGCCTCCAGAAAGGCTGAGAGAACTGCCTTTCTTCTTGTGCCAGGCTTCCCAGTCCTTTCATCCCCTTTGTGGCCTATCTCTAGGCCCTCTCCATCCTGTCCACGTCTATTTTGCTTAGTGAGGACCAAAACTGAGCACAGTATTCCAGGTGTGGCCTGACAAGCGCTGAGTAGACTGGGACAATGCCTTCTTTATCTCTGCTGGGGATGCCCTTGGTGATGCATCCTGTTGGCTTCTTTTGCAACAGTAGCTGCACACTTGTCACTTCTGTTGAGCTGCTTATCCACCAGAACCCCCAGCTCCCTTTCCACAGAGCTGCTCCCCAGCTGGGGAGATCCCAGACTGTGCTGCACTGCTGGATTATACTTCCACTGGTGCAAGTTGTTACACTTATCTTTGGTGAACTTCATAAGGTTCTTGTTAGCCTATTCTTACAGCCTATCCAGGTCTTCCTGTGGAATGGCTCTCCTTTTCAAAGTGCCCACTTCCCCGCTCAGTTTGATATCTTTGGCAAATTTCATCCAGGTACACTTGATCCCATCATCCAGATCACTTATGAGGACATTAAACAACAGTACACCCAGTATTGATCGCTGGGAGACCCCACAGGTTGCCAGCTTGTAAAGGAGCTCTTTACCATCACCCTCTGAATGCTGGTGGTCAGCCAGTTTCCCACCCACCACATGGACTGCTTGTCTAGACCTCAATGTATCAGTTTCTCAAGGAGGAAGCCATGAGAAACTGTACTGATAGTCTTGGAAAAATCCAGGTAGACAATATACATTGCTTAACCCATATAAACTGAGCAGATTCCTTTGTCAGAGAATGTGTTTAGGTTTATCAAACATGTATTGCCCTTGGTTAATTCATGCTGACCTTTCCCAATTATGTGCTTCTAGTGACTTGTGATAGCCCCCAGGAAGATTCATTCCATAACTTTCCAAGGTAATGAAATACGACTGATAATCCTTTAATTTTCTGGATACTCCTTTAAGTCCTCAAAGACAGGAGTGACGTTAACCTTTTTTCCAGACTCCTGGGATGTCTCCCAGTCTGCATGATTTCTCAAAAATTATGGAGAACAGCCTCCCAGTGACATCAGCCAGCTCTCTTAAAACCCTCAGGAGAATATTGTCAGGGCCCATGTATTTGATGGGTCAAGCTTGAGTTCACAAACTGTTCTATCACTGGCAATGGCTCTGTGTTTGCATTAACCTGGCTTTTTGTTTCCAAGGCTTGGGGTCCAGCACTGTTGGTGGTAACAGGTGAGGAAAGAGTTGAGAACCTATGCCTCGTCACTGTTATTAGTGACTAATTCATCTTTCCTGGTTAACAGCAGGTCAGTATTTTCGTTTTGTACCTCCCTTTTGTTTGTATATCTGAAGAACTCATTCTTGTAGTTTTCTGCATCTTGGGCCTATTTCCGTTTGAGTTGAGCTTTTGCTTTTCTATTTGCATCTTTGACACCATTTCTGCAACCATAGCAGATTCCTGACGCTGGCCCCATAGTTCTCAACTGGTATTTGTCCACTCGTCCATCTCTGCTACGCTACTCTTGGTTTTGAGCAGGCTCAGGAGTTCACAGTTAAGCCAAAGGAATCTCTTGTTCCATCTGTTTCCCTTACCTTTAAAGGGGATGGACTCTGTGCTTCCAGGAGAGTGTTCTTGAAAAACTCCCAGCACTCAGTAGCTCCTTCACACTCCATGAAAGCTTTCAATGGAATCCTTCCCAAATCTTGCCTAGCTCTGAATACCTGCTTTGCCAAAAGTTAGTATAAATACTTTCTGTTAACCAAAGCTATTGCAATCAAAAAGCAGATAGAAGGAGAGTTGCGTTTGTCAGACACTAAATATAAATCCGAAAGAAATGGTTTTACAGACTCTCTTGGTTCCTGCTGTGGCTCAGAGATCTGGAATCCTTTTTCAAGTGCCAGCATCCAGGGCTTCCATAGTGCAAACCCCATCAATCATCTGCTTGTATTTCTGCAGCATACAGCATTGCCAACAGGGCATGAAAATCTAGACTGTCATTTCTTGGAATTAGGAGAGGTAGCAAGAGAGGCAGTATATTTATTGAGGACCTCTGTATGTGACGATGTCATCACAGCCTTCTTGTTTTTCTCAGTTGTTTTGGTTTTTTTTAACTGTCATATGCATCTGTCTCTAAGATGTCTAGTAAACTACATGACCAAAACTGTTATGTGTCCTAGATATTCTTGGTGTCTTTGATGTTGCTGAGAAAATGAGGAGTTTGTGTCTTGAGAAAAAGTAGCCTGAATTCATGCCAGGTAACTTTAAAAATAAGTGCTTAACAAGGCCATCTATTCTAGAAACATACATCACCCAACTTTCCTTTGTGTGAAGAGAGGCAGATACCTTTATAGGTCTGTATCTATAGGTGTAAACTTTGGTCTACATGGCTGACATCTTCTGAAGATACCTGTTTCTCTGCATTGCCCAGACAAAGAGTCTAGGATGGTTACATACTCAATTCAGGTCCTTCAGCTGGGAGCAGCATGTAGGTGGAATCTCTGGTACTGTGGGCGTGGTGGACAGCAGCTTTTCTGTAGCCTCTCTTCAGCAGCTACTCTTGTGCAATAATTTAGAAAAACATGGACTACCTATACAGCTGAGATAGCTCGTTACTGACCTTCAGCTGTGTTGACACAGGAACAGGTGGAAGTTGAGAAGAAATGCTGACCATCCAGCACATCTTTCAAGTAAAAGCAAGAAAGGAAAAACAGTTGCTACACCTACTTCATGCATTCTGTTGATCTCTGAGGATACAGGGCACCAAAGACAGCTGAGACCTGATCAGTGAACCAACAACTTCCCTATAAACTTGCTAGAAAATTTTGGAGGGTGCCTTTGAGGGCTGAAGAATGGTATGATTATGTTTATATACTTTAGGTCTGCTTTTCTCTTTGGGAAGACGTGATGATTCAGTTTTGAGGAAGAGTAAGGAAAGACATGTTTCTGATAACTTTCAATCCAAAGAAATTACTTACCTTTTGAGTGCACTCAAAGGTACACTTTTGAGGGGAGTATATGAAGTAAAAAGGGGTGCCTTTTCTGGGTGTGCAGTTAAGAATTTGGGTGTAACTGTAATAAATGCTATTCATATATTTCATATTGTGTTGAATTGGGATTTTTTAAAAGAAGCTCAGTAGCAACTTTATTATAAGTTAAGCAAATTATACTTTCTATCGTCTAAGTACTAATATTTTATTTAAGAACATTATTCACTAACTATAAATGCACTGGCGGTACTCATATATGATTATCAATTAATTCTTATTGCATAAAACACAGAGTAGGCATTGCTTTAATCCGTGAAGTTCCCCGAGCATAATGCTGTAGATGTATGATCAGAGCACATACCTTCCATGCTGCTTGCCTCTTTTTCTATTCATTCTAAGTAATATCATGTATGGAAAGTGGAAGTTGTGTAAGTGCAAGTTAGTAATATTTGTAGGGTCCAGTGTCCCTGGGTGACTTCCCTGAGACAGATTCCAAGCACCTTGGGTTCCTACTGAATTTTGAGAGAGCTTCTTCCAGTTTACTCGTCCCATAAAACTTTTTGTTAAGAAGATACTCTTTTTCAGTGTCTGGGGCATTTCATTTTTTAATCATTCACAGATAGCAGAATGCTGCCTGGCTGTGGTGAGTATCCCTGGATGCTGACATGCCGCATTTCCATGTTGTTTCAGCAACAAGGGGAGTTGAGTGCAGTCAAGGGGGCTGTGTTTTGTAGAAGGCCTTTTCTATTACAGGAATGGTATGAGAGAAAACTAGCATTGTGCTTTCTTAATTCCACAATGACGGTAAAAGGACTGCGTTAGCGGCGTTCCAGCTAGCTCACTGTCTTTTGAATGTCTTTATTAGGTCAGAAAACTTTAACATATAGTTACATGCTGTCTGTGTTCTGGGCCCTCCACATCTATTATATGCCATGGAGGCTTTTAAAGTTTAGCTTAGCTCCCAGCATCATTCTTCAAATTACGGTAACTTACTTCTTGGCTGAGAGCACTTTTGAGAACTAATCTGTAATGTGTTTACTTTGGCTGGAGGAATTGAAATGCTTTAAAGGAAAAAAAAAATTAAAAGCTCCCCAAATGTTCCCACAGCTTTGCTTTCTCCTCTTAATATGCTAATCTGATTGTTTTTAATGTGAGGACTTCTTTTGCCCTGGATTGTATATACTCTGCAGTGTCATAAAAGGTATACCACTTTACAGCTAACTAATGTTGACTTGTAAGTTAGAAAATCTCAGGTTTTCATTTGGAATACTGCACTGTGTAGGAATATGTCCATTTTTTTCTATTACTCTCCTGAAATATAAGAAGTCACCACTGTTAACATCTATGAGGTCTTACCAGGATGTTTAAGAGGCTGCCAAAGTGAGCTTAAGAAGAACAAAACCATCTACTTTATTATTCAGTTTTTTAGTCTTTGGAAAAATAATTTATTATATGACTTGGTTATTGCCATAATTTAGATAATGGGAAAATTAAAGTACCATTAGAGTTAATTGCCCTGTCTATATGTACTGGGACAGAGATTCGGAAGTGATAGTGAGAGATTTGTCAGTATTTGGCAAGTTTTGTTTCTTCATTCTCTGACAGTTAAGTTCACACCTGTGTGTAGTATAACCATGGAGACCATTCTTGCCTTTTTTGTGGACTTCTCTTGGAAAAGACTAGGCTAATGTTCACACTAATTCAAGGGGTAATGCAGAACTCTCTTTAAATATCCTTGTACAATTCTTGTAAGGGTACTTAGCATCTTGTATTTCTTTCTGTTCCCCTGTTCTGACAGAGAAGTCCCAGTGGGTGATAATCTGCCTTCAGGCTTTGTAGTGAATGGTTCAGGTAAGTAGGCTCCTTTCCATGGCCACGTGCAGCTAATATATAGACAAAAGTGGTGAAGGAGAGTGCAGCTTGGGACTCATTGATGTTGCAGAGCTGATAATATGCAGGCCTGCTGCCCTTGTGCTGGATCCAGCTGCTAATTTCCTAATGTTTGGCTGGAGCCTGGGCTTGGATAAAAGGGAGCTGGCTGTAGCTTGGGCCAGATTATTTGGAGATGCTAATGGCTCATTTGTTAAAACAAGTAGAGGGCTTGGCAAAGGGAGAGGAAGTTTCTTTCTATCTCACCTTAGCCTTTCCCTGTGCTTTCCACCTCAAGGGTGTTTATTTTGTGGGTGCTCTTTGGAGTGCTCATGGACACTGGTGTCCTGGGTTTGCTTGCAAGGGAAGCAGTTGCTGTTCTATACTATACACATCATCACTGGGGGGCCTGGTTTCAGGAGAAAAAGGAATGTACATGTAGTGGAAGTGCATCATTTTGCCCCATTTCTTCCTCATTTCTTCCTGGGACCAGCACTGCAGACTCTGTCGCTCTCCTGCTGCCGCCCATCCTTTCCCATCCCTCAGGAAGAATGCAGCTCCAAGCAGTGGACACAGCTGCACTCAGCAAAACACATGTGCCGCAGCACCAGTGCCAGAAGCAGGTGGGGGAACCAATCAGCAGAGAACTGAGTCAAAAGGAGCTGAGCCCAAACCAAGCCCCAGCCAAGTCCAGTGTAGCCAAATGGAGTGGTCCAGAGCAAGTGGGACTACGTAGAGTCAAACCAGCAGAGGAGTCTGGAAGCGGACAGCACTATGTGTAGTCAAACCAGAGGAATGGAGCAGTCCAAAAGCAGGATGTATGGTGCAGTGTGCACAATCTGGATTTTTGGGGGTTTGTCCCTTGTGGTTTCTCATTGGCTCAGGCTTGGGGAAGGGGAGCACTGGCTACGGAGGGTATTTGCTATCTTGTGTTTGTCCCAGCAGCCACACAGAGCTGTGCTGAGGTGGTGGTGAGCACCTCTTCTGTGTGTAAAGCACCTTCTCTTTTGTATACTTCTGTAATTAATATTGCTGCTGTCACTGTGTTTGTTTCTCCATTGACGTTTGCTTTCAGTAACTTGTTATCTCAACCCATAGTCTCTGCCTTTGTCCCTATCTCACTGGAGTGGGGCTAAAAGAAGGGGAAAGGCTTATCTGGAGTTTAACTTCCATTTGGTTTTAAAACACCAAAACTGGTCACAAATGCACATTTCCATCTTTCTTCTTCGTGATTACAAGTGTTTCTTGTGAAGACGGGTCTTCCTAGCATACATATTTCCATTTGGTACATTCTGGCTCATTGCAGCAGCTTACCCATGAGTATATCTTCGCAAGTGACTTGAGAGAGAGGAAGAAATGTCAGCTGTTGCAGGCCGTTGACTGCCAGTTACTGATTTGGGCTGGCTGGCATGAACACATTTATATCTGTGGTTAAAAGCTCTGGATTTCTTTTCTCTGTTGGCTTGGATTCAAGGAGCTTTATGCAGAGTAGTTTGGCTTTACTTGAGATTTATGGCTGGAGTTCAGATAGATCCTTATGTGCATCCATAGGAGACGAAGACTGTTGGTATGTGTGTCTTTGGCACGTTAGCTTAAGAAGTGTGTGCACAAGCTCTCCTCCAGGGCCATGATCCCTGTGAAGAAGCCATCATGCACCAAACATGCTTCCTCACTGAGAGATCAACTGCAGAAAGAAGTGAACTTTCCACTTAGGAGATTGTGGTTTCTGTTTTGGCAAATAAGTACCTCGTGTTACTTCTTAAAGATTTTTAATCTGCAAGTTTTTCTGTCTGTCTTCAGTAGCAGTGCCCCAGCTCAACAGCTTGAGGTTAGGTATTTTAAGCTGTTGTATCAGTGTGATCAGCACTGGGTTTAGTGACGTGTAGAGACAGTTTCTTATAGGACAGTCAGATCCAAATTCTCTGCTAGTTACAGAAGAATTTTTCAGTATGAAACACAAAGGTGGTTTTTATATATATATATATGTATATATATGTATATATATATATAAATTATATATTCACTCCATATCCACTAGCTCAAATTTGGGGACATATGGCTGCATGATTTAAAAGCTGTAGCTTCCATTGTTAGCCATAAGTAGGAGACATTTTGGAAGTGACAGTGAGATGGATTGCTGTGGTCAGCTCTGCATTTGGGTGCAGCAGGTGAAATTCTGCCTGGTAATAATGGAGAAAAGCTATCACTGGCCATTTTTTGCAAGTGAGATGTCCAAGAGTAGAGGTGTGAATTTGAATGTGCACCAGGAGGCACAGGATCTAATTTAAAGTGCCACAGACTTAGTTAAACGTGCCAGTTGACAGCTCTTGCCATCTTGGATTCGACCCAGAATGAACATTTCTGAATACTAGAAAATAAAGATGAACTGGACCTTGAAGTAGGTTTTCGGGTTTGTGTACAGAGTGTACTTACATAAGTTTTTATTGTTTCAGTAGAAGACTAATTGATACTCAATTTATATTTCAAAAGATTCTCTAACTAACTGCAATTAGAATATTATAATTTTAAAGAATCTTTTCTTTTAACAAAAGCTGTGCTGTGTGATAAACATGGGTTTGGTTACTTGGTAAAAATACTTTGATACAACCTCCTTTAGCTAGCGCTGTACAAGGTATTTTTTTAATTTACAATGTATGTTCATCATAAAGGGATCAAAATACACTGTAATTGAAATAGCTTTGTTTCCAGGGCAATCTTTTCCTCAATTATTTTTATGTGTTCTCTACTTCATATACCCTCAATTGAACTGTTTTATTTTTATCATTTTTATCACTTTTTAGTGGTGAATTTGTTCCTGTTGGAGTTTGAGCTTTGTCATTTCATTTAGCAGTTTTCCTTGGAAGTCAGAATGTTATATAAATGCAGAAAAGATGTGCTGTACATCAATTTTGATTATCTTGAAAGCACTACAAAGTTTTGATCTATAAACACATGTATAGATATTTTAAGTACAGTAACAATTCTGCTAAACTTGATGAGTCTGTTTTCAAAGTTAGAGGAATAGCAATTCCTGAGCAGTAAGTGCACAGACCTTCACTTGCCTCTGAAATTCATTCTTTCCAGAGCGTGGCTTACTAATAGTAGGGGTGTATTTTTTTTATTTTTTTTTTTAACAGACTAATAGGAAAAACATTAGAGGGAAGCAAGGTCTTATGGTGGCATGAAGGTGACAGTTTGAAAGATGCTGTGTGGAGTCCATTTTTCAGCTGATGCCCCTTTTATCCACAGCTGACAGCAGCAGCAGAGCAACAAAATTTTGCTGCTTAAACTTCATGGTTCATCTCTAGTGGATCTAGTGATCCACTTTTTTTTTGATTAGTAAATCACACTACCTAATAAGATGTTTTAATATATGATAATATATTTTAATAGCTATCTGGTGTAACTATTAAATTATAATATTACCCATTAAACTCCATTAGTAATTACTGAGAATTTTCTTCCAAAAAGGTGATTCCCCACCCCCATCTCCTTTTGCCCCTAGGGAAGTTTTATTAATTTCAACAGAGACTTGCTAGTGATGTTTTTTCTTTTTTACAAATAGGTTGGAGGTTGGAGTGCCTTTTAGTAGAATCTCTAGGTGTTTCTGGAAGCAAAACATTAAAAAAAAAAAAGACAAATTGGATTGTTCAGAAAGAAAGGAGAGGAAACAAAATAGGGACATTGGAAATAAAGGTGACCACTGAATAGAGCTCAGGGAATAAAAATACCCATGTGGGAGACAGGGGAGAGGGGAAGGCCATGATGAAGAAGGAAGTGAAAGAAACAACAACAAAAAAATCAAGCTGTTATGCTTTGCCCAGGATATCCAAAGAACCCTAGGTACTTCCTGCAAAAACAACACTTCCTACATATTTTCATGGGAATGTGGGCATTTCTCTTCTTTTGGATGAAGTTTTCTCACAATTGAAAAAGTATGCCAAGGACTTTTTTCTTTTCTAAAGTTATTCCACTCATGGATTCTATGTTCATGCAGGGGAAGATGTACTTCTTGAAAACTGTCTTTCACCAGAGAGATGCAAATGGTGCACTTGGAGCTGCAGTGTTGTAGAATCACATTAGCCACTTTGAGAGGAGCAGAGGCTTTGTGCTCTCCAGTAATTTGCTTTCTTTAGGAAGCTGGCAAGAACTTAAATGTTCTTCTAAAGTGGCACTAGTAAAGATTAGTATGTTCCTAACACTGTGAAAGTGCTAAAGATGCAATGGTCCCTAAGTGCATCAAACAAAGGATGAGATCTTAGTTCCATGGAAAAATCAAGTGTTCCTCTGGCTCCACTTTGAGGAGGTTTGACCCTGATGCCCGTCAAGAACACAACAAAGCAGCAAGTGAAGGGCATTTATGCAAATAAAGTCCTTATACATGATAATGTAGGAGGATTTTATGGAGTCACTGCAAAATTTTCTTCTAAATGCCCAGTGGCAGATGACTTCTTGTACAGAAAGAACAAGATTTCATTGTTTGTTTTGAGCAACACTTCTGCTTTTCCCAGCCTCTGTGTTCTCTAAATGACACATTTGTGTCAGGGAATTTTGGCATAGTGGCAGATGTTTCCTTTCAAATTGCATGTCCTCTACAGGGAGGAACCATTTCAACTTCTTCTTTTAATTTTGCATCCCAGCCGTCTTGCTGCTGAGATATCTGTCTCTACTGTTTCATGAGGTTGGACTGGTGATACCACAGTTGCCTGTGTTTTCTTTAAAACTCATCAAATATGTTGTTTTATCAAGAATCATCAAGTAGGGGGTAAAAGCAGAATAAATTTGATCATCTAACAATATTTTGTGGAGGAAATTACCCAGAATCAGGTGGTTTTTAAAAAAACCCACTGAGATAGTAAGGCCGGTTATTCATAAGCAGTAGTTAAACTTCTGGCCTAAATCTAGTATGGATTTTGAGGCAAGGTGCAAAAACTTTCTCCAAGCAACCTGTGTTCAGCCATTGAAACTTCCACAGTCTCTGACAAAGTAGATCAGTAGATACACATATCTGGTCTGTTTGGTAAATTGTTTAAGAAAGTTCCTCATTTCTTGGTAGCATGTCCTACCTCAGGACTGCCATAAAAATATGCAAGATCCTAGCCTGTCTGCCTATCACTAACAGGGTTAGAATGGGCTGGAAAGAAAAGCAAAGTTAGGCTGTGTCTTGGGATGATCTCAAAGTCTGGGCAGCATGGAGGACAAAGCAATGAGTCTTTGTCAGTGCTGCCACAAAGACTGGCATCAGTACAGCAGCTGTTTTAC
Source organism: Poecile atricapillus (assembly GCF_030490865.1). Taxonomy (NCBI): domain Eukaryota; kingdom Metazoa; phylum Chordata; class Aves; order Passeriformes; family Paridae; genus Poecile; species Poecile atricapillus. Next base: position 60,717,217 of record NC_081249.1, on the reverse strand, counting down.
CCTTTTCCTCAGCCTGAGCACGCAAGGTACAGAATCTTACCAACTGTAAAATATTTGATATATCCAAATGACAAGTGGAGAAGCTCCGGTAATTGTTTGGTGATCTTTGGGTGGTATTATAGGAGGAGCTTTCCTGGCCTATACACTCCAAAGGAAAGACAGAGGAAAGAAAAATTTTGGCACCCAGATGGCCATCCAGCTGTTTTCTCACTCCCTCTCTTCAGCAAACAGGGAGAAAATGAGATGAAGTATAGCTTGAGTTCAAGACAGCTGAATAAGGAAAGAGAAGGCTGTCTATAAAAACAAAGCAAAATGATTTGGTTTCTACTTCCATCTGTGTCCAGACACTCAGGGAGAAGCAGAAATCCCACTAAACAAAGCAGCTGCTTCAGAAGACAAATGCCTTAATAATGAGTGCACTTCTCCTTTGCTTTTCTCCTAACTTTATTGTTGAGTATTACACTGTACAGTGTGGGATGTCCCTTTGGTTAGTTGATATCAGCTGTCCTGGATGAGTCTCCTCCCAACCTCTTGCCCACTCCCAGCCTACTGGCCTGTGGGGGTGTTGGAGAGACAATCTTGGTACTGTGTGGGTGATGTTCAGCAGCAGACAACGTGTGGGTGTGTTATCAACACCCTACTAGACACATGTGCAAAGCACAGCACTAAGAGGTTGGCTATAAGGAGCATCAGCTCCAAACCAGGTAGGCCCACTACAGCAAGGAAAGTAATCTTCCCATGAAGAGACAAAAGGGCAGAGTGGCTGTCCTTGCAGAGACAGAAAATATAAGGAGCAATACCAAACAGGCACCTGTGTTCAGAAGCATCTTGTGGAGCTGTGCAGAAAAAGAGATAGGCAGTGCTAGTGTTGAGTATGAGAGTGCAATCCAGCACTTGTGTAGCCACGTCCTGAAGTCTCTACAAAGCAACTGCTGTAAGAAGTAAATGGCTGTTCAGGGGTTTCAGCAGATGTGCAGTATTTTCAGCACTTGCTGCTCAGAGCTAGTAATGATTGTCAGAGACATAAACTTGTGTAGGTAATAATGATGGTTCCTGACAGTACTGTTCACCATCCTAAGTAAGGGAGCAAGCAAAAATCCCACACTTACAGACACTTGTTATCAAACAGCATAATCATGAGCAATGTCTGAAAATACTACTTAGATGTGGAATAAACTTTAGGCTACTCTGTTGTGTGGTTAGTTATTACAGGAAAAATCCGCACATATTTATTTGTGTGGTAAATGGCACTATTACTCATGCTGTTTCTTTAGTGAGTTATTTTGACTAAAGTGCCACAGTTTCACAAAATGACCCATCAACTTATAATAAAATGCTCTTTTAGTAAGTTGCTGCTGAAGGGATGTACTCAGAAAGTAATGAAAATCTACCAGGCTTTATAACACAAGTTTTCATTTCCGTTTTTTCAGTCTGTTGCAAAGTTTTTAGACAGGCCATCCATAACAGGGCCTAGATAATTTGCTTAGGAAGCTGCCTTTGCTGTATTTAACCTTTTTTTTTTGGTCAGTATTTTGTATTTCTAGATCCTACTTCATTAATGAAGTTGAAAAATACTGCCATTGCAAATCAGTTATGGGTCAGCAGCTGCTAATTTTACAATGCTGCACTATTTTCTTCTTAGCTTTCCAGACACTCTCATATCTCATTTTATGGCTGCCTGGGGATAGATGTGAATATCAAGCAGAATCCAAAACTTTTATTTTTCCCGCTATCCAAATGCCTAGCCAGTGGTTCCACTAAAATTGGGAAGCATAATTTAAGTATTCTGAAAGTGAAGGGTTGTAAATACTGGTGTCGTGATAAAAGCCTAAGAGTTGTGTAGATAAGAGAACCTGGTGAGATTTTGCCCAGAGAAGCTCTGTACCCCTTATATGTGGAAGTATTCAAGGCTGGGTTGGAGGGGGTTTTGAGGACTTGTCTAATGGAAGGTTTCCCAGCCCATGGCAGGGAGCTGGAGCTAGATGGTATTTAAGGTTCCTTCCAACACATGGAATGATTCATGATTCATGCTGTTGAGAAACTTCTTTTGTTTAGAACAGTGAATCACAGTGAGGGTCACAAGAACCATCTCATGGCATGTCAGTGATCCCACGAGAATCAGAAACCCAGAACCCTCTCCCTGTCTTCTCCCCACCAATTCTGTAAGAATTTTCCAATTTTTGTGCAATTTTCTGTACTGCAAATCATTTATTTGAGAGAACAGTTTCAGCACCAAGCTGGATAGCTACTGGCCAGGCCTGACTGCTGGAAAGGAGAATAGAAAGCTTTTAAATGAACACATTTCTCCCCGTAGAAAGACAATCTCCTCCCTCCCACCACAGTTTTGAGATTAGAGCTTCACAGATACCTGGATGCAATTATTCTGTGGCGTCAGTCATCTCCATTGTTTACCTCTCAGCGCTCCAGATGAATTTTGGCCTCAGTATGCAGCTGCCATGGGAAAAGTGTAATGCAAACTCTTGTTTCGCAATGGGCATCTTAGGTTTCCTCAACCTGGAAGGAGCAGCTTCCTGAAAAAGGCTGTGCCAGGTAGAGTTCATCTTACCCTCTTCATGTGCTCCTTTGTCTAGATGAGATAAAAAATCTTGTTGTTTCTCCACAGCTCTGTGGCTTTTAGCAAATGTAATGTATTACTGTCTGCCAGTGGAGGTGAATGTAGTACTTCTTCTATTAGTTGGTGTAATTTTGAAACTACTGCTATGATCCACAAAGAGAAAGTAAAAGCTGCCAATGAAATGTTAGGGAGGAATCTGGGAAATGACCTAGTTAGGCCTATGTGGTTCATAATTGTGGATTCAGTGGGAAGCTGCTGAAAGCCATATGTGTGGATCCAGTTACTTAGAAATACTTCTTCCATAGCTGGAGTATGAGAAGGAGGGAAAGAAGATGAGTGAAGAGCAAGCCCAGCAGACTTCACTAACAGATGAACCCAGGACCAACCCATTTCTTGCTTCTGGCCTCCTGAACCAGAGATTCTCAGGGCTTGTGTGTGTATTTCCTTATGAAAGATACCCTTGCTAGGGGCTTGGTAATAAAGTGTCAGAGTAAGTGTACCCATATGAAAAGAAGATAGGGATTTTAATTTTTTTGTTGTTGTTGTTGTCTTTGGGAAGACTGAAGCTGAAACCTGCTTTTGTGAGGATTCAAAAAATTAATAATGTCATGTTTCTTCTTTCATTTGTGGGCTTGGTATGCTTGGGGCTCAGTCCAGCAAACATGTAGGTGTATGACTGATGTATTTCAGGTTGCAAACTACCTCCAGTGTATTTGATAAGGTCCTGTTAGATACTTTAAGCCATCTTTTGGCCTGAATGAACTTCACATGAAGTTCAGCCAGCAGATGGTTATTTTCATGAGGCCTCAGATGCAGATTTATCGAAGATCTTGGATAGAGCGCCCTGATGCTTCTGTAGTCCAGGTGGCAGGAATATGGGCAAGAGAGTAGGCAGAGGCAGTTCCAGTCTCTGCCACAAACTTCTTCCTGCTTAGGATGGTGATTTCTTCACTCCTCATTGGTAGGCTTTCAGTCCCTTTATATACCAAGTGATGCTCTGCATAGAAAATTCTGTGCTTTAGGTGGAGAATATGGAGTAATGAGGATTCCAGAATGAAATTGTTGGGTCCCAGATTTCTACCAAATAGATTTGCATGTCTTTCTGAAATTTCCTCCAAAATACATCCATCTTTGGATGTTGCTTTCTATTCTGTATATCTGTATATTGTGATTATGCTCAGTATTAGTTAGAAGTCCCTAAACCCATCTTTGATTCCAACAGAACACTTTTTTTTTTTCTTGTGTACAGTGTGGGTTTTTTTTTTTTTTCCTTTATTCTGTTCTCTAAGAATGTAGCCAGGATAAGTGGTTATAACCCACATAGCAGCTTTGAATAAACCTGGAAATGGAAAACAGGAGTTAAAGTTGAAAATCAGGTCTTAAAATAAACTATTCAACTCATTTTGTTGTTGGTGATTACATTAGTGTCCAAGAGAATGCGTGATCTTATATATTACGCATGCTATAGTCCTTAGGCATAATAGGGTTAGATGAGGACAGAGTGTCAGATGCAGCATTTGTCATTACTTTTCAGTTGCCTAATTTCATGCTGTTGTGGATTTGTGTTGAACTATATACTTGAATGTAGATTTTTCTCTGACTTTGTGAGGGGTTTTTTTACAAAAATTCTTCTTGGCATGCTTTATTTCTGTGTCACTTTCAACAGCAGAAATGTTTCTTGTTAAATGCAGTTTGTCTCCAGTTTTGATTCTGCTTTAAAGAAAATAGTGTGTGAAACTAAATTCAACTATTTGCTTCTGTTTTGTAAGTAGTGATAATGTGTGTTATTAATTACCTTGCTACTGTATGGTTATTTTTTTTTCCTGTTCAGTATCTCTACCTTCTGCTGTGTAACCATTCCATAAAGGTCATATTTTTACCAGACGATAATCTAAAATGTCATGCTTTCCATTATTTTTAACTACTTCATATCTATATATATACCTGGTGGAGCAGAATACTTTCCTAAATGAGTTTTGGAGATTGGCAAATTAATTTAATTCAAAATAAAAGGAATGTCATTATTCTTCCCATGCCTGTATGTTGCTACTTCGATATCATCAGACAATTTTGAGAATACATGTAGTTGATTTCTGTTTTATGTTTATAAATATGGCTGATGTACTTTATACCAAAAAACCAATGCTTGACACATGGCAGTGATTTAACAAAAAGAAACACTTTGTGACTGAATGCCGTTTGCCTTGTGGCAGTCTCTTGGGATTCCCATAAAGCACAGGGAAGCAAAACAACTACCTGCATGTTTGAGGATGCAAGTGACTGACCAGAGGTACATATACATGGTGGTTATGTATTATAACGTATTATTATGTGTTATGTATTTTTGGAGTAGTTTTTAAATATTTCATAGTGGTTTTTTTGAGCATACATGTGTTAGGTGTGGGCATGCATTGCACACCACAGCAGAAGGTGACCTGTAACCTCTACAACGTTAAAGGCTTTTAGTGCAGAATTTAGCCTAGTATTTGAAATACTCGTGGTCTTTGCTGCATGTTCTCCAGGGAGGACAAAAAACTTCCAGGATTTTGTTCCTATTCTCAGTCTTTTATTTCCATTATTGTTCCAGACTGTTTGCATTTCCCTCAAAAGCTTTCCTCTTTGCCTTCTTCTTTCTCCTTCTTTTATATGTAGGATAGTGGTTTAGAAGGAACGAACAAGGGAGGGTGGGAAGACTTCCTCCTAATACCTCACAGAGGGAGAATTTACTTCATGAAACAAAGAGTTAAGCTGTCTTACACAGCCAATTAAGTATGCTGTCTTTTACTATGCATGCATGCCCTTACGGAGGTAATAGTAATTTATGCCGGTAGCTTCTGTCATTCTCTCTCAGTGACCTGGGCTCAGACTGTGACATGTTCAATGCAGCTTGACAGTGAGGGAAGAAGACCTATATATATGTACACAGGTGTAAGACAGGATTGTTAAAACTGAGGTAGTAAGGTGAAGTTAAAGATCATATTGTTTGCTTGTCACTTGTAAGCAGGTAAAAATCAGGTCTGGTAACTCTTGCAAGGTCCTTGACCAGTCATTAAATTACTTGCCTTAAGAAAGATGTGCCAAGTTGGCAATTAATGGGATGTATTGCAGCCAAGAATGTTTCAAAATTAGTCGTGTATGAAATTGTGGTATAAATTTCTTTCGCCTCCCCACAGTTTTTGCTGGTTCATAAGTAGTGAATCACTGCTGGTCTCTTATTGAGCTGGAACTGGGCTTATCTGAAATGATACTAAATGTAGAGATGATTTTGCACTTTCTGGTGTTGGAAGATGAGCTGCCGTCTTTAAGATGCTGAAATATGAAGCAAGAGTCTGTTTTGTATCTCTTAGGTTTTGTTTTTCTGAGATTACATATGTATATTTTGCCACAAAAGTACATGTATATATGTGGGCATATGTGTACAGTATATGTATTTTATAAAATTGTTTGCATCCAAAGTATAGCTATTATGTACCTTCCTTGCTCTGGCCTGATTGTAGGCTTGTGTTTCTTTTCAAGATAACTATTTGCTGGAATCTGACAAGAGCATCAACAAAACCAGCCTTGCCTTTTGAGACCTGATTGCTTTTTGGTGTCTCAAATACAGTAACCCTCATCTCCATATTTCCATAGACTCACACAGTCTCATAGGTTACCAATAGCATTTACAGGTCTTAGTATTTAGGAACCTAAGCCATAAACGAAGGCCCTCCATTTGTGAGGGCACAAGACAGCGATTTATGTAAACTATTTAGATAGGCAGCCAAAGAGTGGTGAGGTAAAAGGGAACAGAAGGCTGTGAGCAGGTTGGAGAAGTACAAGGAAATGGTGACACAGTATTGACCAGCATGGTAAGTGGTGTGTTTTGCACAAAAAAAAAAATAAAAAAAATTAGGAGGCATCTCAAAAAAGCATATTTTAGTGGATTCTGCTTGGAAATGTTTAGCTACTACAGTGGAAACTAACACCACCATAAAAGGTGTGAGATTAAAGAATCTTTAGAAGTGAGAACAAGTTGTGTTGGACACACAAAGGGGTGATCTGGTTAAAGGGAATGACAAAGGAAAACAACCTTTGCAACAGGCAAGATTTTGTGTGTCAGATATAGAGAAGAGAATGTCTGTAATGATGGATGTGATAAGATTTTTGGGCAGGAGCATGAGCTGTGTGAATGGGTATGAAAAGCTATATAATAGAGAGGTTGTGTAGAACAAATCCACTGAACTGACACATAATTGGGATTTGAGAGACTATCTGAGTTGAAAATGTCATCCATATTGTGGTTTCCATAACAAATAAGACAGTGATGTTGTCCAAAGTGATTAGAAGAGGGTTTGGAGGGCTGAGACACGGGAGGATGTTACCTGCTTTATTTTACTCATTCTGGTCTTAGGCAAGACTTTTCATGGGGAAGGAAGAGGGAGAAGGATTACAAGGGGGATTTTAGTGTTGGAGGAAGAGGGTTTGATGGGAACAGTAGAAAGGAAGGCAAACTGAGAGCAGAAATGGTAGATTTATTGCTTGTCCACTGGGAATTTTTGTTTGCTGATGTTATGCAGAGATAAGGCACAGATGAAGGGAAACTAAGGACACAGCTGCTGTCAGTATCCCATAGGAAGCTAGAAGAGGAGGAAGTCACCTGAAATTTGGTACTCCTTTGATTAAGAAGGAGTTTAATCTATATAAGTTTCATGTATATTTTATCATGTATCTACAATTCAAGACCATAGGATGCAATATATTTCAACGGCTGATTTCATTGCCAGAAACATTTAGATCTGGGGAAACATTTAAAAGATGGATGAAAACTGATTTGGAGTAGTAGTTATGTGCTTTAGGGAACAATGATATCTATCAGAAAATTACACACTTGTTGGGGTGCCATACTTGAGATGAGAATAAGCTCTTTTTGAAGACAATCAATGAGAACCAAAAAAAAAAAAAAAAAAATTCTTTCTGGATTATCCTGTACTGCAAATAACTATAGATGAGAATTTCTACATAAATCATATTGATAGCTAAGTAAAAAAAAAAAAATGTATATATGTATATATTTAGAGATGATGAGCACTTGTTCATTCCTCTTTTAAACAGTGATTCCTGTGATGCAGACTTCAAAGAATAGTAAAGAGAGCACAACCTCCCCTAGGATTTCATCTCTATTCAGGAAAACAAGGGGTACTTTAAAATTCACTTTATTTTTTTAGATTTCACTAATTTCTGAGATCTAGATTGTCAATTCATGTAAACTGGCACAAAGCTGTGGAAGTGAACAGTTCAGAGAAACTGACAATGCACATTAAAAAGTGTGTTTGGAGCAGAACTTATGTTAAAAACCCGCCCAATTGTTGTTTCAGTTGCTCAGAGAATTTATTTCATTGTGTGAGACTCTAGGAGATTTTTCTGTCTGTGTGTGTAGAAGGTCCCAAGTGACATCTGAAAACCAATACATGGAGTAATAACTTGGGGCAGAAGATTAGCCTGTTGTTGTAGTCCCATATCATGCCTAGACTAAGGAAATGAAATCTGTACAGTGCTCTAATTTGTAAGATGACAGCGAACAAAATTGACAAAATCCTAAACGTTGTTTCAAAATGCTTTTTAAAGAATGTTTGTCAATAAAGAGAATCAGTAGAAAACTTCTGAAAAACAACCCCAAAGCTAAAACAAACTTGATGCCAAATCTCAATAATTTGTGGAAGTAACTTTTGGAAAGTTTTTTGGAAAAAACTCCATGACTTTACTAAAGAACCTGATTCTGCATTCTTTATGCAGTTATTCTTCTGTTTGTTTTTATAAGTCCTGATCTAATAGTATTCTGGTGAATGTAGTATAATTTTTAATTTAAAAAGTTGAATATTTAGAGTCTTTGACTCCATACATAGACCTGTATTTTATATGTATTTCCTATGTGTCTCACTTTTTTCTATCAGGGATTTTGAGTTATTAGTGACTGCCATGAAGGGCCAGACTCTTGTCAATATTGCAGAACAGTATGATAGGGTCCTTTGAATATGGTATGAAAGGAAAGCTGGAAGCTTACCATCAGGAAAAGACCATCAGTGGGCTAAAGCTGACATTTCTGGCTTTCTGCCAGACCTTTCCTGCTGTCTGACTGACCTCAGGATTGGACAAGGATGGATCTCCAGGTGGCTTAGCATCCTGTTTTTGCTTCTCTCTGCTCCATTGAGTGAACTAACCTGCGGTACAGCCAGAATGGTGCACTCCTGCTTTCAGAGGTTAGACAATATAGAAAAGTAAGGAAATAAAGATGCAAAAACTGGTGCTACTTCACCTACACATGTGCTACTTCAGATCTGGGATTCTGATTATGCCCCAGCTGTACTATCATACACAGACTTCCAGTTCTACTTGTTCATTGCTCAAGCTCTGTGCAGTGGTATGCCTATTACTGTTTGAGAAGCCTGAATTGCTCTGTTTCATGGCCTTCTCCAACATGTCCTTCCCCTTTATCTGCACTGCTTCCTCATTTACCTCTGCATTCAGATACCATACCCTCATGATCCTAGCTTAAAGCTTTCTCTACTGGGTAGCAAGCCTGTTTGCAAAGATGTGTTTTTGTCTGGACCTTTATCTGAGATCATCCAGCATCTTGTGTCCAGAAGCCTGGGACTGGGGATAGAAGAAGAAACTACACTGCATAGCTGATTGAGATTGAAATGCTTCTTCACGTTTTTACAGCCAAAGGACCATTATGATAAGGTAGTGAAATTCACCTGGACACAGTGATCTCCTGCTGTGTCCTTAGTGCATGAGATTCATCAAACTGGCTAAGCAAGGGCTTAATGCTCCTTGCAGGAGCTTGCATGAGGTGTTCAGAAGTTAATGAGCTGAATTAATGCTAAGAAAACTGAAAATAAAGTCTCAACTATATATAGATAGATATGTATAGGTACGTATATAGCTGTTGGAAAGAACGTTCCTGAGGAGGAAAAGAGTTTATGAGGCATTTTGATGTCTTTATATGAAGCTGTATGAATTTCAGCCACTTGACTTTAGCAGGAATATCCTAGAGTGTTTGAAGTGGGTGAATAATTTAAAATAAATAAGGTCAATGAAGAAGACCCTGTTTGCCAGTCTGAAATGTAAATTCTCAAGAACCTTTAGAGATTTTGCTCATACAGAAGAGAGTAAGTTATTAGATGCTGCATTTTATAAACTGCTGGGGTGAAGAAAGTTCAGTTATCTCAGCACTTTGTTTGGTCAAGATATTTCAGCACGTGGTCATCTGTCTTTGTTGTATGAAAATTTAACTTATTTTTATTTTAAATATTCTTGAAACTGCATCTGAGAGGGTTTATGAGGACCAGATGAGATTTGTTTGGATGTTTTTCTCAGAAACAGTCAGTGAACAAAATGCCATCTTTTAAAAACATTATTAAAGATGTTATTTCCTGTTCCAGAGTTGCCCTTGGCTACAGGAATAGGTAAAATTTTTATGGAGACATTTGCATTCTCTACTACTAAATAGGTGGGTTTTTTCTACTGTTTTACTTCAGGGCAGGCATTTGGCAACTATAGCTACTCTGGTTGTTGGACTGGATTATTTTCTGAAAATTTTATTGCCCATGCAAGCATAATGTGGACACAGAGTAAAATTGAAGTATGTATAGTGAATACCACAAAAAGAGTTCATAAGCCAATTTTGGGTTTTTTTCAAAGTTTATTAGTAATCATGAAAACACTCAGGCAGAGTTTGTCTTTTGATAGCTTTTGTAGTCAATAATGTGTGCTTATTGTCAGAACTCTGTAAAGGTTTTCTCACCTCTCACCTGTCTCATATACATCAACTGACTACAACAGAGCATGATATTGAGCTATGAAGATCATGGTAATATGTACTGTATGTTGGTGTAATATTTTTGTAATATAACAAATTGTAATTTTTGTAATATATTGAATTAGATTTGAATACTTCAGTCTTTCCTTTACTTCCCTCTAATAAAAGATATCTGAGAGGTAACTGTTACCACTAAATTAATAATAATGTCTGCTGTAAGATAAGGGGAGCTAGATTATTCAATCGGTAGGTTTGGTGAAGGAAGTGTACTGCATCAGCAGGCTGTGTGGTCCAGGATCTCACTGCTCAATTGTTGTGGTCTCACTTCAGAGTTACTCATGAATAAGACAAAAGGGTATGGTTCTGAGCAGTACCCATTCATTCTCTGCCTTTGCAAGAAGGCAGAAGAAGCTCAGTGGAACTCCTTTGCTGCTACTAATAATTCTGGAGGTCTGTGTTGGGATACCAAATGGATGTACTGTGTGAAGATGTGGTGATCATTGCACATCTGCCACAAGTTCCAACTTATGAAGTGCCAGGGGAAAAAAAAAATAAAAAAAAAATCAATCTGACAGCTGTTCCTCTGTGACCCGGCCCTGGGAATTGCTGAACATCATTGGCACACACAGTTGTGCATCTGACCAAGGGATGAGTAGCTCTGAATTTTGTTAACCCCCAAGAGCACTCATGGAAAAGAAATTCAGAAATCTTTTAGGCTATCCTGGTATCCCAAGGCAGGATCAGTTATATTCTGTCAGATCCCTGGTTTGTTCTTAAAAACATTCTATTCCGGTGTGGCCCAGTTCTTACTGTTACAAAATAAAAATCTTTCTTGCTTCAGTTTGAACATATTTCTTATCACTCTGTCTTTCGTGGATGTTTCTTATTTTCAGCAGCCAGTTTGGTATATAGCAACTTACAGATCTCCTTCTTGGTGTCTTTTTTTGTACAATCCTCATTCTGTCCATGTTTCCTCACAGGTTAAGTTTTCTAGAAATCTGTCTCTGCAATTATTCTGCGTATTTCTTGGAGTGTGATGCCCCAAACTGAACATAAGACAACTCTGTTCAGAGAGGATTACTTCACTAATGCTGTAGCTTTTTAGTGGTATTGAATATTTATGCAATATAGGTATTCTTTCCTTGAGATCCTCTTGTACAGAAATGCAACTGAAAAAGTGATTCCTCCTGCATTTATACAATTCATTATTTATGCAATTAATTATACTGTTAATTATTAATATACCCAAGTACCTTGCATGTGTTCCTACTAAATGATTCCTATGCCACCCTTAAACTGTAGATTGGACCCAGCATCAGGTTATAAACATTTGAGTGTAGGTGCCTAAATGTACATCATATGTTAGCACTGTCACTAAATTCCCAATCTAGTCAATGGAGCCTGGCCAATTGGACATGCCTTACTGAGGGTTAGATGAAGAATCTCATTTAGGTCCCCAAACACCAATAACTGTATTGACTTGACCTCCATTAACTGTAGAAATAATTAGTTTACAATCTGGACCGGAATTTCATTTCATCTCTCCAGTTTTCCCATGTCATTCTGATTCCTGATCCTGCCTTCAAAATACTTGCAGTCTCTTAGAGCTCAGTATCGTCTGAGAATTTCATAAACATAACTTCTATTCCACTGCTGAAGCCATAGATATAAATATTGGATGGCATTGGACCTGAAACACAACCCCGTGGAGCCCTACACAATATGCTGCTCCGTTGTGATTTCAGCAATTGTTTTCTGAGGGTTTCTTTGACTAGACAGCACCCATGTTGCTACTTTAATAATTAATTTAAACCTGCTGTTGAAAAATGCTTTGCTGTTTTGTGGTTTTGCATCCTCAGGCTTATGAACTCTATAATGACATTGGAAGAAACCTCCTATTCCCTTCCTCCCTTTATTAAACTGTTCTTTTTACCTTCTATGTCAAAAGCTGACTTCATTTTATTTTGAATTTTTGCAGAACAAGATGTCCTGATGTATTTCTTTCTCAGCTACTCACAGATGTGGGAGTAGTTAAAATACATAGTATTCCAGTCGTGTACTCTGGATGGTTCTGGCAGTGTTGAAAAAAATCTTTCCTCCCTGATCCTCCCTGGTTTGGTGGTTTGCAACAGATCCCTGCCATGGGAGTGTTCCTGGTTTTTTCATCTCTAACTTTGCAACCATTTGTTTCTCCAAGATCTGAATCTCCCTATGGCCTGAAACTACATCAATTCTATGATTTCTTAATGTACAATGCAGCACCAGCCATTTTGAAAGAGCAGTGCCTCTTTATACCTCCACAAGGGTTATCCAAGTCTCTGTTACTCCAATTAAATAATAGTTTCTTTAGAAATCTGGCTTCTCCGGTTTCTTTCCAGCTGTATAGTGTGGGCACTTAGAACTTCAGTGGAGTCGTTCACTGTTCTTTCTTTATGTTCTTAATTAGTTTATTTCAAGTAGCTTTCAGACCCCAACAGAATTCCCTTTCAAAGATCCCCACAGGATTTTGGTTTTTTTTCCACCAATTTTGACTTAAAAGTATTTTTCAGTTAATGGAATAAATCAGGGTGTAAAGGCGCTTTCCTCATTTTCATGATATGAGCTCCATTCCTGTCCGTTTCCTTACACAGTGCTGCCCACTTGCTCTGGAAACCAAATTCCTCAGCATCTTCAAAGTCTAAAATAGAAAATTGTCTCATCAGGAATAGGATCAGTTAAAAGTCTTTTTGTTTCTGTCTAGCAAGTTCTTTCCCTGTTGCTGCGGTGGTGGCACTGATTAGTTGAAATTTGTGGTAGTTGAAACAGTAAGTTAGCACCATCCACTGTGTTTCTTCTCCTTTGTGCTCCTGAGCTGGAGCTTGTTTGTGCTGGAGATGCAACTTTGCCAGCCACTTTGTGTCTTGCACAGAACCAGAATGCTGTCTTTCAGATTTCACTGTGAACCTTACTTCCTTGATCTTGTTGTTTCATTTCGGCACATACAATTTCAGTCACCACTTGTGACAGCAAAAATAAGAGCCTTGTAACTCTTAACCCAGTCTTCTTGTGCTCAAACTGGTTTCCTTGTCAAGGGTTTAGAAAGCAGTCATGCTTTTGATGTGGCAGATTAAGAATTGTGTCTCATTTTAGAATTTTATCATATCAGGGTTCCTTAAATAAAAGATGTGGAGTTACAGCTAGGATACTTGATGTCTGAGTATTTATTTTCCATTTAAATAGATAGATTTTACATTGTTCTGATGAGATCAGGGTGCCAGACTTTAGGTTTGCTTGATTTTAGGAGAAGGAAGTGTTGTGCTAAAGAAATTCCACTGCACTGGGAGGCATTGAACCTTGTGGTTTTGGCAACAGTGTCTTTTGACTGTTGCAGAGATGTGAAACCCTACAGTATCTGCCTTGAACAGCAGTGAAACAGTTAACAATGCTAACATTTAGAACAGCTGTGGTTACTTCTCTGGTGTTGTCATCTCAAGCTGGGAGTGGGGCCTTGAGCTTGGACCTCCACGATGGCAAGGTGGGAGCACAGCCAGACTCTGCAGCATTCAGGCCCTTTGTCCAGGGCCAAGATACTCCAGGTGAGGTACATTTCTTGAAAGCTGGATAAAGCAGAAGTGAAATTGTAAACTATTGGCAAATATATATTCCATGTTCTTTTCTGGACCTCATGCCCAAGTAACTTTAAACCTCTTTTATCTTCTTTCTTTTATGTATAAAGTCGTGTCCTTTGGCTCATTTGTAGCACATGAGCTTTTAGCTCCAAAGCCTCCATCTCAGTCTTGGGTGCTGGCCAGCATTTGGGAGTCTCAAGTTGTGAAATGGTGTCATTTTTCTCTTTGAAGTGCTTTAATTCACCAGTTCTAGGAAAAGCTGTCAGAGTGGGGTCTGTTCCCTTTTCATGGCTCAAAGGGCCTGCTTATGACATGTCTAATGAAATGGAATTAGGGGGAAGATGCACACTGTGGTTTTGATTCCTATTAGTGAGAGCCTGAAGAATGACTTTCCTGCATGATCTCTGATGTTCACTGTTATTTAATGACCTAATGTTCTGTCATGTATAATTTATGCAATAGAGGTGCATTTCCATTATATTAGATGCAGAACAATATTAGCGGCAGTAAACTGTAATTTTTTTTTTTTTTTTTTTGAGGTATCACAAAAGATCAGCCTCTTTGAACAGCCTTTTCCCCACAAATTTATTTTACTCTGCTCGAAAAATCATGGAATCAGAACTATTTCAGTCTTGAATGGATCTCTGAAGTCCATCTGGTCCAACTACTTCTTAAAGTAGGGCCATCTAGATCAAATTACTCAGAGCTTTAGTTGGATTTTGAGCATCTCCAAGGGTGGATATCCCAGTTTTTGTGAGTACAGAAGGCATTTCTGTCACTGTATGACCCTTCTTTTGGAAATTTTTCCACCCCCTTATATTCAGTGAGAATGCCCTTTATTACAAAGTGTGCTTGTTGCCTTTTGTGTTGCCACCTTAAATCTTTGGGAAGAGTTTGGCTTTGTTTTCTCAATACCTGCCTTTTAGGTAGCTATAGACAACTGTAAAACCTCTGCTTACCATCCTTTTCTAAAGACTGAAAAACCTGAGTTTCACAGCTTCATCTTTTATGTAATTTTCTCCAGAATTTAATTTGTTTCTGAGACAAAAGTATACTATAATGCAACTTTTAATTTTTATTTTTAAAAATGCAGAAGAAATCTTCAAAAGTAACATATATGTATTTTGAGGATATGTCCTTTATGAAGCAATTTTATTGGGAATTTTAGGTTGCTGTTGTGTGCATTTGGGCTTTTTTTGGTAGAGCATATATATGTGAATGCATGTTTTTGAAATTTCTCTAGATAATGTGTATAATGTTATGATTAATGCTACTGGAATTTTAAATCTTTCTTTTTGTAAATAATCATTAAAATACTATGAAATGGAAATCTATAGTAGTACTTTGTGTCTATCTGTCCATATATCTACAGCAGCATGATAGAGAGAAAAAGCAGTATTGTCTTTGTGGCTTTTTTTCACTAGAAGTACATTATGCATCACCTGTTGATGATTTCTTCTGTTCAGTTTGGAGGAAATGATCTTCAGCTGGATTCCCCTGAGAGCTAATCAGAGTCAGTGCTACTGCTGGGATTAACAATGAGAAATTCCTGAGCTCTCCTTGGCAACTCTTACCCAGCTCTGGAAGATTTGTTGTTAACAGAAAGACCAAATTCTGCCAGACCTGATGGTGGGAAGGAGACAATTCCACTACAGCATCATGCAGCTCTGCTAGAAAGGTGAAGAAGCTGCTGGCTAAGGTGCATATCCAAGGAATCTGAAGAGTCTGCTGATCAAACTAAGCTACTTTGCCATTCAGGTTTGCAAATTTAAAGATAATTGAGGGTTTAAACTTCTCCTTAAGCATAGATGATATTGTTTTTTTAGGTAATGAAGTTGTAAGTACTCAAAACGTTTAGGCTGCCTTCTGTAAAGCCTTGCAAACCAGTGCCTTGTCAGTGAAGACAATATTTGATACTGTCCTTGAACCTCCTGCAAGTCCTTGCTATTTGGCACAGACTTTATTACTCAAATATGAAAAAGCCAAGAGTTAACACAAAAACTTGCAATTCCCTGATTTTAGCAGATGGATCATAGCCATTTCAGAGATCAATGACTGGTAACTGAATTATTCAGTCTCTTAGCAAGGAAATATCTCAGTTTTCATCAGGAAGCTCTAGTCATTTGCAGATAATTTTTTTTCCCACTTGGAAGGGATTTTATGTGTACTAGATACTCTTTGTCTTCAAGCTCCCATTTAAAATTTAAAAAAAAAAAAAGACTGTCTAATCCCTAATCCTCTCCTGAGGTTCTTAAATTTTGCTGGGGAGTATAACCTGTCACAGTATCCAAATGCGCATCCTTTTAATGTGAAGATTTTGCTCCTTCTTACATAAAAATTTAAATATGTGTCTAGCAAGATATCTGCTTCCTACATGTTTCAAACTAGTTTCAAACAAATATTTTCACTTAAACAACAAATGTTGTCTTCTTAGTAATACGTAATGAGCTGTTAACTGTAACTAGTATTTTCAGAGTCCTGATACTCAAATCTATAGGGATATATTAAAAACTATGTGTTTTACCATCTTTCTGGGCTCATTCTTTCCTGCTTTGCTTGCTGTAAGCTGGCAAATTTGTTGTTTGGTTTCGTGTTTTTATCACAGAGTGCTGCAAAACTCATTGTTTTGATGAGGAACCCCACAAATGCCTGTCTCCCAGAACCTTTGCTGTTTTGCTTTCTGTTGACAATGAAACCTTTCTCAACATCTCCTTTACAAGTTGCCACTTCTGTAATGCTTCCTAGTTTTACTAGTTTTGCCGTAGCTTTGGTATGGGTGGCGGGGAAGGTCTCAGCGGCTGGCTTGGTGGGACTCTCTGCCTTGTGCTGTGAGGGATGGGCACGCTGGGGATTGAGCACAGGGCGTGCAGCAAAGAGCAGCACAAAGAGATGAGCTATTGGAAGAGAGGGCTTTCTGAAATGGCCTCTTTGCTTGCTGAAGAGCCCTGTCGTGGTGCCTGGCCTGAGAGCAGACGGGGAGTAGGGAGGAGACAGGCTGGAACCCTGGTTGCTTATCTCCACGCTCTTCTCAGTTGCTCTGTTTTTCATGCCTCCAGCTCAGCTGTAAAGCAATAATTAACCTGAGCCTTTTAATTTCTCCCAATAGGCTTTAAATTAACTCTGTTGTCATGTTGCGTGGAGTAATCCTCCAGGCATCAAACATTTGAATTTTTTATGGCTGCATGGGTATTTACTGTTTGGTCAGTTTTCATTTTATTATTATAATGGTATTCATTATTTTTGGAATTTTATGTTTGTGGAGAAGAGTGTCTTAGATACTGCACATATAAAGAAGAGAAAAGAAAAATCCCCACTCTATCAGTGCTGCAGGGAAATCCAAAGCTTTTTAACAGTACTGTGGCCAAACCTCCTAATGGGAAATAAAATGTGGCAAATTAGTTTGGGAAAATTTCAGGTGAAAATCCCATTGCTAACCTCTGTTTGTTTCTTGAATAGACTTTTGTTTGTTTAGATGTGCTGAAGTGGTATTGTTTGCAGTTGTTTTAGATACAGACAGCTCTATTCAAGGCTGGGAAATTTTGGATTTCTTGTAAATGGCTTTCTTTAATCAGTTTGCAATAGGAAATAGACAAGGAAAGGACAGGATCTTTGTTTCAGCACAGGCTCTCATAAATCTCATATTAGTATCAAAACAGTGGGACTAGTGATCTTTTTATATATATATCATACGTTTATTTGTGCTCTAGTTATTGGAGAGTCTAAAACTGCTATTTTATTAGTGTTGTTCAATAATATGGTCCGTAACTATAAAGCCTATTAAACACTTCATAAAACCTTCAAGGAAACTTCTTACAAATGTTACACTGTGTTTTTATAAGTTATAACCCTCTGGAAATTGGCTTATTATCTGTTTTCCATCAAAGTGAAGTGTTCAGAAGAGTGGAGGATGACCTAATGTAATCTAGATTGAAAGCTTCAGTGAAACTTGATGCTTATCCTTGCTTTGATATTGTATATGTCGACAGTGAATTCTTGTCAAAATGCATCTAGGTAGGCACAAGGCAAGCGAGAAAGACATACACATAAATTAAAGGTGCTGCTTGCATCACTGTAGATTATTTTTGTAAAAAAATAATTTTTGAAGTGAAGCTGTAGCCGTCTTATTTATTTGTGAAATGAGTGGCAGAAACTTCAGCACAGGACAAGATAATATGGATAGGGTGAACTTTAAATATTCAGAACATGAACTCCCTTCTTTGCATTTGTTAAATGATGGTATGGAAATCTAGTAACGTACAAAAACTAATCTAGCAGTGTGCCAAAGTAATTAAGGCAAAGTAAATAATCTCCAGTGTTCTTATTCCCCACAGAAAATGTTTAATATCTTATCTTTCCAAAGTAGTTTTCTGCTAATTCATGATGTCTTTGTAGACTCTCCTTGTTCCGCCACTGCTGTTGTTTTCCATGGTGTGGAAATTTCTCCCCGCCTGTCCTGAGGGGAAAAAATGTCTTGGCTACTGTCTGTATCCCAAAAAATTATGTTTCTTCTATGAAGTGGAAATCATGAAGCCAAAATCTGTAATTCTCTCTGCTTATTTACTGTTTACTTAGCCAAAGGGCTTTGTTTATCTCAAGTGTATGTGGTATATGATACTTTATAACTTTGTCTTGGTGGGACATTTTGTTGCTGGAATCCAGGGACCTGATGTTGATCTTGTTTTAGTACAAATTAGATGCAGCTCTGTTAAAGTAGGTGTAGCATAAGTCTGTTGCGAGGCAGATCAGATTATCTGTCTTTGAGTCATCCCTAAATATTAGTCTCTGATGACCCGTTGCTCTTGAAGTTCCCTGTTACTGCAGGCAGGAGAAATAGAATATGTCATAAATAGTGTTAAAATTGTCCATTATTCTTACATAGGAGAGCATGTTCCCTTATCTATTACTATATGCTGAAACTTAGTTTTAAATGAACCAATAAGTAAAGTTCAAGTCAGTGCTGTGGTGCAGTGGTCTGACCTGAAACCACTCCTTTAATTTTCAGTTTGGTGCTGATTAGAAGCACCTGGACATATGTGCTGCTGCGTGTAGACAAAGAAATGGGAGAAGACAGCAAGAGCAGATGCTAGGCAATTAATGTACGTTTTTGACAACAACAAAAAAATCACTCATTCTAAACAAAAGATCTTTTGGAGTCTGCATGACCATCTTTCAGTCTGGACATCCCGTCTTATGTCACAGCTACTGTGAGAGGATCACGATCGCATCAATTGTTGGAAAATTGCCAGTTCTGTTACATCCCTTTATTTCCAAATAAATGTTAGTTTATGCATGATGGATAGTGCCTTTATGGGGAACTTCCAAGTGTTGTGGGGAGGCTGAATCCAGCAGTCCAGTTAAGAAAAGGCTGCCTGAGCTGCATGTCCCTGTGTCCAAGCAGCAGGGGGGCCAGGCTGTACAGGAGCGTGCTAGTAGGCACGCACACACAGTATACATTATAAACATTATATACACGGCCAGCTGCACAGATCCACAGACACACTTTATACTCATGCAATCTTGAACTGCAGCAATGACCACATCCTGCTTCCCTCTCTGGCTGCCCAGGACTTACACCTCTTAGTAGGGAGTATATAATGTGTATGTGTATACAGTATGGACAGTCACTGTTCCCTGTCTCTGCTGCTGCTGGCACCTGGACATATGATCTGCCAAAGCCTCTGTTTTGGACCAGTTTTCAGAACAAACTCCCTGGCACACAAATAGACACAAATGCACACTACAGACCCCCTGGCAGCTGGTCTTCCAAATGCCAATTATCCAGTAGCTGGTTCTGGGTGCTCTTTCTCCACACAGGTGTCCCAATCTACACCCAGGCCCTCCAGCAGCTGGCTGGGGCTCCCCTGGTCCCTCTGATAGCCAGCTCCTCAGGTGGCCTTGCTCATGGGGACAGGCTATGGGGTGACCCAGATAGCCTCTGTCATGGAATTCTGGCAATGGGTGACCCCTCTGGTCCCCAAGGTGAAAACTGCCTTTGTGGGGCTGGGTCAGGGCTCATGTCTCCCAGGGTTTTTTGGGGCTCCCTGAGCTGTCATGGTGCCTCCAGGCTCACTATGTGCTGCAGATGGGAGGACTCCAGTGATGGGATGGGGAAAATAGGGCAGGAAAATATTTGGGTCCTCCTTGCAAAATGATGATTCCCTGTGCTCCATTGGGTGTGTGTGGAACAGTTTTTTATCATAACAATCTAGCACTAGGTAGCTAGATAGAGCAGGTTCAGTGGAGCAGCTTTTCCTTAATGTTTCTTGACATTAACAGCTCCATTTCTCAATTAGATTGGAAAATAAAGTTGATTATGCATGTCTTCAGGGTGACACTGTACTTTTGACCAGTAACTGTAAAGTAAATGGGAAAGGTCACAATAAATAGTGTTTTAGTTTAGTTATATCACCTAGAAGGCCAAAGTGACTTACAGCAAGGCTGTTGTTATTATTCCTACAGCCAGCAAACAATGTTTAAAAGACTTACATATTTATAAAAGGACAGATTTGGATGACATGGCTCTATTTTTTTTTTTTTTTTTTGAGAGCACTTTCTGTAAATATAGAAAAGTTCTTGTGCGTGTTTCTTTAGTAGCATTTCCATGTACTTGTTTTGTTTCCAGTAAATATTTCAAGTTTAAGCCTGTCTGTAAAACAACTTCCATCTTTGCACTCAATCTCTGACAGAAATGACATTCTGAGATGAGATGTACAGATTAAAATATTTGAAGAAAATAGTGGATTTGCTTAGATAATATTGATGCTTTTATAGGGTCATTAATAAAGATCTGTCAGAGCTAGCAAAAACTGTTTAGAGGGTACAGAGCAAAAGTGTTTAGTGTTAGCTTTAGTTTAATTTTCCCTAGTTAGGCCATACTCATTTCCTCCAAGGAAAACAGGACTGCTTGTTTTTGCTAATTAGAAGTACATCACTGGTCTGAATCACATCTGTAATTAGTAGCAAGATTTTAAGTAGATGTCAGAGATTTTTTTTTTGGTATAAGATTTGCATTGTTAATCTATTATACATGCATACGTATGCGTAAATACAGATTTAATGAACAAAAGGAACAGCTGGTTGTTTTTCAAAGCAATCAGGTGCTTCGTAGGCTGACATCGCTGTTCCTTCTGCTCAGAGATAAATTTGTTGTGTCTGAACAGCTCGATTTTGTCACTGGAAAGTAAGTGAGGTTGGGAAACCAGAAAATAAACCTCTGCTTTGCTTCTGTCATCCGCTCAGTCTAGTAATGCACTCCACGGAAGTGCTGATGTAAATAGCATTCCTTAGGCTTGTTTGTTTGATTTCTGAGACAGATAGAGGAAAGAAAATACTCAAAGGAGGAAAAGATTTTGAGGGAAGGGTTGCAGCGAAGCAGGCCTGGGAGATGGAAGAGCTGGTTTGGAGCATGGTTCATGTCCCTGCTACATCCAAACTGAACCACTGAATAGGTGCAAATGTAGATGGCAGGATAAAAATGGAAACTATTCAAACCAAAAGCAATTAACTTGTATACAGATGGCTTTCTGGCATTCACAGCTGCATAGATTTTGGTTGTGTATTTTTTTAGATGTGCCGCAGAAGGTTAAAGCCTCTATACGTCCATCTCCAGCTGTTCATGCACATAAAATAGATAAGAAAATGAAGCCAAGTGAGCATTGTGTGTAGTGCCAGACTTGCTTGCTGTGATAGGCATCTCAAACAGTAGTGCAACATCCTGGCCTGTCAAATGGCCCTTGTATTGGCCTTTTATGAGAAGAAATTACATTTTTTATATCAAAGGAGTCACTTCAATTTCATAAAAATGAAATATGGAGAAGTACTATATATATGTCATATCTCCAGGGTAATACCTAGGGTTGAGAACCCTGAACAGAAGTGGAGAATTGCTGAAGGTATGAAACATAAGTTCTTCAAGCAGCTTTGGTATATCCTGAAAACTATGTCTCTGGAAATTCTATGATTTAAGCTGTTTGATGTAGAACCAAGTGTGCTCTTCATGTGCTCTTTATATTGCAGTGCGGGCAATTAAGTTTTAAATAAACTTGTTACGCCAAGCTGTATTGGTTGGACAGGACAGGTGTCTGCTAAGGAAGGTAGTATCCTCCCTTAAAGTAACCACTCCCCCCCAAAATTATTAAAATTTTGAAGTCCAGGGACTCTCAGGCCCTTGGATATGGGAAGGAATAACAGTTCTTTACTAGGAAAATTAAAATAAAATGCAGTAGTACAAAACACGCTGACAGAGAATACAAGCTGGCAAACCCTGTTGGTCAGGGTGTTGGTAGCAGTCCAGTTAAATGGTGGCTGCAGTCCTCCTGCAGTGACAGATGTGGTTCTCTTAAAGCAGTGATCCCATAGAAGGCTGTAATTTTCCTCTGGAGGTCCACTGGTGGTGTAGATGGGTCTGGCCTTGCTCTGGGAATCCAGTGGAGAAAGGCTGCCTGTGATGTTCCAAGTCTCAGATTCTATCCAGGTAGGAATGCTTGGCTCCTCCCCCTGGGTGGAGCATCTCACACTGGGATGATGTAATTTTATCAGTCCTGCAGTGAGACTCACTGGCCCATTAACAGAAGAGATCCCCCTGGAGTTATGAGGGATGGGTGGTGGAAGAGATAAAGAACACTGCCCCACCTGGTTTGAACAGATGGTAACAGAATACATACTCCTGGTTACATCTTGCATTGCAACCCAAGACACATGCTTTAGGAAAAAAAACCCAACATTTTGAGTTAACATGAAATATATTTTGATTTGCATTTTTATGTAGGACTAGTTTGGGTCAGTGGAAACCTACAGTTTTGCCTTGCATGTCTTCACCTTTAAATTTTTTTTTTTTTAAAAAGACTTTGAAATATCTGGTTGAAATGGTCAAAACAATTAGACCATGCTTTCCAAAACTGTGGTGTAAGTGCCTCTGCAGATATTTCAAGCTGGTATGTGACCACCGTTACAATGCAGTTACCATGCCATATGCAAATGCTGACCATGAGTCAATTCAAGTAGAACAGTTGCAGCCCTGGTATAAAATTATCGCAATTTCGTTTCTCTTTTTTTTTTTTTTTTTTTTTTTTTTGGTGATATTGTTAATTGAAATGATTAATCTGTAGCTTCTGATTTTGGGGTTTGGCTTGGTGGGGTGTTTTTTTTGGAGGGGAGGGACGGGGGAGATGGTAAACAACTCATCTGCTTTACTTTTGGTCTGTCTTCCTACTGAAAAGCATCATAGCCACCACTTAGTGAAGCCCAGTTGGCTTGCAGACCATTGGAGTGCCTCCCAGAGGGCCCCAGTCTTTCCTTATCAACTGTGTACAGTATGGATCTGCACACAGATTGCTCTTGATCTGTGTGCTCCTGCTGAGTCAGCTGCGTCAGCTGGTGAGTCTGCAGCTGTAGGAGCCATGTACTTTCTCCTCCTGCTTATTTCTTACAGAGCTCCCTTTTGGCAAGTGGGTACCTGGGAAGGGAGATCAAGAGCCCAGCTTGTTCTCTGCTGTGAGAAGTGGGACCTAGTCTTTCAGACAGGAATTCTCTTGGGAAATGAGAGGGTCCATCCTGCCAAATCCAGAGGGATATTGCACCTGTTTACTCATCACTAATAAGACTTCTCTATTTAATGTTCTCTGGGGTATGTGTTTCTCCCTTGATCTACTTGAAGCACTTTCTCATGGTTAATGATCTGAATTTGCCAAGCACACTGACTCATTTTGGTGTTGGTTTCCATTATGTAAGCTATTAACGGGTCACTGCTTGCATGCTGGAAAATCTGTTTCAGGCTAATAGTGAGGTGCACAAGTGCCTCTCCATGGTATACTTGCTACCTGTGCACATGTGTTCTGGCTTGATAGTTGGTAGCAAATCCCACAGGAATATGGCATGCAGCATCTATTCTATTAGCAGTCAATTCCTAATCAGCCTTTCATTAACACATACAACATTTCACCTTTTCTAGGGTTTTTTTACTATGTGATTGAAGGAAAGTGAGAGGAAACACGCTGACATGCAGAGGAAGGTGTTGATAAGTAAGGAAATCAAATTCTTCCCAGGAGAAGCAGTGTTCTTGCAGTAGAGGAGGTAATAATGCAGGGTAAGGAAGTGTCTTGGAGCTGCATATTAAATCTGTCTCTCTGGCATTTTCCCTGAAAGTCAGTAACAAGGCTGTTGAGGAATTTGAAGTTACGAAGGCAATTCAGAAGAGAAGTAGTGTGACACAGAAAAGCATTGAAGAAAACTTGGTGGGGTTTATTTTAGGTTTCAAGTTTTGACAACTCAAAATGATGCTGTAGCAGCAGACAGCAATTACTACAGGAACAGGTCCTTCTGTTGCCTTTCCGTTCTTACATTCAGATAATGTCCTTTTGCTTACAGATGGTTGCCTTCATATGCACACAGAGATTTTTAGTCTTTCCTTCACTGTATAGATAGAGAATCAATGAATGAAAATTAGAGATGAGTCCAAACTTGGGTTTTATTTCTGAAATTCACCCATTTTCCATAAGGAGAGGATCACATTTTCTGGCTTTGACAACATTCCTAGAAGAAAAGAGTTCAAGGTTATTTTCTTTTTATACACTTTCTATGGCTGAAAGCCCCTAACAAGATGAGATTTCATTTGTTGATTTTTTTTCCTCTTTAGATGATGTCTGAAAATCTTTCAGCGAACAAAAGAGGTGAGCAAGGAAACAAAAAACCCCCTCAAAAGAGCCTATCGTTCATGCGTCATTCATTTTGGAGGAAGGTCTCTAAGTTAGGCTTCTCATTACTAGGATAATTCTAGGAGGGACTTTCATGCATGCAGTCATTCACAGGTCAGTAGCTAAAGCCTAAGATTTTTGATGGTAATACCTTTCCTTACCAGGGAGAAAATGAAAAAGACAGTCTTTGGATGTGCTTGCACAGGAAGGAAATATCACAGTTAATGCCTGTGCTGAAGTCTGAAAAAGCTTTTCAGCATAAAGCAGTGCAGAGACTGTTTCCCTAGAAGGAAAAGGGACACTGAAGGATTTATTGTGTTGCAGTATTTATTATGTAAGAGGAATTTGCATGGTAAAGAGGGAAAGCAGATTTTATTCAGAATATAGAGGATGGGATGAATGATGTTGATGAAAAGCTGATTGATTGAAGCAGAAGTTTGTCTACTATGCCACTTATATTTTCTGAACTCCAGCAATCATTTTATGGACATCTGAATTAAATGATGGATATATTAATCCTTTGGCATGCTAAATTTTTATAAAGAGTCTGCTTTGCCAAGATGGTGGTGGGATGAATCCAGATGTGATCCTACAGATGTTAGTTAGGGGCCCTGTTCTCTCCAGATAAGAGGACAGCTTCAGAGAGTGATTTAGCCCAGATATGTTTGGCATTGCATTTTGGCACTACCGATCTCTCCTCACATGGTGTGGAAATGTAATACAGCCACTCTTGGATTTAGTCCATCCTCTTCTAGGTCCTTCACCAGCCATTTCAGTCAAGACTCCAGTTGCCATATACTCCTTGCTTTGTCCCACTGAAATTAGGGGGGCCTGGACAAGAGGTGGATGGTTGTTTAGATGCCTCTGTTTTTCTTCAAACACGGGAACCCTTGTGATAAATGGGTGGTACTCTGACAGTTGGGATTGTTCTGTTTATTTTAGCTCTTGTTCTAAGAATAAGACTGCTTGAATTGCTGTGTTAATAAATACAATCCCAAGTAGAAGCATGTGTTTTGCAGACTATTTTTGTTATCTGATTGGGCTTCTTCACATCCTCCTTTTGTGACTAAGTCGAACCCACAGTCTGCCGAGTGTCTGCCAGGATAAGAACCCGCCTGCCAGACTCAGTGCCACTAATCATTTCCCCGTTTAGTTTATTTCAGCTAACATCCCTAAACATAAGCTAGAAAGTCCTGTCAAGAGCTTCTTTGGTGGATGAAAATCAGTGTCCTGATTTCTCTTTGACAACTACTAGTGTTGTGCTGGTGGCCATGACTGGTAGAACATCACATCCCAAGAAGTCCTCTATGGCACTGCCATAGCTTGAGATTGCTTTGTGCCTCGTTTCTAGCAGATAAAAATTCCCTATAAGAAATTAACTCTGCAGGGATGAAGGACTTGTAAACCAAGTGTTCAGAGTGACACCTTAAACTGAGGCACTATGAAAAGCCAAGATTATGTGCCCTCACTTGAAGACTAGCAATCAAGCTGAAAGTGTAGGGGTTGCCTTGTGATACAGTACTATCAATTAACCACCTGTCAGGGATTTTCTGTGATTCAAAGAAGTAATGGTTGGCTGGCTGCTGCTTCCTAGGTAGTCCCTCATAATATGGTCCTATTTCCTCTGTCTTAGGTAAAATCTAATCCTTGACATTGCAAACGATTTGTGTTTGCTCTCGTTATGTCATACATGTCTGTGAGATGAGTCAGATGCACAACTCATCATGACCAAGACAGCTGGAATTATACAGAAGATACTGATTTAGTTGCTATTATTGTTTTCTCTAATATATGGGAAGTCAACCATATGTTAATTATTTTTCTTCAGAACAGCTCCATTAAAATTTAAACTGGTGTTATTAGTGGCAAGAAAATCTCTTTCAGTCATGCGAAAACACCGTGTAGCCAGCAGACCTTGTGATCCTGTGCTTGGGTTGTAAATCTTTCAAAAGCTGGTGTGCCAGAGTGTGCCTTTCTTCCCTAAGTGAAAGATGGGACTCTTTACTCTTTTGTATTTATTATTAATCTTGATTAATTGCATGTATCTTAAAACTCACAGTTCGCGGACAATTGTTTTCTATGAGCCCATAGAGGGGTCTAATGCTGGAGAACCATAAGATGATATTTTATGATTGCATGGGGGATGAAAGAGCCTGTGATGGTTAAACAACCTGGGCCTTCACTATTGATGAAATTGTGAGACATGTGCTTCTAAACTCCCATTTTCTGAATTACAGAATTTGTACAGTGCTTTCAATACTTAGTTCTCTTTGTCTTAGGAAGGTTTAAGCTGAAAAATCCAACCCACTCTGTGATTGAAAGAAAAATTGGAAAGATTTTAGTCTTAAAGCTGTTGAATGTCTTCCTGTGCAGACAGGGAGTGTTATCTAACTGATTGGAACAATTTTAAAATATGAGATGCCTGCACTGCATGAATAAATTTTACAATTTGGGCCTTAATTGGGTAAAGCAATTGCTCTCATAGATACTTCAACATTGTGGCAACAATCAATGCATATAAACTTACTGGATTTCTGTATGTAGTTATCTAAGAATCTCATTTGTAATCAAATAGTCTTCTTTTCTTCTAATTCAGAATGCTAAGACAATTTTGGTAGTCTTGTGTAAATGTTTCTAATTTGAAAATGTCCTATAATTGTTATGTTTGCTCAATATTACAAAGCGGAGGGGGAGCCCAGGAGTATTTTACAAGGATCTGAATGTGTAACCCACTACACATGCAGAGCCGAAGTAGTCCCTAACAGTTCCTGGGAGACAGTGCAGAAATATTTGTGAATACTTTGTGAAATGATTATCCCCTTGTGTTTGTTTTTGTCTCCTTTATCCCCTAAACTAAAAACCATCCAAACAAAACCTTGAAAGAGTCTTCAGGATGGTAGGTTAAAATATACATCTCAAAACAAGAGAGGTGCTATTCATTGTGATTTAGTCCTAAAACTCAGACTCCCAAATTGGAAGATTTTAAGAAAAAGGAAAGCTTTTCCCCCTCAATCTTCATGCAGTTTAATTTTCCATGACTTCTCTCATGGTGGATGTGAGGGGGTGGGAAGAAATTTGAAGTCAAAAAGTGCACCTTTGATTTGGAGTCTTCTCTACTTTCTCCAGCTGAGATAGTTTCCTTTTGCTTACCCTCAAATAAGAGCAACTGTTCCATGCTTTTTATTTCTGTCCAACTTGTCCAGCTTCTTCCTTTCTATTTCACCACCTGGTCC
Source organism: Poecile atricapillus (assembly GCF_030490865.1). Classification (NCBI taxonomy): domain Eukaryota; kingdom Metazoa; phylum Chordata; class Aves; order Passeriformes; family Paridae; genus Poecile; species Poecile atricapillus. The sequence continues at coordinate 60,689,312 of NC_081249.1, read as the reverse complement.
TCTAGATATCCTCCCAAAGTAGGACTATTAACATACAAAATCCCAAGCCTCCAAAGGCATTTTCTAGCCTTCAAGTTTCTCTTTTCAGTTTAATAAAAGTGGTTTGATGTGGTAGATATTTATTTATTTGGTTGGTCAAGTGTTTTTTATGGCTTTCTTTTTGTTTCTGTTTTTTTTTGTTTTTTGGGTTTTTTTTGGGGGGTGGGGGGTTGTTGTGGAAATTTTTTTTTTCCATTCAATTTATCAGTTTTCCATTACCTTTTACATAATAATCTGAGCTTGTGGTAGGACTTCATATCAGTTTTGGTTTCCTAAAAGTGAGCACACTGAATCAATGACCTCAAAAACTTCTGGTACTTAATGCTGAGTGTTGCAGTAAGTGCATAACAGTAAACTAGAGTCATTCCACTTCTTCCTTCATGTGTTCCTCTGTGTGGCATTTGGAAAATGCTTTAATCAGCTTTTCCATTCCTCTGTCTCATCGTATTCAGGTCTTGCTATTTGCTCTTTGTTTTTGCTTGGACATCACGCAGAAATCAAGCCCAAGGGCAGCAGCAGAGACTTTGTTGCTGGGTTTAAATGCAGAGCTCTTCCCAGGTTGCCCAGAAAGCTGCAGGATGAAATGAGTTCATCACATTTTCAGGGTCTTCTGGTAGGCAGGGTCTTCTGCCTTGTGGTCATTTGGAGGTGATAAAATGCTGCTTCATACAGGCCCATTCCCAGTTTGCTCCTTTTCCTATCCCTGCCTGCTGCCCTGGTCATATACCCACACAGGTGCAATCCCCAGACCTCTCCTTGGGCCCCAGTGCCTGCCTGTTGATTATCTTCCATTATCTACACATCCCAGGCTGCTCTTAGGGCCCCATCCAGCAGCCCTGTGTGCCCAACCCCTTTGAACTGAAATGCAGCAGCCGGTTTTTCTCATAAGTTCAGACCCATTAAAAGCAGTGGGTTCCTTCCACTGAGGCAAGGTGCAGGTAGACTGCAGGGTCACAGCTGCCACCTTATTGCTGTAGCTCTGCCTCTGGGAGTAGGAATTAGGAGCTGCATTGGTTAAAGGGTGGATCATGCTTTATGTTGAGTATTATCTTAAAACAAAAGAAGAAAAAAAAATCTCACATTTAGAAGCATTTAGAAGGATTGTGTGTGATCAAAACTCTAATATTTGCTTTTTCCTGACTCTGACAAAGGAAAGAAAGTATGAAAATATTAATTTGGGTTCTCATTTGGGAAGTTCATTGGAAAAGGGAAAGAAATCAGGGAGAAATAACGTGAATAATTCAAAATGAGTGGTGTAAACTATGAGCTGTTGATCACTGCTTTGTTATGCAGACATAGATTTCCATTAATATTCCTTCTTTTGAAAAACAGAAATCCTGTTTCCACTGTTGTATGCTTGATTGAACACTGTCTTAGGCTGCAATGCAAGATGTAACCAGCAGTATGTATTCTATTACCATCTGTTCAAACCAGGTGGGGCAGTGTTCTTTATCTCTTCCACCACCCATCCCTCATAACTCCAGAGGGATCTCTTCTGTTAAATGTGGCCAGTGAGTCTCATTGCAGGACTGATAAAATTACATCATCCCAGTGTGAGATGCTCCACCCAGGGGGAGGAGCCAGGCATTCCTACCTGGATAGAATCTGAGCCTTGGAACACCACAGGCAGCCTTTCTCCACTGGATTCCCAGAGCAAGGCCAGACCCATCTACACCACCAGTGGACCTCCAGAGGAAAATTACGGCCTTCTATGGGATCACTGCTTTAAGAGAACCACATCTGTCACTGCAGGAGGACTGCAGCCACCATTTAATTGGACTGCTACCAACACCCTGACTAACAGGTTGTCAGCTTGTATTCTCTGTCGGTGTGTCTTGTACTACTGCATTTTATTTTAATTTTCCTCTTAAGTTGTAGGTTTATTATTTTTTTTTTTTTTAATTTATACATGCTATTAAAGAACTGTAATTCCTACTCCCATATCTTTGCCTGAGAGCCCCTTGACTTCAAAATTATAGTGATTTGGAGGGAGGGGGTTTACATTTTTCCGTTTTAAGGGAGGATGCTGCCTTCCTTAGCAGACACCTCTTTTCAAACTCCAAGACAAACACTTGAGGCAAAAAAAACCCTCATGACAAAAAGTAAAGCAAAGCATGACAAAAGACCCTATGATATGCAGATTTATTCTTCAGATGATGTTAATATATATTTTTTTAGAAGAGCTGTTTCCTGGTATACATACTAACTAGATTCTCTGATGCCTCAGACCTCTCCCGTGAAGTGGGTAAAGGGTTTGGTCACCATCGGAGTGCAACTTCTGTGGGAAAACTGGAGTTGAAATTGGTCATGGAATGCTAATGTTACACTTGAAAGCACTTTTTTCAGCAAATATATTTTATGGATATATGCATACTATTAAGACCATCTAAGATTTTCTGGAGAGAGAAATTAAATCCATAGTTAAATTGAATAGTCATTCCTTTAGAAGGCTTTTATTACCTGTGGCTTATCTGTAACAGAAAACAGACTGTGTATTAACACAGACTCTCGGCAGGATATTTTAGTTATAAAATGTCAAAGCCTCTTCAAAATTAATGAGTAAAATATTGCCTGGCTTTAAAAATGAGTATCACAACTTTAAGAAAACATTGTTGCCCCACTCCTTGTAGATCAACACGTGGCAAGATTATTTCAGTGGAAATATGTGCCCACAGGCTGTGTATTTTTTGTGTTTTGTTTAGCACCGGTTGGCATCTGAGATCAAGAAAGCTTAAACCAATTATGAGTAGCTGGTGCAGCAAAAATCATGATTGATACATTTACAACACAGGGTCGATTCTTCTGTCAATGTTTTTGTATAAAGAGGGGAAAAAGGGGACATCAGGCATGCGACTTTGTAGGCCCTGAATTAACACAGTGCTCTGACCACATACAGATGTTTCCTCCCTCTGTGCAATCAGTGTGTCTTGCATTGATTGTAGCCTGCAGACTTTGAAGAAGAAACAGCTGTGCAACTGTTGCTAAGCCTATTTCCCTCTTCCATTTGACTTATTGGATTATTTAATACAGCAGAATGATAGGAATTTAAAAATGAAAAAACACTGTTGAGCCATCTAGTCCATCTTGCAGCAGGATTGTCCTCTCCAGATCTTTGTCCAGTCATGGACAGGCTTTGTGATGTGATTGGACTTCCGCCAATTTCCTTTGGAAGATTATTCTACAATAGAATACACTTCATTATAAGAATTTTTCCCTGTCAGCCTACACTTTACTTTGCTTAGTATAATCACATTATTCTTAGCTATATTTTCCTGAAAAACCCTATTAGAAAAATCCTTAGTGTGTGTATCCTTCCAGAGCTTGTAGGTAATTAACATATTTCCCTTTCAATAGTGGCTTTAGTCAAGCTATACATATTTAGTTATTTTAATATTTTCCTATAAATCAGCCTTCCTGATGACTTTTATTGCTATCATTGAGCCAAATCTCAAGTTCTTCTATTTAGTATTCAAATAGAAAAGGCAGGACTGAATAAAGACTTACAGATTAGATCATGATGTCATTGAAAACCCATCCTTTGAACCAGTATTTGTGCCTTCAGATCTGTCTGAATGCCAGCTCTCCTGAGGCAGACTTCAGTCATAAGATTGGTCTCAACTTTCTTATCTGCAGCATAAATGCCTACATCAAAGCTATTCTCTCTAGATTCCTTTTATGATCATTGGACCCTATAGCTGCATGCAATTAATCTAAGCTGTTTTAGGTATCCACATTTAGGATAAGAGGAATTGAGCACTAGAGGTGTGCATTTCTCTCTGTCTGAGGTCTTTGTCCGGGACCCGATGTCCTTGGGTATTTAAATACAGGGTGTGTGGATATTTGGACACTGTGGTTCAGGAAGTGAGGTGAGTCAGTTTTGGCCATGGCAATGACACCTCAGCTTAAAAACAGCAGCAGAGTGGTTTGATGCATTGTGTGTCCTGAGACCATTCCTAACACAGTTGAATGGCATTAAATTCAACTCACAAGTATGATGGTTACACTGAATAATGGAGTGGATGAAATTGCCTTTTGCATAGGCTTAGAATCACAGAATATTTCCAGTTGAAAGGCGCCCCTAAGCATCATTGAGCCCAACTCCCTGCTCCTTGAAGGACAACCTAAAACTAAACCATTTGACTAAGAGCATCATCCAGATGTGCCTTGAGCTCTCACAGGCTCAGTGTTGTAACCACTTCCCTGGGGAGCCTTTTCCAGAGACCAGTCCCCCTCCCACTGAACTTCTCTGTGTCTGATCTCAGCTGAAGCAGGTACAGCATTTACCCAGAGAGTATGAGTCTAGATGCCAGATATATTGGTTTTTAAGTTTCTTTGGACTGAAGGAAATCTATGATCAATGCCTTTCATTTTCAAAGGCCTCTGAAAAAATGGCTCTTACATGACAGATGTCAATCGCTCTTCCCTTCTCTATCAGGTATTTCTTCTCTGCTGACAGCTTAATGCTCACAATCCTCACTGCAGCCTTGGGCAGATGCCTGCTCAGATGCAGTTCTTACCTCTAGCCTTAGGTTATGGATTGTTCTCCATACAGGTCCAACCTTTCCTGCTTTATACTGGAGTAACTAGGAAAAGAAATCAGCATCTGCCTTTTGTTTATTAGTAAAAAAAAAAACAAAAAAACCAAAAACCCAAAAAATACCTTAAATACATTTTCCCAGTGGTTGGTTACCTTCAGTCCAGGAAATTAAAGCTTTGTGCTAAATTCTTTTGGAGGGCAAGCACCAGAGAAGGAGGAGACCTGTTGAAATTGAGGGATTATAATTGCCCAAGATAATGTTTATTAATTAGTCCTGAATGAATTTAGACTGAACATTAACAGAAATTTTTCAAGCATCTCAAGAGGGTCAAGTTCTGGAATAAACTAGTTGAGAAGAAAACCAAAATAACTTGAAGAGAGAATTTGGTAAATTTAGGGAAGTTCTTATGATAATGTGTAGAAGCATTTGCAGGGATTGAAAAAAACCAGCTAGGTATGCAATATGAGGTCACAATGTTAGTGAGGGCTGAATAGGAGACTGGCCACTGCTCATGTGTCTCCATTATCACCTATTTCATGTCTAATGCAGTGGTTAATGGCTCCTGCTGGTTATTAACAGATGCCAGAAAGTCGCAGTCCAAGGTGAGTACAAGAATTTTCTTGTAGTTGCTAGACCCTTGGAGTTTGGGATGTCCCTTCCTGAAAAACATATGGGAGTCTGGTCTTGGTCTTCTGTTGGTGATGCTAGGAAGGACATGTGTCTCTATGGAAAAGACACTGTGTCATCAGTCCTTCTGGGCAAAGCAGGAACAGAAACCTGGACAAGACCCAGTTCATCCTCCTGAGAAGTGTATTCCTTCAATACTGCAGCCCAAACACTGTACCCAGCCTTTTCTCAGCCTTTTTCAGCCTGTGCTGAATGCTTGCTAGTCAGTGGGCTCTGCACCTAATTCACAGTAACTGGAACAAAATGCGGCCATCCTCATCACTCACAGAGACATGCAATCCTCAGAGGCTGCAAGCCTACCACAGCATGCTATAAGTCATCATGACACTGGCAGGCAGAGTACAGGGCTGTCTGTTGGGACAGCTAACTTTGAAGCATCAGCATACTGGAGATGAGAAGGACTGGGAGCAGTGTATGTTAGGTATTTTTAGATGCCTTTTCTTAAAATTGCCCTGTTTTCCTAACTCTGTTTTATCATCACCATGGTGAGCTAATTCTGCCACTAGCCTGTCTGCTAGTAATTCTTATCTTGATAAGCTATTCCTCATTGGATGAGAGTTTTCAGAGTATGACATCTTGGTGCCTGACCTCCTTTTCTAACAGCAGGCATGACTGACTGCTAAGGAAGACTTCCTAGACTCCTCTCAAGTTGTTTGATCTTGCTCCTCTTCACTGCTCCATCTTCTGTGTTTGTTTCTGTGACAGAAGGGAACATTATCCTTTTCTTTCTTTCAAGTAATGTAAACACACACCTGTGAATTGCATCTGGCCCCCATTATAATAGGTGTCTATTTCAAGGAGGACTTGATGGTCCTCTTGGCTCTCCTATAGATTTTTTGACTTACCTGTGGTTTCTGAGATGGGATGTTACTGATATTTCTGAGTGATTCCTCCTTTAATGTAGGAATGGGGTATCATAATCTTCAGATGTTATGGTGCTGTGTTTAAGGACTTTCCAGGACAAATTAATGTCATGGTCATACTGGATTTACCCATGTTGTCCTCATAAGTCTTGTAAAAAATATCACCTATATTGAACTTACTGAAACCCTTTTTTACGTTCATTATGATGATTTGAATAGGAGTATCCAAGAGTTGTCACTTTAATTAGAAAAGGTAAAGGGTTAAAGTTTATTGCATTCTGTTGTTTAGCCAGTCTTTCGCTGGGATGAAGAGCGCAAAGCTCCTGCCTTGCTTTTAAAACAAAAAACACCTCAGAGGGTATGTGTTTCCTTATGAAATTTCTATTCCAACCTCTAGGCTGAGCGACAGCAGCACATTTCTTTGTATCTCAGACAGTCTGTAGAGATGGAGGAAGGTGGCTTGGGCTCTGCATTGTCAAACCAAAAGTAGTGGCCGTGTTGTGTGCCTCCCCTGCCTTTGTCAGGGTAGGTGGGGACCCTTCCCTTCAGAACTGTCTGTCAAGGTAATGTTGCTCAGTACTTCTACAGAAATATTTCAGGTTGGGAGGCTTTGCACCTAGGATGGTACTTTTGAAACATACTTCAGGGCAGTGAGTCCTTTTTTGCATTTTTCCACAGATCAGGGAAAGAGGGCATTTTCAGCCACTGGAAATTCACTTTCCTTGAGTAGAAAAAGGTCTGCAATCTAACAAACTTTGTCATTTTTCTTTTTTGAACAGGGAACATGGGTTTGTACCAGCTTGCCAAGGACCTTATCAAAGCAAGGATTACACTTTCTCATCTACTTCACTGTCAGTTCAGGGTTGTCCCAGAACCATTTGCTGTTACTGGTTATGCTGCTGTCCAGCATAAGTAGTTTGTCCATAACATGATGAGTTAATATCCTCACTGCAATGGATGGCAGGAATCTGTCAGTGGGCAGGGATGTGGGACTGTGTGGACTGGCTCTGCTTCACAGCTATTTTGTTAAAGCAGTACATCCTGATTTTAAGTGCTGCTGTTCCTGAAGAAAAAAACCCTGACAAACCACCACAAAATAATAGGTTAAAAAAATGTTTTTGTGCATTATCATTTAGCACACTCCATTGCACACAGTGTGACTGTAATTTTGTCAGTGATGGTCTACGGGTTAATATACTTTATCGAAGCTTTTTCCTTATATTGAATCTGGAATCTGTGTAAGAGGCTCTTTTTGTACCCTAAAATCTATTAGATGTTACATCCTAACGGAGCTATAAGAACACTGACTCCCAAGAATAATAATTTTCTCTCTATGTCAGGGAAAAGTTAGTACGTTTATTTTTACTTATGATAATTAGTATAATTTTATATAGGTTCAGGAGATAAGAGGGGAGGTGTGACATGGAACTTCCTTAATTTGTCTTTATTACCTATATCAGCTGTGAATCTGTTGGCCTTGATGCACAGTCAAAAAGGGAGAGATTTTTCTGTACTTGTAGATTTATGTTAAAAGGAACAAATTTAAAATAAGAACGGTAATGATAGAAGCTGAAAGAGTTGTTTTGAGAGATGAGGTATAATAAAGGAAAGCTTGTCATGTTCATTTATTCACTGATTTTAGTGTTCAACTGGATGCAAAGCTGGAGGACCAAATCTGAATACAAAAACAATACATAAATATGAGAACTGCCTGCTTTGTTAAATATTGCTAACTGGCATCTAAAAGTGATACTGGCATCTAGAAGTGATACATAGTGTTAAAGATATCACCCCTTAATTGTCAGTTATATAAACCCAAATCTGGAAAAATGTTATAAACAGTCACTCTAATGTATATTCATTTGCACAGAAATAAAAGCTTTTTCCACAGTGCCTGGCACATACTGAATACTTAGTGTAGTAGAATGGAAAGGATTTTACAAGTTAGTGCCTTTAAAATGAGGAGATCACAATACAGTTCTGACATGGTATTCCAACTTGGACTCTTATTTTACAATTTAATGTTAATTCTCAGTGCAGAAACTGTGGTCCCATGATAGAGAGATTTGAGAATCCTGTACCAAGTACTGTTCATCTTGGTCATTTTGCCTAAGGCACTGAGCAAAAGTTGTGCCTAGCTTTGACAGCAACAGCAATTACTTCTGTTTTAAAAAGAAATATCTAATGCACGAAGGACCTAGTGCACAAGTCTTGTGAGGAGCAGCTGAGGAAACTGAAGTTGTTTAGCCTCGAGAAAAGGAGGCTTAGGAGGACCTTATCCCTATTTGAAAGGAAGTTGCAAACTGATTTCCTCTCCCAGGTTACAAGCAATAAAACAAGAGGAAATGGCCTCCTCAAGTTGTGACAGGAAAAGTTTAGAGTGGATATGAGGAAAAATTTCTTTAGCGAAAGGAAGGTCAGGTGTTGGAACAGGCTTCCCAGGGAAGTGGTTGGATCAGCAGCTGTGGGTGTATTTAAAAGTCACGTAGATGTGATGCTTAGCCATGTGATTTAGTGGTGGCTTTGACAGTGCTGAGTTAATGGTTGGACTCTGTGATGTCAGAGGTCATTTACAACCTAAGTGATTCTATCATACTGGGACATAAAATAAGAGTTGAAAGTGTTTATCTGTTAGACTGCTAAATTGGGAATTCTCCTAACGTAACACAACCAAGAAATGCCCAATAAAGTGTTACCCAGTGTTCGTTTTCCTTTTACGGTCTCAGCATGAGAGACAAAGAGTTAGTCGTGGTACTTCACAGTCCTCTTTCTCTTTCACACCCACCTGGCTTTAGATATAAATGGTAAAGCCAAGATCCAGGAACTTTGCACCTTCTAGTTTCTGATGCACATATTGTGATGTGTTCTTTCGCATGTCTTTTTTTGTTGTTTTTTTTTTGCCAAAGTAAAAGAATTAGAGAAGTTCTGTTTATTTTTCCACAAGGTTCTTAAAGGGTGATTGTGGGTTTTAGCTTCTTTGACAAAACACTAGTGTATTTTTATTTTTTTTTTTCAAGTCAGTTGGTGAAAAGAACTTTCAGTTCTCAGAAGGGATAAAGCTCTAGAAAATGTTGATTTTTTTCATCGAAAATCATTTTGACTCATAAGCTATTCTTTCCTTGTCTTGATGGAAAAAAAAGATCAAATTTCTAGATCAATAATGTTGAAAACAGCATCAGCAGTGATCATCCTGGATGTATGTTGTTTTCTGATGCGCTTTCATATCTCTGAGCATTTCCTCATGCTGTAAATATCAGTCTGACTTGTACTCAGGCTTCAACCTCAAATCCAGCAACTGCAGAAAAAATAGGGGCTGTTTAAATGCAACGAGGCTTTGAAAAAACAGTTTTTTAAATGTGCCAGCATGTCAAAACATTGAAGGAAAATACTGAAGAATACCAGTGTGCTTCCAGTTTGTCTCTTGCTGAATGTTTTTTCTATTGAATAATCACATCTTCCATTGCCTAAAGCAGTGGTTCGTTGTATGTAATGTGTGCTTCAAGGCAGTAAAGAAAAAAAAAAGATTGAAATTATCTGGAGGAAACCAGATCACTTTATTTCAAAGACAAATTAGATTGATCTATCTTACCATTCTCCATAGATTTCATAGACATGATACTTGTTGAAGTGGTATCAAGCATTTTATATATTATAGCAATTTGCATACGTTCATTAAGCTGTGCTTTGTAAAGCTCTCTGACAGGGGCATTTGATGAATCCTTCTGTGGACTGCATTTGCTTTATGTGGAGCAATCTGTTAAATCATGCCTTTGTCCTTCAGTTTGTCAGAATCAGTAAGCGAAGCAGATGTTGTTAACTGTGGGAGAGTTTGGTGGTTTTTGGTGTTTGCAGAATATGGGATAACTGTGAAGGGCATGATGTTTGTTTGTAAAAGTGACAGCTGGTGTTATTAAAGACAGAAAGTCTGCTACAAGTGAAAACTTTCTTTGGCATCTTTTAGCTACTCCAGGAGGTTTTTTGGAACAGTCAGGTGGGTGGTCAGTTCTAAAATAAACATTGCTAATATTATGCACAGCAAGTTGTGTGCTTGTACTTAACACACAATTGTTCTTATCTTTGGTTGCAGACATTCTGTCACATAGCTATCTATCTCAGCCATGCAGTAATTCATAACATTTCTCTGCAAATATGTCATAAGAAATTCTCAGGTCAACAATCCCCTGAAATGTGTCTTTGAGAAATATAATTTCATGTATTATCGAATTAGTAGGGTTTTCCAGCTGCAGGTTACCTTTATGACGCAAGTTTTGCAGAACCTGACAGTTCAGTCCCCGGAATCTCTGCCTATTGTCAAGGTCACTTGGCTGAAGGTGTTTCAGCCAGGGAACAGCAAACATTTAGGTGGTTAACATGCTACATCTGATGGGTGGTAATTCCTGTTAAGGTGTAGTAAGATGAGTGCTTGGCAGCTGCAGAGGCCTTGCAAGTGAAGGTAAAGTGGGCAGTCATAAATTGGGTAAGAAATGAAGGGGATAAATAAGAGGGAAGACATAGCTTAGGGGGTGCCTCAAGAGAGGCCAGCACGGATGGAGGTGCTGATCTCCTTTCTCTCTGGACCAGTGACATGACACAAGGACATGGAATGAAGTTGCAGGGAAGTTCAGATGGAGTTCTGTGAAGAGGTGCTTCACTGAGTGAGTGGTCAGTCACTAGAGCAGGCTCTCCAAGGAAATAGTCATGGCACCAAGCTTGTCAGAATCCAAAGAGTGTCTGGACAGTGCTCGTAGTCATTTGGCCTAGTTTTAGGTAGTCCTGCAAGGAGCAGAGAACTGGACTCAGTGATTCTTGGGTGCCTTCTATGGGTGTCTTCCAACCGGAGATTTTCTGTGATTCTATGTGGAAAAAGTTGTTACAAAGCTAACTGATGAAGAAGTAGAAAAAAGGAAGGACATTACTGTAGGAAAAAAAGGAAGACACTACTGTAGAAAATAAAGGGTAAACTTTGGCCACCTTCTGATCTTGCAGATTTTTATTGGTATTATTTTGTAAGTAGTTCCCACTCATTTTAGAAGTGGTATTTGGCTGAGATTCACTTTAATGACATTCTCTTTGTGATTATGCGTTATTGTGGAAATCTCTTTTGGGGAATTGAGTAGGAGGTGCAAAGGGTGGAGATGTAGTGATGTTACTCGTGCCTGTGTAATTGAATCTGAGCTTCTGAGCCTGGCTTGTCTGCAGCTGACATCAACAGCAGGAATGGCTACACAGTGCATAGAATAAATAATCCTAGAAGTTGTCATGTTTGTAGCGATTGCCTGAAAATATGTAGAGAAGACCGGTGAGGGATTTCTGTTGTTCTTGCACATGAAAGTAGGCAGCAGCTACAAATCAACGAACTGTTGCTTTTGTAAGAAGAATTGGCAGAATCTTTCATGCTGCTGCTGGATAAAAATTTTACTGCTTCTGTTCCTCAGAGTGAGTTTTATCTTCCTGTCTGATTATCTTGCAAAAAATGAGCAGTGAAATAATTATCCATGCTGATATTTACATTTCATTTCTCTGCTTGAAAATAACCAGCTCACAGAAGGGAACAGAGGGAGTCCAGGACTCCTTGGGTGGGCCAATCCTTTGGAAAAGCAAATGTCTGCTCTTCAGCTGGGACATATAGGTGCTCCCAGCCAGGTGACTATTGATGCATAGTGGGCACAGACAATTCTACAGCTGATTCTCTTTGCCTTCACTGGGAATCATGTGGGAGGTACCAGTAGCACAGCTGCTGTGGAAAGCTCAGGAAAAACTCTGTGGAAAGAAAGAGACAAGACTTTTTCTAATATAGGCTCTTAATTATCTTTAAGAGCTGTGGCTATGTGGTAATCCTGTGTGAAATGGTATTTCTTGTTACAGAATGCCAAGTTGCCTATAGTGCCGCAGAAATACTCAATGGAGCGTGTACTAATGATGGTGCTTATCCAGAACAGAGATCAGACCAAATGCATTTGGACACATAAACTTTCTTCCCATTTTTAAATTTTTTTTTTTCCTTTGTGTCTTTTCTTAGTCTGCTGAGCCTGTTTCTTTCTACTGCTGCATCTTCTTTCTTTTTGCTTTGTTAAGCACATCAGATTTAACAAATGCATTATGCTCAGGGTCGCTGTGTGAGAATCACCAGGAAAATTTACAGAGACTCTGGGACTAATTGTGATTAGGTGTTATATGTATCCTTACAAGAATGTACGTCCAGAATTTCACACCGTAACAGAACTGCCATGTTCAGCATTTCTGGACATTAAAGAAATAATGCACTTAAGGATACCCTTGATTTTTCATATTGTTTCCCTATTCATGTCACTGTTTTGCTGCAAGCTAAAGGCAGAATACTGCTTAAATGCACATAAGGATGCTTGTGGTTTCCTAAATAATTTATATTTTCTGATATGCCACTGGCAGTTTTTCATGAGCCTGTTTTTCATGTTGGTTTTGTTTTTTCATTGCAAATGATTGTATCAAAATTGCTACTTGAAAATTTGTTGGTTTTGTTCTTTTTTTTTTTTTAGTTGTCTACTAATTTTGAGCTTGTGTAGAAGTTGGTTAAGAATCTATACAATGTTATCTACCTTAAGTACTATGAATTACCATACTATCATTGTTATCACCCACAACATTTCTCAGACGATGCACAGCTTCAGAAGGACTGGCTCATAGACTCCTTTCTAAGTAGTAATTTTGCACAATATTTTTTTTTTCATTTTATATGATTAAGCCATATACTTTCAATGACTTTAAATATATATAATCTTTTTTTATCAGATCTTGGATTCTGAACTTGAAGCAGTTCTTCAAGATTATATGCTTCTTGACACTCGGAAAGCATCTGCAATAAGTAGGTATGTGCAATGGATACATTTGTTTTGTGTTGGATGGTTTGGACTGTGTGAGTTTTGTTGACAGTTTAATGCTAAGCTTCTTACAGCTCTTGATAAATCTCAGTTGCTGTGAAAGGGACAGTGTGATGGATCTTTTTGGGCTGAATTTTCAATAACACGTGGCTATTGTAGGACAGAAATTTGGAAGGGTATGATGTTCACAGTTGCTCAGAGAGAAATATTTAGCCCAACCCACAAACTTAACTTCAGAGTGAACAAAAAGATGAGTCTCCACAAGCAAGTTTTGACGGTAAAATCAGAAAGAGAAAGTGGTTTTACTCTTGATCCCTCCATACTCAAGGTTGTGCTTCATCTATATTTACATCTGTGTGTCCTTTGGGATTTTCTTTGCAGCTGTTGAAGGTGGTAAAGGAATGAATATAACTAAATATGGGAAGGAAATGACCATAAAAGTTGAAAACTTGGGTACATTGAAGTTCCTGGAAATTTTCTTCTTAGGTGATTCAGTGAAGCTCACATCTCACTTCAATCATTTACAGAAAATATTCAGGCAATTTCAGAAATACATTCTTGCATATAACAAAGCAATTTTCAGGTGATTTCTTTTTTAAAAGCCAGATCACACTTTATGGTTCTTGAAGCTCTGCTGAAATCCTAGAAATGGAGAAAGATAAATGAGAGAAGATTTAGAAGTTCTTATTCTTTCCAAAGGGTTCATAGACCTGGGCAATTTTTTTGAGATTCAGTTCATTTTGAAATGGTGAAAGGCTTCTTGAATACCTGGATGTAACAGTCTGACTTACCTTGATCTGTGTGAGAAACTTTGAAGAGATTTAGAAATGGGGAGAAATTAAATGCTTATGCGTGAAATTCACAAAATGGATTTTTGCACTTTATTGGTTATTCTGTAAGAATTTGAATGCAACATATCTTCATAGTGTGCTTCACCTCTAGGTCCCAAGATATTTAGGAAAAGCTGGAGAAGAGCCATTGTCTCCAATTTATGTATGGAGTCAGGTACCTGCCTGGATCACCTAATGCCCTACTACTACAGCTCCTGGATGTTCAGACCTGTGCCCAGCCTGTCAGAGGATCCCATGTCTAACCATCCTTTCACAGTGTGTGCAAAAGATCAATGTTTCCAATGTTTACGTTTTCCTAATATTTCTCATCTCTGTTGATGTGCCCTTACTGCTCCCTTTTGTGATACTCTCTCTTCACTCTCATTTGTTCTGCTTTGTTTTCTACTTTGCTTTCTTATTTTGCTTTCCTGTGTTTTCTCCTCTTCTTAATTCACTTGCAGTCTCTGGAGATTAGCTGTAGTGAGACCTTACACAAGGAGGAGTTTCAGGAAAAAGAAATCATAGTGGAATGAGCTTCCTTTTTACTGCCTCTCGGGAGAGCCTGCTGTAAAAGGCAACTTGCTGTCATTCCCATAAATTTTCTTTTGCAGCCATCTCTGCTGGGTGTCCCCTTTGTGCCCTGTGAACATCTGTGATGCAGCTTACGTCTGAATCCAACTGGAGAACAAATGTGTGAACCTGCTTCTTATTTTGAGCAGAAAGCTGCTGCTATTAGTAGGGCACGTGGCCCTGGTTCACCTGCGACTTCTTAATCCCCAGCTGGGAGCAAACCAGCTGCCTGGATTCTCCCCTCCTGCCAGCCGTGCCCTTGTCCCTGGGGTAGCAAGTTTACCTGCCTTCCTCCAGACACTGCCCAGTGCCTGTCATTTTTCAGCATTCATTTTCTCCCTGAGTTTTCCCCAAGATGTCATGCAGAAAGGAGTGAGCACTGCAGGACTTTGGTGACATAGCTTACTTTCTGCTGCTCCTGAAAACTTCTCCTTACATTCATGCAGGCACCACCCTTCTGCATAAGCAAGAAATATTTAAGCCTTGAAGTATTCAGGCTCCAGGGATGCTGGAGCAGAAGAGAGAGCTTCATTTGTTAGGCTGTGCACAGGGGTTCCAGGAAAAGTCGACAATGTTTTTGTGCCAATTTTGGACACAGCATAAGACAGCTCACTGAGCTTAAATTAGGAACTTAACCTCAAACAGATTTGCTTTAAACAACTTTCTACTTTAAAAGGGGGAAAAAAAAAGAGTGAAGAAAAGGAAGCAGCAGTGCTGCCCAGTTTGCAAAAGTGCTATCCCACTTGGGCATGCTCAGGAGTGCTTGAAGTGCATAGGTGGTGAACTGCAGTTGCTGTGGCATATGCGTGTCTCCAAGAGAAAAGGGAAATCTGTTGTGTCAAGTTGGCTTCAGCTGATGCTTGAAGGGCTGTTGTGACAAGCCTGGAAGGTGCAGAAACTTTTGTGAAAGATCAGGTGTGATAGCAGAGAGTGACTGTAACACTTGGGGGGAGGAAGCTGGAGCATTTGAGGTCAGTCTAAGTCGGCAGCCATCAGCAGGCAAGGGAACACAGCTGATTTAGCAAGAGCATACACCAATTCAACAGCTTCCCTCAGATATTTGGGTTGGAATGACTCAGAATTAGCAAACCTTCCTGGCTGACATTGCTGAAAAGGCTACTGGATGACTTTGTTTTCCTTTTCAGTAAATGAGCTCCCTTGCGGTAGAAGGGTATGTGAGTTTCAGAGCTTTTCAAGCCAGGTTAGAAAAAGTTGGCCCCTTTCTTTCCAAAACTATCCACAAAGGCAGTCCCAATGCGCCCCAGACATCTCTGTGTCTGTGAATCCTGTGCAGGCAATGGTCTCCCCTGTTCATTTTGTGAATGCACTTGTCGTGGAGTGAAGGGCTGGTCTGGCTGATTGTATGGTTGGAAGTGCTGAACAGCAAAAATTTCTAAACAAAAAAAATCTGGTCCTCTTTAAGCCTTGGCGGACAGATATCTGTCTTCCATCTGTGGCAGCCTCTGCCAAATGGCAGAAGAACTGCAAAGTTGGTGTTCTGAAACCTCAGAGGAATAACTGGCACGTTCCAACTTTTTTTTTTTAAACTTCACGCAAATCTGAAACATTAAACACAGAAAGTAATGTTAAATGTGACAAGCAGGCAGAAATTGGGAAGTTCAGCTGGAAGGGCTGTGCATGGGACAAAGCCCTGGCACAGGGCATGGAACTCCTCAGCACTGCTGCATGGGTGTTGCTGTCGAGTTACAGCAGGTAGTGATCACCCATTGTGGAGACAGTTCCTTGGCTGTCCCCTCCTGGAGGGACCAGGGAGGTGGCTGGTAGCCTTGAAGGTGTCTATTGTTCACAAGACTCCTTCAGAGGTGCAGAGTGGCTTAAACCATGTTGAGATGTGACATCTGGAAGGAGGACACTGAATACATACTCTAGACCAGCTAAGCAACTCAGTCGTCATTAAAGAAAATGAAGGCATTATGATCAAACAAAGAACTTTCAGATACCAACTGTCAGGAATTATATTCAGTATAGTCTGAATTCTGCACTGAGCTTTCTTAAAAACACAAATATTTTACCTCTTTAGAAACACTTTCAAGCTGACTTTTTGCTTATTAGTGTTACCAGGAAAAACTAATGCATGGATCTTCTATCGTGTAGGAAGAAGTAGGGAAGGACTTCTCCCTTATCCGACCATGATTTGATAGAAAAGTTTCTCTGGACACATTGCTGGCTTATGTTCAGCTGGCTGTCAACCAGCACCCCCAGGTCCTTTTATACCAGGCAGCTTTCCAAACCATTTTTCCCAAAGCCTGTAGCATGGGGTTGTTGTGACACAAGAGCAGGACCCAGGAATTGGCCCTATTGAACCTCATACAATTGTTTTTGGCCCATCAATCCAGCCTGTCCAAATCCCTCTTCAGAGCCTTCCTGCCCAACATTCCCACCCAACTTAGTGTCCTCTGCAAGGACACTGAGGGTGCACTTGATCCCCTTACCCGGACCATTGATAATGATATTAAGCAGAACTGTTTAATCAATTAGACTGAGATATTTTGTCTGTTCTTGTTCTTACTTGAGACTGTATCCAAAAAGGACTGTATTGTTTTCAGTGAGGTTGAATCAGTCTCATGGAGCAGCTGGGAAATAAAGCAGGACTGTGCATCAGCCATTATGACCTGGGCAGTAGCAATTTGCTTTGGTTAGGGAAAGTGTCAGCTTTTAGCAGTTCCCTGTTCATTTTTAATTTGCTTTCCTATCTAGGCGCACTGTGTTTTTAGTAATGTGCACCTCTGCTGTGTTGTCCCTTTTATCAGTCAAAGTTATTTTGCTTTTCTGACTTGGTGTGGTGTTGCAACTGTTTGTCTCCTTTGGCAGGGCTAGGAAAATGTATGTTTATGATAAGTGATTACAAGGACACAACTTTGGTACCTGGGAGCAACTTCTCTTAATTCACTGGAATGGTTGTGGCTGAGTCTTGCTGCTAAACATGCCGGATGCTACCCAGTAACACATGGTGTTAATAATTGAGGATGTCAATATTGGGTGACACAACTGTCAGACTTAAAAAATAAAGCACTAATAAGGAGCATTGAAATAGTCTTGTTTAAGATTGGTTGTTGTTTGTAACACCATTAATTCTGAGCAGGACTTTAATTCCAAGTGCATGAAAATGAAGGCACTTTTTCCGCTTAAATGGATTAATGAATCTGCATATGGAGGAAAGCAGCAGTCTCCTATGTGAGTGTGTTTTGTCCGTGTTACATTAGTCACCTAGCTGGCTGTCACCTTCAGGGTCATTTCAGTAGACTTCCCAAACAGCAGAGTCACTGCCTGTCACTACATCCCATGCCTGCATGGGGTGTAGATGGGAAATGTCCAAATCTAATTTTTAGCTTGAACACTCAAGAAACCAATGCCAACAGTGAAGAGAATGGGTACAATCTGCTGTTGGTTCTGTTATGCTTTTGCCTGAGGAAAATGTTTCCAAATTGGAGAGGCAGGTGCACACTTGTGTGGTGCTTTTTTTGTGTAGATACTAATGATGCCTCCCGTGCATCCCGATGTGTATCCCTATTCACTGTGTGAGGGTTGGATCTGGAAGAAAGTGTGTGGTAGCCAAATGTAGCTACACATGAACAAAGTATCCTTATTTTGTCAAGATAAAATACCCAGCACAAAGTATCATAAATTGATCCCTTGAGGACAGACCTAGAATATAAACTGTAGTACTTTGAATATATGTGTTATAATTGTATTGAATGCCATTCAGCAATTTGTATTGTATTACAGCTGACAAAGTATTTTACCTCCTAATAACTAACTAATGTAAATAGTGTTGATATTTTCCTCATATTTTTAATTACATTAATTGCTTTGTGTATTAGTAACAGTTAAGTGTCAGAACCCAAGCTGTAGCTGCCAGTAATCCACAGGCAACTTGTTTGCATATTCAAAATACAAAACTGAAGAGTAATTGTTCTTTTTGCTAGTGCATGTCACAGCTCAAATTTTACATAGAAAAGCCCACTGTTACCTAAATATTGTCAAGTTCAATATTAAATCTAGTGCTAATAGAATGTCTTCCAGAAATGAAGAGAAACCCTCAACAGATCAGAAAACATCTTATGAGAAATAAATTAATAGCTCACTTTAGCTAGGAATTGTGACTTACTTCCAAATGAAGCTGTTTTGAAAAAAGATGTTCCTGCTGTTGAAAGTAGCATTTTTCAGAGCCAAAGCTGGAACATCCATATGCAGTGCAATGTTTTTGTTTTGTAATGTGAGATAATTGGGCTAACAGAGTGTCACAAAGAAGCATTTGAGGATTGACTAAATTTTTCAAACAGAAGCTATTTTTTTGGAAAGTTTCCAGAGAAATAATCGTTCTGTGTTGCTGTCTTGTGGACTTTAGCATTTTTATTCCTAGAGACAAAGCAAATTGAGATTTCAGCATAAATCTAGACAAAACTTCAGTTGAAGAAAGTAACTTCTTCAGCTTCTAGGGTTTTTGTTTGTGTGCTTGTTTATTTTTTAACTTTTGTATTCTTTGTAGTTTAGTGCTTTATTTGTGCTGCAATCCTACTTGGAGGCCAGTGCTTAATGCAGTTGATGGTTTTGAAATTTTGCAAACCACTAGCATTTGTGAGGGCAACAGAGTGAAGAGTCAGTTCCAACTTAATATTGCAGACGTACACTGAATTATCCAGGGAAGAGCAAAGGTTGATTAAATTCACAAAATAAGGTGATTCATAGTTTTCTAAATATGTCACTCAGCCTAAAATTAACTCAATTATTTACCAGTCACACACATGCTAATGAATCCTGACAATCTCAATTGACCTGCTGCGATGAACTTTGCTGTCACCTAATATTATTTCCTCTATATTTTTACTTAAAAGAGTGATTGTAGCATTTATCACATGCAAAGCAAAAATGCTCAAGGATTTTATTATTTTTTAAAATACTTGCAATTCCAGGGCACTAGTAAATTAATTACATTTAATTAGAGGCACTTGGTTTTTGTAAAGTGTTTCCTAAAGTTTAATCCTCCAGAGATTTTACATGTGATAGTGATGAAAGTGGCTGCTTCTAAGGCAGCATCAATGATACAATTTCAGAAATAAAGTTGAGCTTATCTTTAAATGCAAAATGTGACAAAATTATAGAACTTTTGGACTAATACGGTAAATAATAATTATTATTATTTCTAAAAATAAAATCACCTTGGAATGCCATTTTTAGCTGTGTTACCAGTAGCTATAAGAAATTTGTAAGTTAGCCAGACTAAATAATAATGAGTTTATCTACTTTCCTACTAAATACAGAAATATACAATTTAAATAAAAATGTGGTTATTCTGGATTTGTACTTGAGTTATGGGTACATCTCCAAAAGGCTGCCCAGGATTATGAAATGGTATCTCTCTTTCCCTTTCCAATGTTTTTGCCTCAAAGCTTTACAGAATCCTGGATGAAAATCAACATTGATCCATAAAATAGACATAACTGTAGCATCCACATGGGTAGGGCACAGCAGCTGAAAAGATTTCTGGCCCGCGGTTATTTCTGTCAGGAAAATGGAGATAGATAAAGATATAGATATATAATATTTAAAGCTGCTGGGCAATGGTAGGCTGTTTGCAGACAGCTGCATGTTCAGCCTCTTTTGCTAGAATGGTTAAGTGGCTAATTAAGTGGACAAGTCAGGTCTCAGCATACCCTCAGGGAGAAGACTGCTGTGTCTCAGCCTCCTGTGAAAGTTTTGGGAGAGATGGGTTTGAGGCTGCAGCAATCTCACTGTGAGATGTGGTGGATATGGCTAGAAGATGGGTCTGCTAGAAC
Organism: Poecile atricapillus; assembly: GCF_030490865.1. Lineage (NCBI taxonomy): Eukaryota > Metazoa > Chordata > Aves > Passeriformes > Paridae > Poecile > Poecile atricapillus. Next base: position 60,669,130 of record NC_081249.1, on the reverse strand, counting down.
CCATTTTACAGGATTTTATTCAGTGGCTGCCATCCGCAGAGAAACATAAGAAGTTAAAAAAACCCTGAAAATTTCTGAAAACTGAAACTAAAGCATGATATTTAATTGAATCTCTTTCTGGGTAGTTCCAAATTGTTACTGTTTAGAAAGCTGTTTGCTTGATGTTTTGGGGGTTTTTTAACAATAATTTCCATGATTTTCACACTTGAGTCATTCAGTGACATCAGCTATGGTGACCGAACAGTTGTTTCCGTGGTGACAAATTGCAGTGTTACAAGCATGCTTGTATGAATCAGGTAAGAAAAACAGATCAACTATAAACGGAGAAAATTTGCTTGCAAAAATAAGCCAGAAATATTTGTGAAAGTTTTCTGGAGAATGGCTTGGAAATCTAAAAATGATTTTAACATAGGCAAGTCTTCAGTTCATCCAGAAATTCCAGCATGGCTGGTTTTATAGTGAAGCACAAAGGGATCTGTCCACATCTGGTAACAGCAGCCACCTGGAGAATGCTTAAAATAGATAAGTAACTTCATAAGAAGTGTGAATTAATTTAACTGCAATAAAAAAAAAAAAAAGCTTCTTGCTCATCCTCTAAAATATGACAGCCAGCATCACAGCTCATTGTGATTAAGGTCTATCTGTCTAATAAATTGCATCTTAAAAGGATCTTGAGTGTTTCTGTTATGTCACAGATACAGTTCTTATTCCACCGGGGTGAAAGCCAGGAACTCGACCACTGAAGATGATGGAGCTGCATCAGGCTTCTGTAAATACAGGGAAATGTGACTTGCGGTCTCTATATGTAAAAAGGAATCTATGTCCAAATTTAGGACACCCCAAAGTATATGTTATATGGTATACTGTACTGTCATGGATTAAATTATATTTTTGGGTATATGGTAGTAATACCAAAAAGACCCTGGATATGTCCAGTGACAATACGAATTAATTCCATTCCCGTCATGACAACTCTCAGTGGGAATATTGTGCCTTGGCTGGGCTCAGACGTTATTTCCAATAAGTATGGAAATTATGGCTCACAGTGCTGCAAAGTGCTAGGAGATCTCCAGGGAAATCTCATCAGATTATTTGATAGGTTTGAAATTAATGTGTGTCCCAACTGTATTTGCACAATATACAGTTGTCTCTCAGATGGCTTATAAGGAAAGGTAAATTCAACCATCCTAAACCGGTGAGGGGAGTTGCTGCAATGTGCTCTCTTGGTAGAGTATAGGTATTTTTCTGAGCTGTGCAGAAAGTACAGGCAACTCAGAAAATGTTTATATAATTTTCTTACGCTGCAGACTTACTGTTGTCTTGTTTGTAACCTCGTGATGCCACATCATCATCTTTCTTGCATTTCTCCTTGCCTCCAGTTTAGTAGACATGAATTTTCTCATTGTCCTTTTGAAAATCTGAAAGGGAAAAGCCTATTGAGATATTCTTGCTTCTGGTGTGAGTATGGTCCAGCTGTGGATTCATCCATTGATACCTTCATACACCTGTGGTTCCTAGATTGCTCCTTGGTGAAGGCTTCTTTATGGCACTGTTCTGGCCTCTTCACAGGCTGGTTTGGGATTGTGCCAGGCTTTGCCTGGTCAGGTGTGCAGAAGTGTGTCATGTTAGGCCTTCACTCTCTTTCCCAAAGGAACAAGGGATTATCATCCATGGAAGAATGTACATAGCTTCACCATATTTGTAAGCAGTGAATGTCTCAAGAAGCATATGACAAATTTACAAGTCCATCAGTTGAGTTTCTTGAATTGGGCATCTTCTGGAAGCCATAAGCTAAAATCTCAAATACAAATCCTTATAAGATTTGAAGCATGCAGAAAATGTGTTTTCTGGTTAAGAAGTCTTTAAAGGACTAGGAGAGGAATGGTCTTCTTCAGAGATCTGCTTCTACCCTCAAGTCTGAATACCAGGGCTGAGTGTTTTTGGAGGCCCAGGGCAAAAGGGAAGTTAGCACCATATGGGATGTGCAAGGGCTGCGAGCCTGGACTAGATCTTTACTTCTTTTAAATGACATGGCTTTTGACGTTGCTTTTCAGAACATGGAAATAAAATGGATAAGATATCGTGCATAGTGCAGCTTCTCTCTCCTCTCACCGATATAACTTTATTTGTATCTGGCTTCCACATTTTGCTTCCAGTCTTTCCTTCCTTCCCATTGTAAAAAGGTATTTTGGTATTTTCTTCTCCAAAAAGTATTTTCTTTGTTCCCTTGTAAACTCTTTGGTTACCTCAAAGATTCAGTGACACAGAGAGGAACCTCTAGGATCCTTTCTGTTGACTTATGTTCTTCCCCAACACTGTCTACAGACTGTCTTCCAGTTCTTTTTTCCTTATTTTATGTGCTTGAATTTACTCTTAAGAGAACTCAGTTCTCCTTTTCTTTCCAACAGCCATCAGCTGTGGCAGGCAAGGGGTTGATTGGGCCACCTACTTTCTGTCTCTTTGCAGATTGGTTATGTTGATGGAAACATTTGATACAGTGGTTATGGTTTGCTATATGCTCTGATCCTACTTAAAGCTTCTTTTCCTCCCTCCATTATGATAGGATCAGTGTATCAGCAGTCACACCTGTCACTAGAGTCTAAGTGCAATAGATACCTGGCTACCTTTCATTAATCACATAGAAGAGAAAACAATAGAAAATCAAATAATAATTTATTTCCTCTAATACTAATTCTTCCAGATTCCAGTTGTCTTTATCACTTAATAAAGCCCATCTGACTACATACTAGAATCTCCTCCATTTTACCTGATAGGTACAAATACAACCATCTATATTTCTACTTCTTATTATTCATGGTACCTATATTTTCTGTGTATTTAGGAATTGTATTTTTCCCTCATAAGCATTTAGGGAAGAGAAAGGACTGTATAATTCATTTTTCTTTGATTTGCTGAGCCAAAGTAGTTGGGACGGGACATGTACCATCCAAAGAGCCATTCACTAAATTCCAATTGATCAGTCACTGAGATGACCAAAAGTGAAACAGATTGGTGATATGCCTGCTGCTGACAGCAGAAATACAAATCAGTGATGTTACAGCAAGAGGGTCTGTGGAATCATTATGACTGGTACTGATGTACGAGATGGAAAGGAATCAGGGTGTTTCAATGTTTGGTTTGTAAGTGGCAGTCTAGAGAAAAACAGGTGTTATTATCTATCAGCTAAACTGGTTTTCAATTGAATTGTTTGGGCCTTTTTTAACTTTATATGCCAAGCAATTAATAATTTGAGTACCTTTCTTAGTGCTTTCTGAAGCATTGAAAATATGAACTTGAATAGTGTATGGTGCTTTAAAATTGTGTTTAGCATAGAGGTATTTATCTATTTGTCATGCAGAAGGAAAATTAATAATCTTCTTTGTGCACCAAAACTTTTATACTGAATGTTTTCTGAAATTTCATTATGTAGAAGCCCCATGGAAGCTGTGCTGTCCAAAACATTTTTCTTTTCATGTACTGTAATGTGTGTTTGTTCAAACAAAGAAATGCTTATCTGTTGAAAAGATAGCAGTGATAAATTACTTCAGCTTTCATGCTTACCTACTGTTTTCCATTTGGCATTAAATTCCTAGTTGAATCCCAGAGGCAGATATATCTGAATTCAAAAAAATACCTTGAATCCTTTTTTTTTTGCCAGCCCCTGTGTCCTGATGATAAAAAAAGGAAATTTAGTCATCTAAACCATCCTTGTATAGTTTAAATCCCTCTAGATATGAAAAGTGTTGCAATGTTTACAATTCTCCCTGTACTATAGTAATTTTCAAAGGCTGTACAGGACCTCTGCCTTTACTGTCACAATAACAGCACTTTAGGTATCAACAGTTTAAATATCAGTTGAATCCAAATAGCCTGCAAATTGAGCTTCCTATACTTACCCTATCTCATTGTGGATAATGCTGCATATGCTCTGTTAATCCTTTTGAAAAATTATTGACTCCTGAATAACTTTCTTTTAGTACTATAAATCATTCCTTCATGGTATTTTTTTCCCTGTCATTGACTTTTAAGTTCAAGGGTCTGTTTTATTTTCATCAGAAAACAAATTTCTCTCTATGCTTAACATGAAATATTCTGGGCTCGTGTTTTCCATTTTAATGGAGGTTCATCACTCTCCCCTGCCTTCTCCTCACTGAATAAGTGATACTTATGCAATGCACAAGTGGAGCATACAAGAACAGAAGAGTAACAGAACAGTTCAAGAAGCTAAAAGGCAACATGACGTAAGTTAGCTGTATTAGCATATCTGAATGTGTAAGAAGAAGTAATTGTGAATTCATGCCTCATTTGCCAATCTTTACCATGCATCAGTTGATAGAATAATTGTTATTTCCAAAATACCAACATTGGCTTTTAAGCAGAAGATGGTGTATGTCCTAGCTGACTCTTTAGACGTTTATCTTCATCTACATTTTTGCTGATCCATATTGGCTGCCCTCTGAAGGAGTGTAGGCATCTGCTTGTGAAAGGGGTGAAGCTTCTCACACTGCTTTAGGAGGAGAATTTCCTGCCCTGGGATGAACAAACATGCACTTGACCAAACTCTTAACATCAATGTGTGATAGTTTCTGTCTGATGATACGTGTGCTAAAATGGAATAGTTTGGTGGTAAGGCACCTACAACAGTCAAACTGCATGACCTCTTCAGGACTGAAATGTCGATACTGTGTTACAAAAACCAAGATATGGAACATCTCCTTTTGTAAGGTAAAATTCTTTTAGGCTCAATAAACTACTCATTATTAGAATTATTATTAACATCACTACTATTATTATTTTTGGATTCCAGCTGGGTCCTCTGCATTCCTAAAAGGATTATTTTTAGTGTAAAATCCTACCAGGAAAGGTGTGCTTTTAAATAATGAAAGTCAAGGACATTTAGTATCTTGCAGAGCTGGCTCTACAGCAAAGGCAATATTAGTTACTTCAGGGCCATCAAAATTCAAGCCCTTCACGTGTGGAAGAGCTGTCTGAAAAAATTATTTTGAAAATGCTACTTCACATTAAAAGTAGCTGGAAAAAATTGTCCCCAGGATGGTATTATCTGTATGTAGCCAGTAGTTTAACAAGGAGCTCTTCCAGACATATTCCTGCTCTTTTGAAAAAGAATCTCTTTTCTGGAGTACATTAGCCTGCAGAGGAGAAGAAACAGGGAAGCTATTAATGTGTTTTCCCATTTAACCACGAATGCTCCTAACCCTCCCTCACTGAGAATGTAGATCTCTTTTGGCAAGCAAATGCCTGTTAAGGGCACTTTCCTGGATGCATTTGTGCTATTTTATGATCTTGGTGGCCTGCACAAGGTAAGATGGATTTTGTCAAGTCTGAGATCATCCTTCTTGTGGAAAATCTTTCTGAAATTGCATGGTGAATAGAATTCAATCCATGCTGTAGATAAAAAAGGCTGCTGTTTAAAAATATTTTGATGAAGCACAGACATTGTCATGTCTACATGGTATGGTGGATTTCCTTATACTTAGAAAGTAATCCAAGCCTGTTAAAGACAAGTAAATGACCTCAATTTTTTCCCCTTCCCCTCTCTCTCTTTCTTTCCTCTCTATTGCCTATATTATAACAATGCAAAAATCTTTGATGACCCTTCATGCATAGCACTACTCAATATGAAAATTTGGTGATGATGAAACCATCTAGAGAAAGCAAGAAACCAATTTATCTATATTGTTATTACCATATTTTAAAAAAGGTTATGGAGTTATTGTAGATGAGATAATGTATCACAGCAGTGATTCTCTGAGATGGTCATAGGGAAACAAAATATTCTGCCATCAGGCTCTTGCCCTCCTCCTCCTCCATCCCTAACATCAGCACAATGTTTACTGTTGTTAGTGGCCACCTGCTTCCCTTCAAATCTTCCTCATGCAAAACACAGTCGTTTCAGAACAGTCATTATATGTTTGGAAATAGCAAAGCAACTCTCCAAGCCCCACTGACTGTGTTGTATAGCAACCCCATTGTATGCCATTTCTGCTGCTTGGAAGGCTGGTAGCTGCTTGGCAAGCTAAAGAAGAAGCTTCTTCCCAATAACAGTGTTTTTTCTTTTATCCCGGAGTGTGGTATTATTTTTCTAGTGGTATGATTAGGAAAGAAAATATATACAAAGCTTAAGAAATATTCCAATGTATTTATAATACAGTATTATGATGGGAGTTAAATAAAGTCACTCAAGTGCTTGAGTTCATTCAAGTACTTTGGGGGGCTTTTAAAAAGAAATAATTGTTGCATAGAAAGACTTGCCTGAATAGCAATTATTTGATTAAAAGAATACTGGCCCAGGTCTTGTGCTTTGCTTTCTATGAGCTTAACCATGCAATCATTTTTTATTGCCATTGTTGAACCTAGATGGATTTAAATAGGGCTTCTCCCACGTAGGTTCTTTAATGATACTTTTAAGGAAGAGAGCACAAGTAAATTGAAATGAAATCCCGAACCCACATCTCAAGGAAGAGGGTGGGACAGGGTGTGAAAGGAACCCTGGAGCTGTCGGAAATGGCAGGAGCAACATTACGCAGCAAGGAGACCAGAGAGCTGGAGTCTTTCTGAGGATGGAAAAACAAAATTCCTTCTGCTGAGAGTCCTTTGCTTTGACTGGATGCAGATGACATTCTCTCTGAACCTACTGCCTAATTACCTACAACAATACTTCCAAATGCAACTGGCACCCGTTCCCACTCCCTGCAAGCAATTATAAAAAGCAAGCTGGGTTTCTAGGTTTTCTTAGACCCACCCAACCTAAGAAATACAATTTCTTAACTGTGCATAAGGAGAATAAAAACAAAATAAATGGAAAAGTCATGCTAAAATCTTTGTAAGACTTGAAAAAACTTATGTTCTGTCAATTGAAATCTGAAGTGCTGAGAAGGAATGACATTGCATCGTGGCACATCTCAACAAAGATTGAGAAAGGGTGAGCCAGTAACACTCTGGGTGAATCTTCATGCTCCTGGAAACATTCTTGTTTTGCAAAGTGAATAGCAGCTGATTGTTAAAGCATGGTTGCTGCTGATGGCAGGAAAAATGGCTAAAACTCTAACATGAAATATAGCTGAAAGTAAGTTTTAAGAAGAATTCTATCTGCAAAAGATTTATGCTATAAAATTCCTCTTGCCAAGAATGTAACAAGAACCTGTCAGATAAAGAAATAGCAACAAACAAGCACAGCTTTTCCAGAGGTGATGGAAATGTGCTCAGAGCAATGATGCAAGCTCTCAGTGATGATGGGTGTGTTGCCCATACCTTTCCCTTCCAAAGAAGTACAGAAATACTCAGTGCATCTTTAATAATCTGGAGAGACTTGGCAAGAATTGTCACTGAGTATTTATTTGAAATGTAGTTGCAGGGAAGTATGAAGCAGATATTCATTTAATCTCAAGACTGTGGAAAGATGCGAAAAAAACCCTTCCCAAACAACTCAGAGGTGCAATTATTTACCTTAAGGCATCTGATTTTACAGGTTCAAAGAAAACAGATCTGTTTCTTGTCTATTGCTGTTGGAAATTTTGCAGAATTTATATAGAAAGTATCCTGGTTTTCATTAAATAAATACATTTAAACAACTCATAACAGAATTCTGGAGGATTACCACAGTAGTCTATTCCTGTTAACATTAAGTTATAGTGTCTGAGAAACTGCCACCACAACTCTCTGTTATTAGTGGTCTGTCATGTATTGGTATCGGGTCACTCCTGTACTTGGCATGCCGTGAAATGGTTGCAAGATTCTTGGTCTGAAAGGAAAATATATGAAATTACTGGGTTTTTTTCAGTAGTGGCAGGGGGGAAGAAATCATTGTTTCAAGTTCCTTTCTGGTGTTCAGGAAGAAATGTATTGAAAAGACAAAAAGTAACTCAGTTCTCCAAAGAGCATGTCTGAAGATACCATAGAAGGACATGTTGTTTTTTCAGTTTCACATCCAGTTTTCAAAATAGCTGGATAATTTCAGAAGTAAGGGATTATTTGTTACAAAAACTATATAGTTCAGAAACACCCCCTAAAGTAAAAATTTAATGGATTATTCCTGCCCATCATCAATATATGCATCCATGAGCAGGAAAAGATATTAAAGAAAAAAGCCAAGCTACAGTAGTACTATAACTTATATTGAAATTTCACCACCACAGGTCTGCATAAAATCAATATGTTTAAGCCATTCAGCTTCAGCTGTTAAGGATTTTCATGAGTCCATTCATTTTGTAGATATTCTGAGTTAGTATAAACTATTTCCTTAACATCCCTTTCACGAGCCCAAGAGATTTGACATCTGTGGAGAAGAGGTTGAACAAAGACAGGGTTTCTAGCAGAGAATCCTCTGCCCATTTGCTTTGGACATCAGGAAATAAAGTCCTGATGGTTGGTATTAGATTACCCTTGTTAAGAGTATTAAACAAGGTTAAAACTTGAATTATTTTTCATCTAGACACTGTGACTCTGTGGGAAGTGGGTATGGTAATTCTGGGATAGGATTTGACCTAAATTTGTTTCTTGGTTAGATTTGCATACTGACCTCTTATTTTGAGATCTCTGAACGATCTCTTCTGTGGTGTGAAAAAATTGCTGACTTGATTAGTGCTAGTTATTTAAATTTCAATATCTGAGATTTCTTTGCTGATCTGTTCTGTTTGTATATGTCTCTAAGTGGGTTCCCCAGTCCATACTAGTTTCTCAGTAATTTCAGACTGTGTCTGGAAGAACTTTTTATCTAAAAGGAGAAGAATAAGCATTTGGAGTGGCGGGAAATGGCTGGAACTGGACTTTAGGCTTGTCAATAGAGTGAAGGACGGAATGAGTTTGACTGATGCAGCTGTTGTTTCATCTTCATTATCATTATGCTGTGCATGAAGAGTAGCAGAAGAGGTGGAGAGAGAGGTCGCTCAAAGAGAAAAAGAAAATGAGGGAAAAAGTAGAAAAGCATAGCATGGAGCAAAGTTGGGAGAAAAAGTGGGACAAATCTGCCGAAAGTGGGATTAAAACACCAGAGGAAACGTGGTAAAGCCCCTTCTAAGCACTCTGAATTTCTGCTTCAGGGAGAGGCAGCTTTTTCCAGGCTAGCAATTACATCTAGCTGGTTTGAGGAGCTCCAGGTAGTAATGAAGATGCAATGGCAAAGGCTTTAGCTTGGCTGTTCAGGGATCCTAGGAAAATATTTGGATGTTGTCATCTGCTATCTGTGTTACTTTGTTGTAACAACCCATACCAACCAGGAAAAACAGACTAAGGCAGTGCAGTAATGTCTCAGTGCTGCAAACACTCCTTTGTTCTCTCTTCCTTTTTACGGTTTGCTTCCCATTGCCCAAAGGCTTTTTATTCTCTTCTTCCACCAGATAAAGGTCCCTGACAAAATATGTAGCAAGGAAGATTTGCCGAAGCAGATTCTTGATCTGACATCAATCCAGCTTCAAATTTGCATATGAAAATGTAATAGGGTAATTTATCACCTTTATTCAGGTAAAGAGATAAAATTGCAGGCAGCTAACAACCTTCATTTGTATGTTGAAAGTTAGCGGGAAGTTAGGCAGTTAGATAGCAGCACCTTTCCTTTTCTGATGTGGATTACCCAGAAGGAGTAATCATCATTCATAGTTTTCCCTGGCAACTTTTACCTGATACCAGCAGGTAAAAGAGAGCAGAGCAGAGCATGGTGCTGTCCTCTAGCTCTGATACTTTCAATTGTGGCAGGTCTTCAGCAAACATCCAGTATAACCCATGCAGGACTTTCAGCATAGCTTTTAAAAATAACTAAGCAGTTTGACTGTGCTCTATATGAGAGCAAACAATAAAGTGAGTGTGGAGGAGGCTTCATTAAGATTGTTTGGCCTATGAGCAAAATAAAGAGAAGGACAAGACAGGCTTTCCTAGTGATTTACTTTCTATGCCTATGAATCATGGGTTTTTTTCTCTGTTATTGTGATTGCATTTCTTTTCTCAGCACTGCCGAAAAACTATCATTATGGGTACACTACTATTATTATGTGTAGAAAATGTAAAGGGATTGTGATATTTTCTCAGCAGTGATGAAAGGAACAGGACACTTCAAGGACATGCTATAAAAGTTGTTAGGACTTCCAGATGCTGTAGCTTCTTCATCTGAAAGCACTATGTACGATCCATATTGGATTAATGTGAGTCATGCTGAAGGATGCTGGCTGTACTGTAAGCAATATTGATCTCGCATATTTACTTTTTAACTTACCGATTACATTAATTTCCCTTTTTTCCCCAGAATTTCTGGGTGAGTACACTTTCAAGGCTGTAAACCCCATGGGAGGGTGCCAGGCAGTTAATGTTGGCAAAGAATCTGGCAAAAGACATTGCTTAAATATTTGCCAAGAGCAACAGAGGCTTATTTAAAAAATAACTGTGTGTTTCAGCTATTGTCTTGGGGGGCTTATTTGAAAAGAGCAAATAGAGGCACAAAAAAAATTTTGAAATTTTTATAAAGCTTTCAAAATATTAAGGAGTATTTGCAAGATAGTACAAGTTAAATATATTTTAGTATAGTTTGATGTGGGTTGGCTTTTTCCCTATTTTTAGTCAAGAGGAAGGGAAGAGAAAGAAGGAGGGGCTGTGTGCTGTGCAGTCAGTGAGAAACCTTGGAACTGGAAAGTACAAAATGAAAAACAGCAGATGTGAAAGAGTGGTTTCTGACTTCCAACTTACGAGCACAAATGTATCAACTTAATAACATCAGTTAAAACCCCTCTTTTTGGGGCCATGGAAGTAAACAACATGGAAATAATTAGTAGTAGTCAAACCAAATCTACAACAAGTCATTTGTTCTTGGTGAAATGTTTGTCCATATTGCTTTATGGTTCCTATCTGTCTAGACAAAGTATTCCCCAGACATGAGGGACACTTCTGACATCGTGTAAGATTTTTGTGCAAGACTGTAACATGGACATGGCTTTGTCACAAAAGACAAATGTTCCTCACAATGTGCAGCAGAGCTGTTTGCTGACTGAAGGGAAAGATGGAAGCCCCAGTGATACACCACACATAGTACCCTTCAAACATAAAAAATTTAATCCAATTATACCAGCAGGTCAAAGAATTGGTGGGCTTTCATACTGGTGGTATTGTGTGAAATATTAGTTGAGCTATGCAGCTGAGTAACTAGAGAGGATTTATTTATGACAGTTACTGGTGTTTTTCAGAACATCAAAGACCTAGCCAGCAGATTATGCAGCAGATGCATTACATGAAGTAGAATTGATCATGATTTCCTAGGTATTTGGAGGTTTTGTAAAAAGGGAGAGCATAATTATTGAAAAATTCCTACTACAGTTCTCACAGGATTTTTGGTCTCTTTTGTTCCTCCCTAGTTACTAGTTACCTTGATTGGGTAGAATATAAATTTTCTCTTAATAGAAGCTGTGAAGAAGAATCATCAGCTCCTAATTAGCTCAGCACACTTAACACTGTGCTCCCAAATATGTGGTCTGTCTAAAGGTAGATTGGTTTATCTTAAGGTTCATGTTTTTGAGCTCATGCAGCCTGAGAAATGTTTTTCTTCAAGAGGAGCTTAGGCAGTAGGAGTGGTACAAATCTTCTCAAGCTGTGCAAGAGTGGCAGGAAACATGGGCTGTTATCAACAGAGCAAATGCAGGTCACTCACAAGTGGGTTGAAGGATATTCTTTTCCATTTTGTTAAAATATCTGCAGGCAGCCAGAAGCATTCTAATTTTTGCAGTGCTGTTTTGTTAACTGAAAGAACATAATGAAATTTTTACATATGAGCTGCAGCATGAGCTCTCAGCTCTTTTGAAGACAGCAGCTACAGTGGATGAAGTTTGTGAGGGGTTGAGGTCACATTATAGCACACTTAACCCGTCATTGTTGCTTTTCCATGGTCTGCCAAGACAATACTGTAAACCAACCACCTCCAAAGTGGATAAGCTTCTGTGCTGAAGTGTGAGGGTGGACGCAACAGGTGAAGAAAATAAAGGCAGAAAAGAAATGCAGTTGTTTGGTGTCTGCACCACATGCCAGCACCACTGGCATCAATGGGATTGCTCCCCTTTTTACCAGCAGCAGTATTAGTTTTGTGGCATCAGGAGCCTTGTGGCAGATTTCTGAGAAAGTCTCCAGCTGAGAGTAGTTTTGTTTAGATCTTCCATGAAAAATCCACTGAACCAAAAGGCACCATTTGGGAGAAAAGTTTTGTGATGTTCAGAGTGGTGGGCTCCCTACTGATAGCACTGAGTGTGGTAACAGATATTGCTCTGTTATCTGACACGTTTAGTTCAGATTGAAGCATTACACAAGTGTGAAAACATCCCTTTTTACTGTAGAAATGTTTGAAGAATTTCTTCTGGGAAGAGCACTGAGCTGGTAGGTAGTTTTTGAGGTCCTTTTAGCCTGACAGGCCTTTCCCAACTCTGGAAAGCTCAGTCAAGGAAAAAGTTGAACAGCCTTTGCTGGGATGCTGCAACAGTTGCATGAGAAATGGAAGTGGGTCATTCTGGATGTAAAATTCAATTGAAACATGTTTTGTCAGCATTGAGACATTTGAAGATCCATCTGCAGAGGGTGTGTCCACTTCTTCTGCCATGACATCTGTTTGGAAGGAAGTGTAAAATTTCCTTTGTGATTCACACCAGAGCTACAGAGTTGGGAAATTCTCTCTCCTCTCCTTATGTTTGGTGTTTCACCCTTGAGTGGAAAGGACTATGGTTTGCTGAAGGTCCAAGTGAAAATGAACTTCTGAAAAAACATGTGAGGAATCAAATGATAATTTCTCTTATTACAGATGCTGGGAAATCTAGCTCTTATCGTACTATTAAGATGTCTGAAAATCGTTTATTTATTAAAACACTATAGAAAGAATAGATGTGAGGCATCTTTTCCAAAGTGGGATAATGAGTAAGAAAACAGAAGGCAAAATGCAGGACTTTGTTTTAGAATCATGGATATTGAATGTAAATATTACTGTTTATAATGGAAAAACCTGTTATTTTACACTACTCTTCAAAATCTTGTGGTTTGGACTAGTTAATTTTGTTTCATGCTTGGGTTTGAACATTTCATGTCCCTTGGAAATTAGATGTTTTAACTAGTGTTCTCAGTAGTAGTACATTAAGCTGCAAAGTGCTGGATTTCAAGCATATTAAGCAGTAAGTACTTTTGAGTTTCTATTGTTGCCACATACTTTCTGATAGCCAGTCCCATAATCTTATAATACAATGCTGCAAACTGATATGTTTATTGTTCTAAAAAGATTAATAGGCAGATGTTGACCCTGGCAGCCAGATAGAAGGTAAGATTTCCAAAGCATTAAATGTGATATTGAATTTGCTGCATTAAATGATCTATCTTTATTTTGGATAGGTTGCTTATCTGTTAATTGTGATCTGTAAGTCTAGTTACAAATGTTTTTTTAAAATACTGTCAGAAAGTCAAATCCTGTGTTTGCAGTCCTAGTGGGCAGAGGATGAGGTCAATCTCTTTTCTTATTGTGATATCCTGAACACTTCAAAATACTTCTGCATCTATGCAGAAGTGAATACTGTTGTAAAATTCAGGTCACTTCAGTTGCTTTAAAACATGGTCTCGGAGGATTTTTGGTAATGTTGAGTTCTGTATCCACCTCTGGGGCTCCCAGCATAAGAAGGAAATGGACCTGTTGGAGTGGTTCCAGAAGAGGGCCATAAAGATGATCAGAGGACTGGAGCACCTCTCTGATGAAGGCAGGCAGAGAGAGTTGGGGTTCTTCAGCCTGGAGAAGAGAAGGCTCTGGAGAGACCTTATAACACCTTCCAGCAACTAAAGGGGTCCTACTAGAGAGCTGGAGAGGGAACTTTCATAAGGCCATGTGAAAAGGACAAGGAGTAATGACCTTGAACTGAAAGAGGGCAGGTTTAGATTAAATACTAGGATGAAATTCTTTACTGTGAGGATGGTGAGACAATGGAAAAGGTTGACCAGAGAAGCTGTGAAAGCCCCATCCCTGGAAATGTTCCAGGCCAGGCTGGATAGGGCTTTAAGCAACCTGGTCAAGTGGAAGGTGTCTGCTTATGTCAGGGAGGTCAGAACTAGATGATCTGCAACGTCCCTTCACACCCAAACTGTTCTTTGATGTATGCCCACTGAGTTAGAAGAATTGGTTGCCTCAAGGCAGAGTTTCTTAGCATGGACACAGTCTTACAACAAAGCATCAGACCAGTCTTTTTTATCAAATGGAGCAGCCTCTGTCTCATACTTTGAAGCTCAGATAATGGGTGGGTGAAGCGCAGGACAACTGCTGAGCACATAAACATATCTTTAAAAGGATCTATTTTGAGGAATTACAGAAAATAGAGTCTGCTTGGAATAATCTAGCCAAACTAGCAAATGCTCAAGTTTATTTTTTGTTGTCTGTGAAAGCAAGGAGATTAGTGTTTTCCCACAGAGGGATCACATTGGATCTGCCTTTTAGGTTGTTACGGGATATACAGTTGGGTAGGCATATCTGTAGGGCTGAAATGAGAGAACTGTCTCTCGTTTGTTTTCTCCAGTCAAGCATAAATCTCTAATCTTAAGGGCATTCTACCCTTGGTTTAGATTTGTTTATTTTATTTTTACAGTCTCCATTTAAAATCCATTTTAATGAGCTGTTTATGCAATGATAGTGTTTTTAATATATGTTTAGGTTTTGTGCAACTCTAAGTCGGGCAATGATGTGTGAAGAGGGCATGAATTAATAATATGGCAAAGGCAACTGGAATACCTCCAACATACCAGCCAAACAAGGTTTTGAAGTAGGTGCCTGTCTACCCATTTGCTTGCCTCTGCTTCTGACCTGAGTTCAAGCTGTTGTTTCTCTCCTCATGGGTGACTTTTATTTTCTGGCTTTGTTGCATCCTGAAGCTAGTTAGGACACCCAGCCTGGTGCACGAGTGGTGTCAATGATGGTGTGGGTTTGAGTGTGGGATGAAGGTCAGGGAATGGAGGAATATCAGGAAACCAGCATTTCTTCCCATATGCCATCATTCTGCACTTAACTCGCTCGGTATGGGTGAAGTAGAATTGTACCAAGACTCAAGTTAACACCTCAAATCATCTCTGTAGTAATCTTTAGCCAAGGCTGTAGACGGCCAGTTTGGGAAACTCTGCTACTGTTTGAAAAGTGTTGCAAGCAAAGCCAAATCCCAGAAACATCTCCAGTAGGGAACATGGTGCATGAACGTTAGCTGGGCAAAGACTCAAATGCTGTGTATGCCTGTGGCTTTTCTAGTCGTGGCAGGTCTGCATGGGGCAGTTTGGTGACCTGAGCCTTGCCACAGTGCAAGGTATGACAGGGCCTTTTGATGCTCTTTATGTGTGCCTGCTTCCTGACCACTCATAAGAGGCTTCATAATTTGTCTCCAGACATACCTTGAATATAATAACAAGAATAATTAAAACTCAAATAGCAATTTTGTGCTCTGACCATCTGGGATCCAGCCTGAGAGATGAGATGTAGTACAGACCCTAAAGCTGTTAGTGAGGTAAGTTTTCTTACTTTTTTTTTTCTTTTTGTAATTAATTTAAATGGCTCTTAAATGATTTTTAAATGAGTTCATACTCACAACAGCTTTGAAAATTTGTGTCTTGCCGGTGGGATCTGACTGCTGCTTCTACTGCTGTGCTTCAGTCTGATTCCCAGCTGGAAACACCAAACCTCTGTATCAGCTGGGTGCAACCTCAGCACAGTGATAAAGGAAAGTGAATAAATAGTTGGAAGCTTTTCTAAACATCATTTAGAGAGTCCCTTTTTTACTATATTAACCCCAGGGAGAAAGGAAAACAGGGAGGAAGAGGATATTACATTTGCTTTATTAGCCTAAGTGTGTGATGGCTCTGTTACTTGCTTGGAAAGAGGATGCTGAGAAGTATAGGGTGCATGAAGTTAAAGTTAATGGGAGGGTTTTGTGGAATATCACTTTCTAGCAAGGTTTTCTGTTCTTCTTTTCAGCCTGGAAAGGCTGGATTGGGTTTTATTCTACTATGGAAATCAACTCCACATTGAGGGTTAAGAGAGGAACTGGAAGAATGGCAGAACCAGAGCAGTCAGTTCTGGCCTCACCTTGGGGCTTCTGCATCCCAAGTGTAGCAGCAGAGTAAAGAGGAGTCACAACTGCACTGATTACTTCCCAGCATGAAAGAGTGTCTCTGTGGCAGGGTGTGACATGCCAGTGCTGCCATTTCTAGCCTCATTAAGCTGGTTATTAAGAGACAGATCCAATGCTATCAGGAGCAGTGCTACACTGATGGAAACAGGCAGCTTTCAGGGTCCAAGGTAAGCCAGTATGACACCGCACCCTGCCACCGTGGCAGCTCATTTGGAGTTAGGAGGGCTTGTGCTGGGGCTGTGTAACAAGCACTGAGGTGGTTGATGTATCTCATGCCTCCTTAGCTGGGACAAGCTTCCTCTGGGTATGGTGGAGTTACACTTCCAAAAGCCTGTACAGGAGGGTGGATGAGAATGAATTCCAACTCGCCATCAAGGGGGAGAGGGAATCCTTTCAGATGCCACATGCTAGGTTTGGCAGAGAAAAGGGAAAAGGGGTGGTTGTTTCCTTGAAGAACTTCTTTTAAGTTACAGGCAAAGCTGAGACAAAAGAGAAACTCTTTCTCTTATCTAAATATGGATGTAGGTTTTTGTCCAGATGAGTAATCTAATACCGACTACACAATTTTTTTCTTTGTTAAGAAAGTCTGTCTTTAATGCAGAAGTGGCAGAATTTCTTTTTTATTTTGCAGACAACCACAAAGCAAAAAATCAGGTTTTGGTGACCCAGCTCTTAGCAGGATTGTCCAATGCTTTGGTGCAGCAGTGACTGCAGAAGCAGTAGTTTTCAGAGATAATGCTGCCACATGTGGCCAGCTGAGACCTGATAATGGCTTCAGTGCTGTCATTTTCAGGGCTGTTGGTCAGACAGCTTATACCTTCTGGTCTCAATACCCTTATGTCACCACAAGACTTCGGGGCTAAAGCAGGCAAAAGGCCCTTTTTCAGGGCCAGCCAAAAGGTGCATTTTCTCCCAGGGCTCCATTTTAATTTTATATATATATATATATATATATAATCTTTTTACTGGTTGCTCTGTGCCAGACAGTTGCAATCCTCACTTGAAGATATCCATCATGGTGGGCAGCCTGGGGTTAACCTAAGCAATTGTGCCAGCTGTCTTTTAGACCTGGGTTTTCCAGTCTGATCTCAGCTGTCAGCATTTACAGTCCTTGCTGCTGAGAACTATCAGACCCAAGAACAGGTAACATCACCAAAAAGGCACTTCAGCAGCTTGTATTTCAGTCCATCTTTAGCAACTGTCTTTTAAATTTCCGGTGGATCTTATGGGAGCCATTTGAAGTACCCTGGGAAACTTTGTCAAAAGAGGAATACCAAGATGCCAGTGGGAGTTGCCACTGAGGGTTATGGAACCATCTTCCCAGCCCTTTTCAGCTCATCCTGGTTGTGAGCCAGGAAAGTTCCTGCTTGATTCAAGTCTATGAGAGTGTGATACCCAGATAATTTACCTGTGTCCAGGGGATGCCTCATGGTAAGAGTACAACTGCACAAGTAAGTTACAGCTCAGCAGAGTGCAGAGGGTGGGGGTGGGGGGGGCTGGCAGAGCTAGACAGTTTAACTGGGAAGCAATTCCCTTCTCCTTCAGCTGGACAGCCAGGCAGTGCCTTCAGCTTGCATCTGAGGACCTTCTCTTCAGCATCTAGTTTGCAGCTTTTCACTGTCCCACTAGATCCAGGGTAAATAAATATATATATATAAATTAAAAAAACCACAGAAATAAAATCACAATCACCACTAGAAAAATAAAATCAGTGGTAGGAAGAAGGAAAACTTGGTTGTAAACTGGGCCACATAGAGGAGAAATTGCAAATTTCTTGTTGCAAGATTATTCCCACCCTTGGGTGCTGTTCACAGTAGAGGAATTTCACTGATTTAGTCCTCAAACAAGAGGACAAAGGAGGATGACATCCTGAAACCATCTTCCACCACCTTTGAAGGACTGGGGCAGTCTCTCCGCTCAGAGTTTCTGAATAACTTGTTCTGCTATATGGAACCAAGAAGCTTGAAGTCCTTGAAGAGGCAAGAAACAGGGCTGGTTCAGTCTAAATTGTCTTGCAGCTTTATTAGGAGGAGTTTGTATATGTCTAGACAGGGACATACAAACGGACAATTTCTGTATATCCTTTAGAAAATAAAAAGTGACCCTCCAGGAGTCTGCCCATGTAAGCAAGCTTCTGTCTTTGCCCCAGGCTGGAAAAGGGTTTTAAAAACATTAGGGACTGAATGAAGATATCCTTTTGGAAGCAAACGAAGGGGGAAATTAGCTACCCAAGAATACCAGTTTATTGTAGCAGTGGTGTATAGATGGTGGGGTCAGGCAGGATAGAGACAAATGCTGCTGGGGGAGAGCCTGCCTACCTCTCAGTGCTGCTGTGTGACCATTCATTTCTGTACTCTTGCCCTTGCAGATAATTTCTAACTTTTTTTTTTCCCCACTCTTTGTCTCTGCTGATTATTTACTCAGAATATGTTTTACAGCCCCATCAAAACCCTTCAACCTGCATTCCCATCTCTTTGATCCTGCTTTCTTTAATCCATTCTTGCTCCTCAGCTTTCCTGTATGCTGCTAAAAGGTAAGAGACACCCCCCCCCCCCCAATCCCCAAATAATATTAAAAAGTACTACTGAGTTGTGAATATAGTGACTGTCTAATCTGGCAATTTTCCTCTATTTCCCCTCTTTCTCCCACAGGTTTTGCTCTTCACTTTCTTTCAGTTCTGCAGTAGGAGTAAATTCCTTGCAACAGAGGAGTATCTTTTGCTTATCCATTTTAATCACAACCTTAATGGTAATTCAAATGGTATAAGGCACAGGTTGGACGCTGTGCCCAAACTGAGACCCTATAGTGTGTTACTGGAAAAGTCTGTCTCATTCTTGCAGGTGAAACAATGGATCATGTTAATAGGAAGTGAAATGACATATAACAACTGGCCCGAGCTGTTCCTCTGACAAGCCAGCTTGTTGAGAGTGGTTTGGTGGCTGATAAGATAAGGGAATGGAAAAGAGACGTTTGAGAGGCTGTTTCATTGAAACTTAAACAAATCTCACATGCTGTAGATTAGTTGATGTCCTGCCCTAATACTTCACTTTTGTTATTAACCAGGAAAACAAAATCAAATCAAAGTTCCCAAGGCAAAACAAAACAAAGTGAAAGTTCCCAAGGCACAGCAAACCAAAACAGGCTAAATAAAAATATGCTGCAAGACATGCATAATACATTAACTGTAGTTTGCTTCATTTATAAAGTGCAAAAGAGAACAAATAACCAGTGTTTTTGCCCCTTACGGGCCTTTGTCAGGGACATACTTCTCTGAGCTGTTCAGTGGAGAAAAAGATCTTTAAGAACATTTTTTCATAAGATTTTCCAAGCTGCCCTGCAAATATATATTAACTTGTTCTTGGGTTTTTTTTGAAGCAGGACATTTCCAGCTCTCTGTGGAGATTATCTGTCCAATGATAATGCAACCAGTTCAAACCTGCACACCTTTCTCTGTCTAGCAAGTGGGTGCAACTGAGCTGTACAGAACAATTTACATGTATGTGAGCTGCCAGGATTAGACCTTTAAACATAATTTCTGTGATATCCTCCTCCAAATTGCAGCTAATAATTTAGAAGCCTTTTTTTGTTCTTCCCATCATAAATCCTCTTAAAACATAATTCTAAGTAATGTAGATTTAAAGACTGTAATTTAAAATCAAGTGTTTCTTTTTTTATTTTTTTTATTTTTTTTATTTTTTTTCCTAGTGGGGGTGTATGCTGCAAATGCTTTAGAAATGAGAGCCTTATTTCCAGTACAGATACAACTGTTCTGGCTCCAGTGCTGTCCTCAGCCTGACTCCTGTCCACATGCTGTCTAGTCCACACCCTGCTGGCTGCTGTTCTGTGCCAGAGCTTGCTCACACAGCCATCACTTGGAAACTTGTAAGAAATATCATCAAAATATGTCCTAAACTTAACAGCATGGGATTTCTGAGGGACTTCATATCCTCTTCTGCACTTGAAGCACTATATATATATCTATATATATACTGTGGTGATGTTGGCAGATGGAAACTAGTGTTTTTAAGAAGTTGATTTAAAAGGTGACAGATTCCAGGCAGACAAAACAAAACAGATTTTCTTGCTATTCTAATTCCTGCTGAATATACACCCGGATATCTAAGGAAACAGTGTGCTTTTCAAACCTTTACCTGAAATGACCTTGCAGAAATCTGGAGAATTGTCTTTGCAAACTTGTAGTCAAATATGTGTAAGGACTTCTTTTGTGAACCAGTTCTCAAAGTGGGCTCAGGCTTTCTTTGTGACCCCCTTCCAGCCCATAAAAATCCCTTTCTAATTTTTTAACAGTGTCTGTGTTTGAAAGCCTAAAAAACTGAATTGGAATATTTCATTCTAACTGAAGAACATTTACAAAAGTAGAAATTTGTATTTCAGGGAAGAGCCCCACTAGTGTTTGTAGGGTGCAAAATACAGTGTATGCTGCTGTACATGCAGACTGTCCCTGGTCTTGCAAATGATTTATGAGAGCTTTCATCCCTCACAGATGTCTTGCTTTTATACTTTTTAATATGTACTTGCAAACACAGAAATTCATCTGCGCAAAGTGCTGCTGTTCTTTTGAGAGTATAGCTTTTAGGATTAGGCTACTGGAGGCCCTATCTCTATCTTTTCCAGAGGTGACCTCTGTTTGTACTTAGTTTTCAGTGTAAGAGCTGCCTGTGCATGCAGCTTTTCCATTATTCTATTAGTATTTCCTTTACCAGCTCATGACTCAGATACTTTAGCAATTGGCATATTGCAAATGCACATACAAGTCACTTGCAGGCACAGGAGAAACTTGTTTTGTTCCAAACTACCTTAACTTTATGTCGCTATTGTGGTTGGAGTATAGACACTTTGCAATTTTAGTATTAATTCAAGAACAAGTGCTTGAAGAATTTATTCCAATGCAGAATTCTTCTGCTCTTTGGTGTTTAGTGGTCACAGGCTAGTTCTACAGAATCCTTCCATGTGCAGAGCTATAGGGATGTTTAAGAATGCCATTAAGACTCTCCCTTGGATGACACACCCTGATACATGATTGCTGTTTTTTGGATGAGGTTTTTTTTTTATTATTTCATTCAAATTTGTCTTTGCTAAAAGCTTTCTGCCAGTAATTGCAGGCTCCAAAGTCAGCGGTAACATGGCAAAGACACATCCCAAATATAACAGATCCTAATTATACTTTCATTTCTTAAAGTCTTTGTCAGGCTGATTTCTGCTTAAAGAGCAGCTTGCCAAACTGGAAGTGAGCTGCCTGGTGATGTGGGTAGGAAAACTATGCAGAAAAATAATGACCTTTCCCTCTGTCAAGGGCATCTGCCTGCTCATTACTGCAATGATGTGGTGTCACAGAATCCCTCAGGTGTCCTCACTTATTCCTGCTGATAGAAATCCAGAAATCCTCCATTCTGCACAAGCAGACCCTTTTTTTGTATGTTCAGGTAGGCATGATGAGACACACGTATATCCCCTCCAGGCTTAATTATGTGACACATGACTGTGAGTAAAGGTGGAGGCCAGCAAGGAGCTTCAGCAAATCTCCATCAGGGCAGTTTTTCTAGCCAGAAGTAGCTGTGGAATCTCCACCAGCACTGCTTATTCCTCTAGTTTCTAGCCCAAAAAAGAATGTATTTCCATACTGTGGCTTTGCTCTGAGTAGTTTAAGACAGCAGTTTTCAACCTCAGTTGAGCTGCTAACCTCTCCCAACCACAAAAAATCACTGTGTGGCCCTAGTCTCATCCCATTACTTAAAATAAATACAAACATGTATTTCATACCCTCGCTGGAAGTATTTTGTATCTAGAGTCATGTACTCTGGTTTTAAAGGAGGCAGTTCAGTCCAAAAGACCATATTCTGCTGTTTGATACCATCATTGCATAAATTTTGCTGGGTCAAGGATAAGATTTTATTGCAAGTAACTCTGTAACAAACCAGTGACAAAAGAAATCAGAATATGCCTCTCTTGACAGAGGACAAAGAGTAAGTTTGTAGAATTTAGTAACTTTTGGCATTTTTAATGCCCTTCTGGGGAAATGGAAGAAGTGGACAATATTTCTGGTCATTGGAAGGGACTTGGGGAAAGTCTTGTCCACATAGGAAATCTGTGTTGGCAGAAAAGTGTCCATGGCAGGCAGTTACTCATCTGAATAATTCCTTAAACGTTAACCGGAATTTCTATTTCATGGGCAGATTTCCCAAGTCATTGAACTGATCAGAAACTTTGCTCCAGTGCTTTGAGTACTATTCCTGGCGTAAAAGCCTCTTTCATTCCTT
Organism: Poecile atricapillus; assembly: GCF_030490865.1. NCBI lineage: Eukaryota > Metazoa > Chordata > Aves > Passeriformes > Paridae > Poecile > Poecile atricapillus. The sequence continues at coordinate 60,646,731 of NC_081249.1, read as the reverse complement.
TTCTTTTCCTCCAGTAACAAAGTAAGAAGAAACCTGAGTTTTGCTTTTGATTGTTCCTTGCTTTCTTTGTGGTATCTCTTAGAAATTTTTCCATCCTGTTACTAGTGGTCTCATTTCAAGGAATATGGAGGTTATGGTATTGTGTATTGGAGATGAACCTTTGCCAAGCAAAGACTTTGCTTTTTTTTTAATTTGCAGGATATCATTGGCTTGGATAGCAGATGCAAATATCTCTTCACAAGGACTGTGTGGATTGCAGTCTTTATGTATATATTCTGTGTTGCAATTGGTTAATACCACTTTTGGCCCATTTTATGATGGTGCTGTACAGTGTCTAATCATGCTACACTGACAATAAGAAAATTTGTGTTTGCATGATACAGTACTCCATTATGTTATAATGGAGAAATTACTGCTCTTTTTATTCCTGTTAAGATCAGCAGTAATTTAAGATCAGTTGTAGCTTCTTTGATTTAAGTGGTTATGTGCTCTGAAATATTATGGTGATCTCTACCTTTCTCCCCTCATATCTGTACAGTCTCTCCCAGCTGGCTGGACTGCCTTGCCTATGAGCCTGCTACTGCTCTGGGCTTGGGTGGCTGACTTTAATCTTTCTTTCAGTGCTACTCCAGTCATGGTAAAACTCTGTATATTTTGCTCATATTTGTTTTGTTCTAGCTCTGTGCTCTGTTGACCCCTGGATACTTTTAGCTGGACCTAGCTTAGTGGAAAGTCATAATTGTCCTTCATTCAGCACATGTGAGATTGATGTGAGTACCTGAAGTACTGTATTTGATTTTGGGGTCCCCAGTACAAGAAAGGCATAGGTAGACTGAAGCAAGGCCCCTGGAGGACCACCAAGGTGTACAGTGAGCTGCAGCAGAGGATATATGAGAAGTGGAGAGATCTGGGACTGTTCAGATCAAGGGAAGGTCACTGGGGAATCTTAGTGCTGTCTAAGACTGCCTAATGGGAGGGGATGCATAAGTCAGACTCTTTTCAAAGATGTACAATGATAGGAAAAGAAGCAACAGACACAATTTGGAACATTTGAAATTCTGACTGTATATATTTGGAGGGAAAAAAGTCACTATATGTGTAAGCAAAGACTGACACAAATTGTCCAGAGAGGCTGTGAAGTCTCCAGCCTCAAAGGTGTGTAAAACTTGACTGGAGAAGACTCTGAGCAATATCCTTTAAGCACAAGAGGGCCCCCAATGGTCCCTTCTAATATAAGTTATTCTGTGACAACCTTAACCTCAGAGAGAGAGACAGCAGATGATATGGACAGCTTTGAATGTCTGGATGGGAAGCTCTGGGAATCAGTCTCCAGAGAAACAGGATTTTGGTGGATAGCTGGAAGAGACCTCAAAAGATCATCTGTCCAACATTTTGTGGAAAAAGAAGCCTGGATGAGATTGTCTAGCACTCTTCTGTCTAATTGCATCTGGAAAACCTCCAGAGGCAGAAATCCTACCACATCCCTTGGGAGGTTGTTCCACCGGTTGATTGTTCCCAGAGTAAAAATTTATTTTTCATACTGAGCTGAAACGTCTCTTGGTACAACTTTTATCCGTTGCTCTTTGTCTTTCCCCTGTGTCTCCTTGTGAAGAGAACACCTCCATTCTCTTTGTAGCTGTCCTTTAAGTTCTGGAATACTGTGATGAGGTCTCCCAAGCCTTCTCTTCTCCAGGGTGAAGAGAGGCAGTAACTGAATGCAATTCTCATCCAAAGTTTAATAAACAGTCTCACTGAAAGAGAGGAGAGCATGACAGCTTGCAGGAAGGTGAAAGACAGAGACAGAGACTCTAGCCAGTTCCTCTTCTATTTTTGGAGGTCTTGGAGAGGAACTGGGCACAGAATACCACTGCCGACCTGTGGCTTGTCCAGGACTGCTGTGGTTTAATGCCAGCCAGCAACTAAGTACCATGCAGCCACTCCCTCACCCCATCCCACATCACCCCTCCCTGTGGGAAGGAAAATTGAGAAAAAATGTAAAAGTTGTGGGTTGAGATGAGAACAGTTTAATAAATACAGTAAAATAAAATTTAATATTAATGATAGCAATAAATAATGCTGCTAATTATGATAATAGTAGTTATTGTAATGAAAAAAGAAGAGAGAAATAAACCCCTCGAAAAACAAGTGGTGCACAATACTGTTGCTCACCACCCACTGACCAAATGCCCTGCCCATTTCTGAGCATGCTCTTCTATGGTATGAAATATCCCACTGATCACTTGGGATCATCTGTCCTGGCCATATTCCCTCTCAACTCCTTGACTGGCAGAGCACAGGAACGTGAACAGTCCTTGACTCAGTGTAAGAACTACTTAGCAACAATTAAAACTTCAGTGTGTTATCAGCCTTGTTCTCATACTACATGCAAAACACAGCACTCTACCGGCTACTAGGATGAAAATTAACCCTATCCTAGCTGAAACCAGGATAAGGACACAGCTAATCGGCAAATGATGTGGAACACTGGCTGACTCCTGTACCCCTATGTGGGGTCAGTAAGCGGGATCCTGAACAAGATGCTCAGAGTCAGGCAGGGCTGCCTGTCTTCCTTTGCTCCCTGCCTCACTGCCTGCCTGCCTGCCTGCCTTGGTAACACCCAGGCTGCTGGCAGCACAGCAAGGAGGCTGGTGAGTATCGTTGCATTAGCCATTATTAAAGGCTGTTAGCATTGTGTGCTGTGACATGTACCTGGTATTTATTACCTTTTCTCTGGATTGCATGGTATCATCTTGGATGGATGTGAGCCAGTTTCCAAATCCTGCCCTTCCTCTTTCCCTCCCACGTGTTCAAAATCCAGCTGTGTTCAGCAGGTGTAAAAGTGCTGACCTAGAGAGCCCATGACAGCCAGCTACACTCCCCTATTCCCTTTGTCTCCTGTTTCCATCACTCATTTTTCAAATGGAGCAGTTCTGCTCTTTCTGGTGCTCAAAATGGGAACTGTGCTTCTCGGTGCAGAAACTTTCTGCCCTTGCCGTCAGTCACACAAGGACTTCATGTGCCAGCTGCACCAGGTTAGGAAAAGAATCACTTGTACATGTGTAGGGAGAGCCAGCCAGTCTATAATTCAGTTTCAAGCATATAGTATGTTTTGCTCAAGCAGATAATTAATTCAGTTCACCATTTGAAGTTTGTTATGAGAAACAGTCTCAGTAAGGCATTGTTCAGCAGCATAAATCCTAGTAAGTCTTTATAAGTATAAATTTTACTGTGGCACCTTCTGGTCAGTGAAACAGGTCTTTTGCTGTCTGGTCGTGTCACAGCTGCCTGGAGAAGGGCAAACAAAAGCATTAGTCTATCCATGAAAATACTCATCTTCCTTATCCAGCAAACATTCCCCAAATTGCTGTTCATTGATAGCTTCACCCCGTGGCCACCTTTCCACAACAGGTCCCTGGACTGAGGAGTCACAGAGGACTCAACAGTACAGAGGAATCACCATCTGAATTGCCTTATGCAGTAAACATGAGGCTGGATTTCACTGGTAGAGCTGGAGATGAGGTAAGAACTCACAGATTTGGTGCTTGGATAGTCAGTAGAAGAAAAGACACCTGTCATGCTCTGAGGGTTCCAAAAGTGGAGCAGCCTCTGTACCTGGCATTACAGAAACGTGGGTGAAAAAACACAGAGTGAAATGAGGGTGAAATTCAAGAACTGAACAATAAACAGCACCTGTTGTTTCTGTGCTTTTTGACTGTCATACATGAAATGCCCAGACGCAGATCAGGATACTGCTGTTCACTATTTTATTTCATTTGGCAAAGCTGAGTATGAAGAAAATGCAACCTAAGAATCTCTGGAAATTGAGGGAGGCATGAGGCTTTTTTCTTTTTCCTCTGAAAATGTTTTTTTTCCTAGAAAAGTAAGTAGGACAGGCAGAAAGGGGACATTCCCTTCATTGTCATGATACTGATGAATTAAGATATGCTGGGATCATGAGTCTAAACAAGGGATATACTATGATGGAGTGTAACCATACTGAGTGAATTAGGTTGATAGCAAAGAGCTGTCTACAAGTAAGCAACTCTGCAACATCTCCATCCATCCAGGGCATTGAGTATATCCCTGCATGCTCCAAGTGTTGGCTTGTTTGGGGGCCGGGAATTGCACTGTTGGAAATGACAGGCTGCCAAGCTGTTCTCACAGATAGAGGAAATTTTTGCAGTGAGCTAAGAATTAAACTTTGTGGCCAAGAGTTAAACCATGTGAACCTGCGTCAAATAACAACTCTTTTGTGGTTCATATGGTATTTATGCATTTGTACTGTTAAAGAATAAGTCTTATTTGGAAATAGGTCTCAATTTTGAAATTTTGAAATATTTTAAATTTACCTCTTTACATACTGTTCTTGCACTGTAAAAAGGCATCATCTGCTGCTTTTGAATTCTACTCTGAGCAGTAAGACTTGAATAACAAATGCTACATTAAGCTAATAAGCATCTTTAGGCCAGTGGGTCATGGCACTGAAACTGCCTGTTCATGAAAGCTCAAAATTCATCAGTTTTAGAAACCCATGGAAGCACATAAATCACTCAAAATAAACCCACAGAGAAATTACCTCCCCTTCCCACTGCTGTCCTGCTGTGGGAAAGACCTTTTGCTATCCCTGATTTCCCCCCGGAGTGAAATCATATCCACCATTCAATACAAAATTAATAAAGGTATATAGAGCATGTTGAGCAAACACTGACATATCCCCAATGGTGAATTTACATCCCCCCATTCTGTTTAAAATTAATAAAGGAAGACAAGGCATACAAAACCAACACAGGAGAGTACGAAACCCCTTGCACAGAGCCTGCCAAGGCTTGGCACTGAGGGCGGGCTTCCGCGCTGGAGTAAGCGGCTCCAAACGTGAGGCAAATCACATGGTGGAAATGCTGGTTCCCTTTCTCAGGCAGGTTCAGGAGGGCTGCCTGGCAGCATGCCCAGTGGATTTGTCACTCAAGAGTGGGCATTGCCTGAGCTATTTGATGTGTTTGCAACATTTCTGTGGCATTCCCTCCTTCCTGAAGGTGATGTGCAGGATAAAAGATGCTGCTTCAATTGGAGTGTTGCTCAGCTGCATCCCACCTTCCACTTGCCTTCTGCCCTTCCTTCTCCCAAAGGCACACTCTGCTGTCATCAGTGTGCAGTTATGAGTCTGTAAAAATGTTCTGTGATCTGAGCAGCCAGTCAAAGGCCTCATGGGCTGTTGTGATGGACCAGGGACTGCCAGAGTAAGGGAATGAAGGTATTGTGAATGTCTGTGGTATCTGCCCCCTTCAGAAAATTGCCTGATTTTAGTATAGAAAATAGGTAATGGTCCTCAAACACTCCTTAGATAATCTGACTCAATGATTATTTGCTTCTCAGGTACCTCTTTATCAACTGGGAGACCTGGCATGGAGGTCAAATACCAGCAAGATGGGCTCTCGCAGTTATCCTACAGAAATTAGATATAATCCCTTATACTCAAAGCAGTCATTAACCTCTTCTTTACCAGCACCTGTGTACATGTGTACATGTACATGTGTACCCCTCAGAGCTGTGCCAGCCCCCTCCACAAGTGCCAGCCATTGATCCAGCTGCAGAATCTTCCCACAACTGATCATGAGCAGTTGGAAGCTGTCAGTTTTCAAAATGTTTATGGCCACACATTTCTGAAGAGATGAGCTGTCTTGTGTTGCATGCTGGCTTCAGATTAAGCTATTCTTTATCACTCTGAGGCTTTGTAGCGACCACTGGTTACTCCCAGGTTCGCAGCATCAGCTTCTCCCACCAGTTCATGTGTATTTTATGAGCCCAGAGATGTTTCGGCAGAAAGTGGAGCTGTGCCAAAAAGAGTTGTTCCTGCTTGTCTTCATGCTTGCCTTTTATTCTGTAGTTGTGGTGTCTGAAGAAGGGGAATGCTGTAGCTGTGGCAAGGAAAAGCTGCCCAAACTACTTTGCAGAACAATGTGTGTATTTACAAGTGTCCAGGAGCAATGTGTCAACTGCGTGTCTTAGGCTCCTCACCTACCAACTCCTCACACTGCCTTTAAGGGAAATTGCACCAATCTGTGGTGGTCTGTTGGACGTCTGCAAATGGTACCAGTTGCCACAGAAGCAGCATTTATTTGGGGACCAAATCCAGAGATTTTTTCAAGCTTGATGTCCCATGTGGGATGACACCAGTCATTAGGCATTCCCCATGTGCCCTGTGGGACAGACCCACAGTGTCCTCCACCTGCCAGCACTTCAATGGGCGCACAGTGGGTACAAGGCCAAGTTGCTAATCTATGAATTTCAGAAGTGTATTTTGCAAGCAATGCCTTTTAGCTAACTTAAAGGTGAACTGCTCATTTGGATGAGGAACTGTGTGTTAGGTGGGATGAAGCTGTTTGAAGAAAACATCTTCCTTCCAACAAAATTCCTTTCTGTAGGCGAGTATTTAGTCATCTTTGTGACCTTTGTCATCCTCTCCTCCCTGGGGAGTTTACTCTGTGACCTTTGCTATTCTACCAAGGCGCCTCATAAATTATTATTCTTTTAAATGGCACTTAGACTGTCGTCGTGACTGCTAGCCTTGAAGATTTGCAGTCTGCCCTGTAATTCTGAGGGGGAAAAAATTGTTAAGTGACAAAAGAAATATTGTACTTCACGATAAAACTACTTTTGTGTTTCATTTTCCACTCAAGTCATTCATATCCCTGTCACTAACCTCATTCAGGTCAAGGGCTTGAGGCAGAGAACGGGCATAATATTTTTGGTCAGACTGATGCATCTGCATATTGCAAACATCTGTAATTTTGAAATTGAAATAAACATTGTGTTAAATCCTCCGGCAAATATTATCAAGGCATAATAGATTACTGAAGTTTGCATTTCTTTTTGGCAATTCAGACCAAGGCTCTGTTGACTGGTTATTCCAGACATTAATGAACCTGTTTACACAAAGGGAGCTGCTCCTTATGGTTGCAAATTAGACCCCGGATTCTGAAAACTTCATAGGAAAATCTGTGGGCCAAGTAGTTGAGATAATAATGAAAAAATTAATCAGGCACACATTAAATGTGAAGCATGGAAGAAAACATCTGCAGCACTCAGTGGATGTCTGGGTAACATACTTGCAGTGCTGTCTTGCCAGGTTACATCTGGAGTGGTTCATGAGAAGAGAACAGATGCTAGTGTGAAATAGGTCATCATAGCAGCAGGGCATCAGAACAGAGGCATTGCTTTTTTTATTTTTCTTGCAGTAACAGCTATTTCTTTTTATTCACACCAATTATGAAAATGTTAGCCAAGTATGCAATGTGAATGCATGTATTTTGACAGGCCAGTACTCCTAAAGGGTGTCAAGGTAAAAAAAAAAACCTAACGAGGAGCCTTCAGAGAAGCAGCCCTTTTGCTGCCTCTGAGCACATACACATGGAGTATTTTTTAACAGATATAGTGATTATTTTTTGTTAAGATCATAATCTTTTTCCCCCCCATGCTTTATTTTGGTATTTAGTAGAGATGTTGCTAAATGCCTTCTAGGTGGCAAATGCCCAGAAGCAAAGATGCTAATTCAGGTGAGTTTCATCAGTCATTTCAAAGGAGAGGTCACACAGATAAGAGAAATGAACACTACACAGTATGTGAAGCAGTGACATTCAATGGGCCCTTGTCACTAGCAGCCATTAGCATGGGGGCCTGCTGTTATGTTTCAGTGCTTTATGTGCTTTTCTTGACCAGGCAGGGAGCCTTCGGAGCACTGTAGCTGTTAGCAGCATACCAGTGATTGTTTCTTTCTTGAATGCATTATATTTTTAGTACCATTTCGATTTTTCCATGTCCCCTTGCGCATCTAAATTTTAAAGAGAATCAAGGAATACATAATTCATATCTGTCCCGGAGGTAATGGAATGACTCAATGATATCCGTGAAGGAGATGATTTTAAATTTCATGTCCTATGCAAGAGGTCATATTTATACAAAAAGTGCAAAAACTGGTCTCAGGGATACCCAGATAATTATCCTTACAATAATGAGTTTGGATTCCAGGGGGGAGTATCGCAGGAAGCTTTAGTGTCTTGTGTGTCACCATCCCTTATGTATAATATCATGCTTGTCATGATTGAAAACTTAGCAACTGATAGATCTCAGGCTGCAACTTGTATTCTGACTTGGAATAGCATTTGCAGGAGGTGTGAAAAGACAGGTTTGCTTTGATTCTGTTGAAATATTCATGCAAGATGTGAAGCATTTGTTTACTGCTGAAATTCTTTCCTTCATTTAATGCAAAAAAACAATTGTTTATTGACGTTGGGCAGAGCCCATCAGTAGACACTTTGTCACAGGGCACAAATCCACTAGACTATTTCTGCTCTTCTTTCCCAAAAGCCTAGAAGTGCCATGGCTAGAAATAAGTGTCTGGTTCTGTGATATGTCATATGTTTGAAAATGCACTTTAAGGTCTGTATTACAGACAGTTCAAAGGGAATATAAATTGGTGCAGTATTCTCTCTTCTTTTCTAATCCAGCTCCATATATTCATTGCATTTTTACCCTGAAACATATCTTTAAAAAAACTTACCACTTTGCATTTTATTTAACTTGGACTTTGCTATATTTATATAATTGTTATGATCTAGCTGCTTCTGTAGTGTAAAATGTTTAACATCCTCTAAACCAATTCTACTCTGACTTTTAGCATTGTGTATCCAAGGAGAGAGCTGGTCTTATTTTCTTTTCCTTTGGAAACTTCCTAGTTTTAACTCTTCTTTCCACTTTTTGTAGGATTGGCCATGAGAATTTGTAACATTCCTTTGGAAATACTGTGATGGGGCCACTGAGAAGTTACCTTCCTGTGTACAGGTCTGTAAACTGTATCGTGTTCTGCCTATTTGTCATGGTTTAGGAATGGTATTCTCCGATTTAGTGTTCACACTGAAACCTCTCCAAGCTATATGCTGCTCACTCCCCTCCTCTCTCCCTGGCTCTCTCCCTCCTTCCCTCCCCCTTTCTCTCCTCCATGGTGGACTGGTGAGGAGAATGAGAGCCACAAAAGATTAAGATCACTGATTGAGATAAGAACAATTTACTGGAAACAGCAATGAGATAAGAAAACGAACAGTAACAGCAACAATACTAATGACAGAATGTGTAAGAGAAAGAAATCTTCTCACTGACCCCATGGAAACCGCTGACAGCACATGGCCACTCCCTCTGCCACTGCTACCCCAGTCCAGAAGTGAGCTCTTCCCCTTGTCCTTGGAAGATGACCTGAAGCATACAGGATAACTTCTGGGTCCTAGCTGTACCTGCCCTGGCTGCTGCAAAAATTAACCCTGCCCTGGCTAGAACCAGGACAATAGTTTAGCATGTGCTGGAATGTTATCTTGTTTATCTTGAATACCTGCAAACCAAATCTAATTTTATTCTGGAGAAAGTGTTGTGAAAAATTATTTTTGTTTCTTGCCAGATGCTTAGGACATAACTCTATTCTGTTAGTGTTGTACAGGTGTAGAGTAACGCATTCGTCTTTCCTTTGAAGTGAATGATTGCAGTTTATAGAGTTGAACTGCAGAAAGGAATTGGACCTGTATGTCATTTTCTTCTCACTGCTATGCCTTTCAGTATGTTTTGGAGCTGCATTACCCTAAAAGGCCCTGCAATCGATTGCTTCCACCCAGGCTGCTCAAATGTGAGCAGCTGACCACAGTTACAGCTGTGGATGTTTTCAGAGGCACACTTAGGAGAGGATCAGCAGAATTACTGAGGCTTTTGGGTCAGGAGGATCTCAGGTTCATGGAAAGTTTACAAAAATGAAAAAAAAAAGTTTATATTTAAGAGACTGTAAAAAGAGTATAATAATAATGCCTTGACTCCTGTAGTGTCGGCATGGCAAGAAGTGGTGAGAAGCCTGTAGCTGTGTCCTTGTCAGCTGAAATGATAGTGTGGCCAGCAATCACTCTGATTTAGAGGGTAGAAAACACTCCCCTGCATTTCAATATGTTTTTCTATGCAGCTGTATAACAGAGAAAAATTTGATTTCTTACTGCTTTCAAAGCTGCTACTGAACAGCATTTTTAGAGAAATCTGCTAAGAAAAAACTGTGGGAATCAACTTTTCCATCTGGGTGGTCATACCCTCCTATCGGTCACACCCGGGATCTGTAGGAATTGTATGCCCTAAATAATAATTTTCAAAAATGTTCATTTTGGAATATGCTGTATTTAATTTGCTTGGTTTACCTTGGCATACTGTGGGTGTTACTGCTTTCCTTGTTGACTCTGTAGTCACATACTGTTTTATTAGTCTGTAGGAATTCTGCAGGGAAAGTAGCCTGTGAACCTTAAACAAAGTCAGATGGATTTAGGGGATGAGAGGTATCCAAAACAACTTTTAATTCATTCTTGGAAATGGCTGTGATTTGGTAATACCTTTTAAAGCCAACACAGCTCCAAGACACTTAAGAAACTCTTTGAACCTAGATGTAAACCTCACACAAGGGCACAGCTTCAGTAATGAGCCAAAGCCCTACATCAGACTGGTTGAGATACTGCAGATACAAATCTGATAGTGCCTTGGGCCTGTGTTGAGTGAAAGCTCTGTGTTCAAAAATAAGTAGCTTTTCAGTGTAATTGAACAACTGTTGAATGATCTGTGTCATCCTAAGGCTTTGACTGCACTGCTTCTTTCTTTAATGATGATATCCCTTCAGGCAAAAATTGTGGTTTTCTTAGACAGGGGGTGGGGACAAAGAAGTGCAAAATACTGGAAGACATTTGGCATGAAGGGAGAAAACTAGTTGCAGTGTTGGCATTTGTGTATTTTACTTTACTAGTAGCAACAGCAGCTTTATAAATTCTTCCTTTCCAGACCTGTCTATGAGTGTTGTTTGAATCATGGCTCACCTAAGGCTTCCAAGAGTTACTGCTAAAATTGCCAAAGCAAAGTGAGGTTGGGCCTGTGTCTTAATAATGTAATACAAATGCAATTAACAGCTGCCATGTGGAGAAGTTTTAGGCAAGTCATTCATCTAAAACACATTTTAAAAGTTTCCTTGTTCAGCAATCTAGTTCTTGGAAAATTGTGATGTACATACAAATAAGTATTGTGCCATTTAAAAAGAGGATAAATATGATACTCATTTGATATATGTACATGTTAGATGTATGTGCATTAAGTGGCCTAAAGTATTTGGGTATGGGTGTGCTGTACCTTCATTATAATGCAGAAGCAAAGGAAAAACAATTAAATTAAAAGGCAAGACAGTTCTACTGGAAATGAGATAGAAAGTGTAATTTCCCCGTGGAAAGTCTTGTCCTGAGGTATCATCAAAAGGTATTAGTATTATTAGTAGTATCTATAAGGTATTAATAGATATTTACATCAATAAAAATGCCATCACAGATATATTTTTCATATTATACCTTTGTGAGGAAGCTCTAGCGGTTACACAGCAGTGACAAAGGCTGAACTCAGCAATCCTCAGCCTGGGGTCTGTGTGAAACTTCTTCTGCAACTATGTAGGTATCTCTTGTACCACTTCTCTGCAGTGTCTGGTATTGACGTTGAATGGAAACAGGATAGTGATCTAGCTAAATAATTAGTTTAACCTGGGTCAGCTATTTTCACTTATCCCACATCTTTCACTGCAAATATCAAGGCATTTTTTTGTCATTTGTAAGTATTTCCTCCTCTTGTTTTCTCAATCTCTTGTTTATTTCCTGCATACGATCCCTCAACCTGTTCTCTAGAGAGGCTTCTTACTTGTTGGAGTTTTATTAATTCATTGCTTGAGTTTCTAAAGTTTTCTGCTGAGGTCACTAAATATCTCTTGGGGTGTCCTCAGACCTGTGCCCTCGACACCTCTGTGGTGAAACAAGTATCTTGGTTTTACAGGGAACAGAGAAAAACAAAAGTGGTGATAGCAGTTCATGGCTAGCACATGGGATGAGAAGCCTCTGACCCCTGGGGCTGGGCTCCTCTGCCCTGTCCTCCTGTTACAACCTCCTGGGCACACGGTCAGCATGGGCTGGCTCCTGGGCAAGGTTGGTGGGGGGAGCACTGCTCCGTTGTCTTGCTGCTTCCCAAGTGAAGAAATCATGACTGGCAAAACAGCAATCTGTCAAAAAACATAGGAGGGAAAGGGAGAAGGGAGAGGAAGAGTCTAGAGAGGACACTTTTCCACCGTAGCATGTATTCATGGCAGCTGTACCTTTGATCTCCATACCAGTGCCGCACATGGATAAAAATGTGCTGCTGCACTGGATAAAAATGCAGCCATGCCTTAAAGCCATGCTGCCAGAAAGGCCAAACTCTCTGTGCCTCCAGGCTTTGCTCAGGGCTTAGCTGTCCCACCAGAGGCTCCAATGGAGGGCTGCAATGAGAAAGTGGAGTGAGCTGCTGCATAAACAAGGACTGTGGAGGAGCATGGTTATCTTTGTGCATCTTGTATGTAAATTACCTGGTTAGAAAAAGGCAGGAAGGATGTTACTGCCTGGAAATATGCCATGTGTGCATTTGATGCATATATTTGAATTACTGAAAAGATGAAAAAAAAAATAGTTTGGTAGCTGGAGAAAATCTGTAAGCTAGATGCTTGAAGGAAATATGGGAAGATAAAATAGGAAGGTGGGGGAAGTGAATCTCTCAAAGCTGCCATGGAGGGAGAATTGTATTTTATTAGAACAGAAATCCAAACAAGACTGTGATTTTGTAAAGACTCTTGTGTCCAAATCATGAGTCTTATGTACAAGCTAATTATAAACACAATGAGCTGGTGCAAGGACTTTAGCACAAGTCTTGTAAGGAGTGAACTGAGGGAGCTGAGGGTGTTTAGTCTGTAAAAAAAGAGGCTCAGGGAAGACCTTATCACTCTCTACAACTGCCTGAAAGGAGGGTATAGTGGGGTAGGAGTTCATCTCTTCTCTCATGTAACAAGTGGTCGGGTGAGAGGAAACAGCCTCAAGTTGCACCAGGGAAGGTTTAGATTGGATACTAAGAAAAATTTCTTCACAGGAAGGATTATCCAGCACTGGAATAGGCTGTCCAAGGAAGTAGCGGAGTCACCGTTCCTGGAAGTGTCCAAAAAACATGTGGCACTTAGGGACATGGTGGTGAGCATGGCCGTGCTGGGTTAGCAGTTGGACTTGATGGTCTTGGAGGTGTTTTCCAACCTCAACAATTCGATGATTTTATATGCATTTGTTACTTTAATTTTTGAATGGTGGCTCAGAGTGTCTGTTACCATCCAGCTCTGGTTATTTGTTGCCCACAGCAAGACACAGAACAAGTTATTATGAGAAAACCTAGAATGGCAGTTTGCTCACCTGAGTAAGAGCTGTGGCCAGAGGAACTGCAAGAGACTGAAATTCGTATGTATGCAGGGAAAACAAACCAGCAACCAACCCTGGCAGCAGATTGACCTTCTACTGGATTTTATGTTTTGAGTTATTTTCAAAGTATTTCTAGGAATGGTCGCAAGTACCTCCTCTGTTAGAGGAACAGTCCGGAAACATCCTTAAATGTTAAACATCCTAAAACCCCTGTTGTTTAATGTTAGCTGCTTCCTAGAAGAATGGGAAACCAGTTGAGAGTCTCCTACAAATGAAGCAAAGTTTTCATAGGCTCAGATTAGGAGTAAGGCTCTTTACTTGTCTCACTCCCATGCCATCATCTTCTGCTGCAAAGTGGCATTTTGATGATAATCTTTGCCGATCTTAATTCCTGAGCCATAACATAAAAGGAAGGAAGATCTTTAGTGTCAATGGTGAAGAACACCTTAGGGACAACAAAGATAATTTGGCTCATTTGCCTTCACTACCAGAAAGAGCAGAGAGAGTTGTCTAGATAATCAGAGAGAGATGTTTATACAATCTTCCAGTGAACAATATTTCAGTACACCCCATGTAATCTCTTCCAGACCTATACAACACCTGAGTATTTTTAAAATCCATGTTGTGCTATTTGCTCCACAGGAAGCCATTTGGAGTCTTTTTTATAGTGAAGCTAGAGAACAGTTGAACATAACTTTCTTTATGGTAATCTTTCAAATATTAGAAGGGAAAATGACTTTACATTGTAGCTGATTTAAGTTGTTCATCTCTTTTTCAGAATACGCATCTGCAGATCTTACAGTTCCCATTTCAAATATTTTTTCCTGTCTTTTTCCTTCCATGTGTTGCTAAATTCTTCATACAAGTGCCAGCATTAAGAAGCTGAATATAGCCAATGCGACTTTCAGATAATACAAATTATGTAAAATAAGCCCAGAATTTAGAAGTTCAATAATTAATTATGGAGCTGCACCCTCAGCTAAAATGACCCCATATTATGTCTCAGCTGCGTGTAAGGAGTCACTGCTAGTGCTTTCTCTCTTCCATCAGCTAAACTCTCTGAGTGTGATACTGGGTAATGAATTACACTGTTGGAGAAGCACTAAGTGTGCAACTGATGGCTCTCAGCATATGGATTATGGCACATCTTGCACCTTTTCATTGCCCACTTTCTGCCTGCACAGAGATAGCTGAGCACTAGATGAGGTGAAATGGTGTCCGTAGCACATTTCAGAAACAATCATTGTCCATTAGGCCCCTCTAAAAGAAAGACAGCAGAGAACTGCTAAGTTTTTTATCCCTAAGGCCCTCAGAAGAATCAATCACACCTTATGAATAATAATAATAGAAAAGGGAGGACAGCTGTTCAACTGAACACCATCAGTATTGACACCTTCCAGGAGGAGTAATCCTCTTGACCAAAGCAGGTGTCAAAAGAAGATAAAAGTCATAAGCTACAGCTCCAGTGAGAGTCTCGTGCCATATACAGAAAGATATTAATTGATTTAACTTCTGAAAAGCAGTTAAAACATCTTCTCCAGCTGAGAGGAGAAATCCACTGTCACCACTACTGTTCAAGTCTCCAGAAACAGCAGTGAAACTTGAAGAGTTAGTACTTAGAAAACAAGGACTATTCATACGGCCAAGCACCAGCCAAAATGCACAGTTAAAAACCAAGCCTTTATTTTTTCCACCACAGCATAGAACAATGTTGGCAGGGTTATGTCCTTTTCTCCTGCTTTTTTAGCTAAAGTATGGAAAAAGGCTACCTGTTCAAATAGTAAACATTAAAGGATTCTTTTGAATTAGTTTACATGAGAGCAAATGATAGAATCTTAGAATCATTTAGGTTGAAAAAGACCTTTAAGATCATCAAGTCCAACCCTTACCCCAGCATTGCTGAGTCCACCACTAAACCATGTCCCTAAGTGCCACACGCACATGTCTTTTAAGTACCTCCAGGGATGGTGACTCCAGTGTTTTCCCTGGACAACCTATTTAAATACTTGACAACTCTTCTAATGAAGAAATTTCCTCTAATATCCAAGCTAAACCTCCCCTGGTGCAACTTGAGGCCATTTCCACTTGTCCTGTCAATTGTTATTTGGGAGAAGGGGTTGACCCCACCTCAGTACCCGCTCTTTTCAGCCACTTGTAGAGAGCAGTAAGATCTCCCTGAGCCTCCTCCAGGCTAAACAGCCCCAGCTCCCTCAGCCACTCCTCATAAGACTTGTGCTCTAGAACCTTCACCATCTTCCTTGCTCTTCTCTTCATCTTTTCTTGCTCAGTGCCCCAGCACCTGAAGGGTCCAGAACTGAACACAGCACTCAAGGTGTGGCCTCAATAGTGCTGAGTGCAGGGGGATGTCACTACTCTAATCCTATTGGCCACATAATTTCTGACTGATGGTGAGTTTGGCCCTGCAATTAATATAGTCACAATGCTATCGACATTAGAAACTGCCTGTGTATCCAGCTCCTTTTTGTCAGCCTTGTAAAAACTCTTTGACACTAGCTTAAATTAGGACCAAGCTTTGTTCAGAACTCAAAGCTGAGCAAAGTCAAATCAATATCATAAGTAATAGTAAGGCAAAAGCTTGATTTTGGTAAAGTTCCAGCCTTCTTTCTTGGCTGAAGTGTAGCACATAAAGCACTTCTGGGATTGGGAGTCCCAAGTTACACTGCTCCAGAATGACTCAGGTTTCTAGGCTTAATTATCACTTCAGAAAAGGGAAAATATAGAGAAAGTGAGTAGTAGACACCACAAGTTAAAAAAACTAACCAGAATAAAAAAGCTTGAAGGAACTTAAAGGAACCCATGTCAGCTTTAATGTGGTTGGTTTACTATATAGAAGAAACAACCCAAAAATGGCTGTAGGCAACCATTCAGGAAAGAATGTGTTCCTAGTTAATGTCATTGATCCCACATTCAGAAAAAAACCCAAAAAGACCACTGAATATTGAGTTCAAGAAGTGTTTTGAGAAACTGAGGAATCTTGACCAACTTTGCTCAAACGGCAAAAATGAAAGAAGAAAGATGAAAGAATATCTTGGGTCAAGCTACTCTTTAACTTTGAGCCTTCAGAACACTGTTAAAAATTAACCAAGGAAAAGGTAATACATACCATTGCTCAAAATATCCGAGAACTTAAAAAAAATGTTCTTCATCTAAGTAGCCACAGGTTTTTGCTAGAACTATCCTAGAAAATTAGGAAGTAGCTTGAGGGTCCTGCAGCTGTATCAGTTGTACTGACACTTCCCATTAGACTCGTGGCTGACCCATTTCTGAGGGCCTCCACTAATGGAGATTCTCTGAGCAATTAATTCCAATGCCTAATTTCCCTTACAATTAGAAAAATGCTTTTTTTTCTTTTCTCAACGTGTGAGTTACTTCTCTCCTACCTGCAATGAAGAGGAATAGGTTCCCTTTGTTCTTGCAGCCATATTTGAAATTTTAAGTGTGCTTTGCCATGTTTCCGCAGGTTTTATCTACTTTGCATTAATTAACAAGTTATTCCTTCAATTTTTTTGTCATGTTTTTAAGAGTACTCACTGTCAGGCAGTTACGTCCTCCTTAAAACATCCAACACTTCACCTAAGGTTGTATTTGAACTCTTTCCAAAACAAAGTAATAAAGCAAAATTCCCTCTTGTGTCTTGTAGATAACATTCTTTTATATTTCCAATCTGATATTCATACATATGTGACAGTGTCTGTTGAGGGTTGTGATCCACTGACTAACCTGAGGTCTTGCATAGCAAGATGAGCCTATTTGGTTATTTCCCACTGAGTGTTTGCTAAGTTAACTATTTCTGACCTCGCCTCTCAAAGTTAATTGCCAGCAGCTCTAAGATTTTCTCAGTCAGTGATATATGTATTCTAGGGTGAAATCTGTAAGGCCTAGACAATTTGAAAAATTTTAAACTTATCTCAGTTCTTTCTAATCTACTTTTTCCTATTATGAACTGAATTGGAATGCCTTTGTCTTCAGTGTTCACTTTTGTGGCTCTCTGATCACCACTGATTCTGCAAATAGCTTTTCCTCCTGATGTGTGGCAAACCAATTCTCTTCTCCGTCTTGCTAATTGTAGTTTCTTACTATTGCATTTAGTAGTTTTAGTAGGAAATTTTCCTGCCTTTACAGCCCCCAATAAAAGTTGTTGGAATTTCTGAAAACATTAATGTATAGATGAAAGGCTTTGGGAGACAATTTTCATAATATGGGACTTCACAGCGGCACTAGAATTACAAGAGCAGTTGAAGGTAGTTATGACAGTACTTGACAAGTTGCACACAGATTCTTACAGTCTCAGACCTGACCTGACCTAATCTAATTGAAACAAGAACCAGCACCAGAAAGAAAAAAAGAAATCGTTTCAGAGGGACCAAGGATCTTGAACTCAAAAGTTAAGGAATAAATCTAGGAGAGGGCTAACTCTGAAATATGGCATCCTGTTTGCAAAATTGGCTGATATCATGTGTTTTGCTTAAAGGAGTCTTAGTTGCTTAATAATGCCATTCTTTCATGCTTTAGAGCCACTAATTCACTTAAGTTAATCACGATGTTCTGTATTCCTGTCAGTCCATGAAAACATCCTGGGTGTTGCTCTTTTCACCCAGCTTTTTCACTCTTTTGATGTGACAAGGAAACAAGGGGAGAAGAGAGAGGAGATGATTACAGAGTAACAGGTTAAAGACATAGTTTATTCTGCAATGCGTTATGTCATTGCCCAGTATTACTTTTCTTTTTTATTTTTTTTTTATTTGTTTTTTTGAGGGTTGTCAGCAATGTTTCTGAAATCCTGGCCAAAGTTCTGCAGACCAGGTCCTGTCAGGCTCTTGTGTCTGTCACACATGAGTGAGATCAATCAAACGCCCTATCTGTTCCCAATGAAGTGTAGATACACAGAGAGATCTGGCTGTTCTCTTGTTCTGGGGCATGAAGCATTTTGAGCCTCTGATCTTTCTGTAATCCTTCCAGGAACATTCCCCTTTATTGCTAGAGGCCTTTGCCTCCAGATTTTGTAATGGTCACTCTTGCAATCCTTCCACCATTAATGCACTCTTGATTTTTCCATCTCTGTAGTTCTGTGTACATGTTGAAGTGAGTTGGGATTTCTGTCTAGGAAGTTTGTCAAGAGCCATACAGTCAGCAGGCAGCTTGCAGTGCCACAGCATGGGCTTTCAGAAAAAAAAAGTCAGTGTTTGCTAGCCAAATGCAATATAGTATTTCAAGGTCTTAAAGTAGTAAAAAATCTCCACAAGTCAACATATATGTCCTTCATGACAGCATTTTCTTTCTTTGGAGGTGTTTCACTGAATATTCTGAAGATTCACTTGACTGCTGACAGTCTCACTAGTGAATACATGATGTGCTTAAGACTGTGGAGTCTAAATCAAAGTAGAGGGCTTTAACTTTGCAGCTTGTGGCTCATTCAGAGGCTTTTCCTCACTTCCTTAGTTTTCCACTTGTACTCCCCTCTGCAGAATTTCCCCCAAAGTTGAAATCCTTGGTTTATATTTCAGTCTACTGGGATTCAGGTGCCTAGTGTGAGTACATAGGCCTATGGCTAAGGGTTTACCTCTACATAGAGGAGGAGTTACCTCTGTCCATTTTCCAAGCCAACCAGAAGCTGTGTAGCACAGTTAGCAAGATGCTGAGTACAAACTAATAAATTGCCATGATTGGCAGTGTTCATTAGCTCTGACTCAGTGCAGTCAGCTTGGCTCAGCACTGCTGATGAGTTTATGTGGCTTCCAGTTGTCTCCAACCCAGAACAGAACAAACACTCAGCGGGCTGGTGTCATCACCCACACCGTGCAGGCACCTGCTACAGTAGACTGCACAACATTTAAAGCCCCACAGAGCCCTGGAAACAAAGCATTCTGTGTGCAGAGAAGAAGCCTCCTTCAGTGGATTATTGTCCCCTTTCCCTTAAAAGTCCCGCCTCAGTTTCCTGGTGATCCCTTGGGCGAGGGGCAGCCTGTGCTGTGAAGGCGCGTCGGTGCCAGCTGGCAGGGCTGCCCACACCTGCCCGTCGGCTGTTCCCAGGCACAGCTCACGTCGGCTGCTCTGCCTGCCTCCCTCTCCCTAGGCAGCAATTTGTGTGCAGCTTCACCGTCCGGCTGCTGGTTTTCATTAAACTTCCAGTAATGAAATTACCTCTTGTGACTTCTCTCCAACTTTTATGCTGGCTCAAAAGTGGGTTCAGATTTGCTGCTGCCCCTGTTCTGCCAGGAAAGGTGTAATAGATGGACAGGCAGAGGTTCAGTTAAAAATAACCACAGTGAACAAGAATCAGACTTGCTCTTTGCACTTAAGCTGCATTTTTATATTATTTCAATACTGTATTACACAGATCTGATCTGGGAGCATACTGCCTTCCAGCTCTCATTTCCACACTCATCACCAGAGGCTGCCCTCCCTTTGGCAGAGCTTAAAGGCTCAGCAGATTCTTTGTAAGTGGGAACTGAGAAATGATTCATGTTAAAAGAACCATTTTTTTCAAAGATTTTTTTTTAATGACCCTAGTATGGTTTTGGGTATGGCCAGGCAAATGACTGAACTGAGGCAGCTGGGGGGATGTGGTGGAAGGGGGAATGAATCAGAAACAAGGCCCTGTGCTACTCACTAATGTCTAGAACTTTATATCCCTCAGTGCAGTGCTATTACCAGAGGCAAATCCCCGTTCCTTAGTCTCCTTATTTCTATGTGTTTTGTCTCCACAGTTCGGTAGCTTATAGGAGCTGGTCCCAGGAGAGAAATTTAACAATAAAAAAATTTACATACTAATGAAAACGTTTTTACTAGAAAATTGAAAATTTTGCATGTTCTTGCTGTCTTGATGTTCTTCTGTATTTGTGACTTTCATAACTACATGATCTCCTCAGTACTTTGTTCATATTCCTTGTTCAGTGCGGGAGATGACCAAAAATTTTCACTTTAGGTCTTCCAAGAAGTGAGATAAAGAACAAAAAAGTTTGATCTGAATAAGATTTAACTGTATCTTGTGGTCTGTAGCTGAGTCAATTACTTTGGGTATCAATAATATGAAAAAATCTTCACGGCCACTTTGGCTTGGCTGTAAAAAGTGACAAGTATAATGAGGAACATTAAGTCCCATTGCCTTCATATTTGTTTTATTTTCCTTCATGGAAAGAGTTGACTGATGTGACTGGAGCATTTTGCCTTTGGGATTATTACTAGCTTCTTAATCAATCAAGTAAATCTGAGTAATTTGACTATGTTGCCAACTCTTCTCTGGTCCCCACTCCAGCTGAGACAAGTTATAGATTGGACAAGATTTGAAACGACATTCCTTTTCCAAGCATTGTTTGGTGAAGAAGCAAAGAGCTGTTACTGCTTTAAGAGAATCTGTTACCTTGTCCTCTACAAGAAAGGCAACAACAATCTTTTCCAATAATGCACACGTTATCTCCCTCCTGGAATTTATCAGGCAAGAAACATATTGATCCAATTTGCAGGTTGCAGCCTGTAGTTCTCTAAATATGTCCAAAGCCCTGGCACATGATGATGGCCAGAACTTAGTCTGAATTTAGTTTGCAGACATGTACCTACCCCCACTGCTTTCTCCCTTGTGGATTGCTGTTCTTTTTACAATCCAAGCAACCTAAAGTAGAAGAAAATTTCTTTGTTTAAATTAATTTTTTAAACTCTGTTCCTTAGGAAATTATCTTACAATGTTTTTCTCCATGGTTTCTCACCAGCTGTGAATTTGGAGCAAAAACATACTGTGTGGAACTGTATCCAAGCAAAATATGCTTAATTGGAGCTGAAAAAAAAATCTGGAAACTTTTTTCTATTTATTATTTATAAATTGTTGTCATTTCTTAATAGAAACAGTATTTTGTTTACATAGAAGTGGCACTTCACTTTTAATCTCTGGGCCTGTTCTTTAGGATTGCTTTTTAAGATAACAGACACGTTATACTTCTCAGAAAACGCTGTTGTAATGATTCACTGTGCTTTACCCATCATTATCAAACAAAAATGAATGTGAAATCATTCATTTTCTGATCGATTTAGAGTGTGACAGATAAATCTTCCTTGTTTGTTAGAAACCACTTACAGAGGCTACTATGGCAACAAAATTAATGACAAAGAAGGAAGCTGTTAATTAATTGTTCAGGCTGACTAGAATAAGAAAATCCTGAATCTTTGCTGAATCCATATACTACCATCCCAATCGCTCTTGGTTATTTATTTGAAGAGCATCTTTTTACTGTACTGGACAAAGATTTTTATGATAATAGAATTGAAAGGGCATATGGACTTCATTAGCCTTCCCCCTGTGATCCCATTGGACGTGATGGCTGAAGTTTGGGTCGTGCCCACAATGATCCCCTCAGCTGCTGATAATTTGATGAATAAAGCTGATAATGCCTTTAGGTCACTCAGGACATAAACAAATAGGAGTAGTCCCTGCCTCGAGAGGTTTACAGTCCACAAAGCTGATATGTGCCAAGCAAAAAGTAATACATTGGGATGCTGGCAAAAAGGGCACTTTCAATTGCTTTTTGAAATAGTCCTGGGATGCTGCCAGAGAAATTATGTTGATGTGTGTTTGTAGGCATGAGATGAGTCGAGGAATTTGTGATCTCCCCAGGAAGAGAGGAAGAGCTCTTGGGATGCCTATAGGCAGTTAAGTGTATAAACTACAGCAGTTTCCTTACTGCTAAAGTTTGCATGTTATGCTCTGTAAAGCAGGATTGATATGTTTTCTACAACAGGAGGATCAGCCAACAAACTGATTTGAGGCATAACTTATGGAGAGACTGATCCATTTTTCTTTCCAGAATAAATTACAGTTTGAGAAAATAAATACATCTCTATAGAGAGTTCAGAGCATGAAAAGTTTAGGCACTGTCCATTTTTGTATATATTTAACTGAAAGAGCCAGTCATATAGTGGAAATGCAGATGGGCAGAACCTTGCAAGGTCTATTGCCATATGTCCAAAACTCAGTTTTTCCAGAGAATTTAGATAGATGGGTAAGGTGCCTGCTGTTTGAAGTGGGGTGAGGAGATACCATGTAGCAACAGGATGCTCCTTCTCCCTTCCCATGTGGTATTGTTTACTTTCTTGTCAGCTTTCCAGACATATGACAATTGACCTTCTAAAATATCACATCTATGGAATTAGAAGCTTATGAAATGTGAACTGGAGAAGCAAAGAGTACCCACTTTGAATTCCACAATTAAATTCCTTCAACAGATGATTAGTCTTCACAAAGGCAACAATTTTGCCTCCAAAAAAATTAGGAACAAGCTTCCAAAGCTGTGACAGGAATCAAAAGTAGTGATTGAACAACTGAGAAGCATTTGCTTTTCTGTAATATTCCTTCAATAAAGAGCTAAAAGCAGATTACTGAAACAAAAGAATAAACCCAAATGCTGCTTACAACAGTGTATTACATTTTTCTCCTGGTGGAACCCA
Organism: Poecile atricapillus; assembly: GCF_030490865.1. Lineage (NCBI taxonomy): Eukaryota > Metazoa > Chordata > Aves > Passeriformes > Paridae > Poecile > Poecile atricapillus. The sequence continues at coordinate 60,623,968 of NC_081249.1, read as the reverse complement.
AGGGATTATTACTCTAGTAGCTCTTTCCCCACTAGGTTATGTAATTTCTGTATTAGATTGAAAGGTTACACTATAAAACAAAAGTGCTGAGAGTTGGCATTTCCAAAAAAAAAAAGGTGCTGGTGGCTGCTCACAAGCAGTGCAGAAGTCTGCTCCATAGCAACATGTAGGTTTGCAGCACTGCACCTTATCTTCTTCTTTCTGCCATGTATGTGTGCACATATATATGTGTATGTGTAGGGGGGTTGCCTGTTGTTCAGGACATGATTGTGGTCCCCCAGTCATTTCTTGGATAAAACTCTAACTTATGTCACGTGGCTAAGAGGGCTTTGTGGGTACATGTGATGATGGCTGTATTGGGTAAGCAATGTCTGCTGAGAGGAGGCACTCTCTAACTTGAAAGTAGCCATTAGAATATTTCTTCCCTTCTCTCATTCTAATGTTTACAAATCTTAGCTGATTCTTTGCTAGCTAAGGAAGGGAACAGGAAAAAGCCTCCATGCAAATAACATCAAGGGGATTCCTTTTCAGTCAACAATAAGGATATCAAAGGCCATCCTGTTTTCCAGGTGCTCTCCTGTTTCTGCCACCTATGATATCTACACCAAACATGGTGCCATCAGTCAGCTGCGGTGTGGTGGATTCATGCATATTTACCAATTTGCAAATTATGCGTGGAGAGCTCTTAGCATAGCTGTTTCTTTGTCTTTCTGCTTTTCTTCCTTCACTAATGATTTAAAATGTTTACATGCCTAGCATCAGAGGCTGTATTCTATGCTTGCCGTTTGCCTTTGTACACCAATTAGGTCTTTGTAATTTAAATGATGTTTTATTTGTTGATTTGGAAACATCCTTGTTGGTAGAATGAGGTTTTCTTCGTCCTGCAACTGTTCTTTGATATAATGATTTATTAAGGTACTAGGAGAAATATTGATCCTGCTAATAGCTTCTGCTTTGCCACAGAATGCCTTGCATTCGACTCGCTGAAAGGGCCATATTCCTTTCCTCATCATCTGATTGACCATAAATGCTTTGGCCTTTCCCCAGCAATTATCACACTTACCAAAGCCGTGGGTAAAAGTCAAGTATTTATAGACTAATTAGAGAATTCAGCATGTCCAAATGTGTGCTTTACATAGCACAAAGAGTTAGAGGACAGTGCTTTGAAATTACGGAGTGGGTCCATACTGGCCAAAAACGAATTAGCAAATTCAGGGAGTTATGTATTTATTATCGATTAGGACAATCTTTCTGGGAATTGCTATGTGGATTTATGTGCTGGGCCAGTGATTTATTAGTGGCATTTATGCTTACATTACATTGGTATTTTCCACTGTGTTCTCTGTCATCTATTCTAACCTCCTCTTTCTTGAGAAACCTTTCTAATGTTAATGCCTGCTAGGTGGTGGGGAAGGCATCAATTTTGTAACCCAGCTGATTCCTTTTGTACTTTTTATTAACCACCTAGGAAAATGCATTATTTCTGTAGTAACTACAAATGCTGAAAGGGAATAGGGGACAGCTCCATGGAAAATATGGGACAAGGCTTTTAAGGCTTCAGCAAAATGAAGCCATGTGGAGGTGGAGGTGACCTGATTGGCGGTGGATTTGTGTCTCCATTAGGCTGCTTAAGAATGCTTAATGCATTAATTAATGCATTATGCTGTGGATATAGCATTACAAAAAACAGTTTCCTATATTTAATCTTACTGGGGCATCCTGTTTTATCCCATTTTGCCCCGTTGGGGTATCTGTAGTCTTGTGTTGCAAACTTCTAACAGTGAAAACACATTAGTATAATCATGCTAATTTTTATGCTTCACAATTAAAACTAATTTCTGGCTATTTCAGGATCAGAAGGACTTTGCCTGTGGGGAGAAGATTATGAGAAATAGGTTTTTTGTAGTCCTTTAAAATTTTTCCTCCAGTGAAGACTGCTGAAAACAGAACACAAAGCAAGTTTTGCTGCTGTTTTTGATGCTGATAAATGTCACTTGCTCCTGTGCAATTACCTACTCCTGAAACTCTGGCCAGAAAGCACAGAGTAGAAGAGTATTGTTGCCTTGCATTAAGATCTGTATCTTGAAATACGCATGTATTAGTCTGTTCAAGATTTGTTTTCAGTTAACATTTGGTACTTGTGTTTTATTTTGCTAAGTGTGAGCACTGTTGCTAGTGAAGCTGTCACATAGGTGAGAGGACTTTTGTCACCCACATGAGAGCTAGTCACCCTGCATAGCCAGTGGAGACAAACAGGCATTTCTAGGACAAGAATAATCTCAGCTTTAAATAGACAGGCAAAATAAATCAGATTCATCACACCCTAGAAGTGTTTCTCTCTGTTAACAGTGAAGGGAGCTGTGAGCGACTAGCTCAGAGGGAAGTGTCCACAGATCAGTGAGATGAACCCATACTGGTGTGGTACGTGGGATAAGTTACCCTCTGTGAGTCCCCAAAGGAAAGAATATATTGCTGAGAAAGTCTGGATAGCATACTCAAACTCAGTTCCAATTTTTTAGATTATCTTAATTAGCTGAGCTCTGTCCTACAGGTCCAGACAGGTAGTCTGGACCTAATTTGCATGTAGGAGGTGGGTCTTTTACAGGTGTAGATCTGTACAGCTCCATTACTGCCAGCAGAGCTCTGCTGACTGCACCAGCACAGGATCTGATCAGCAGAAAGGTAGCTCTGCACCTGAATTACAGCAGCAGTCAAGGGGTGAGATTTTATCTTTCTTTAAGCAGGATAATGTGATCTATGGCTGGGCCTTGTTCCACTCACAGTAGCCGGCTGTAATAGGGGGGGCTGGGGGGGAACAGGGGAAGGGGGATCCCCTTTGCAGTAAGTGTGAGGGGATAGGTTGTACCCAGGTGCTGTGTTTAAATCACTGTTGCCCACATGGTGGGAATGGAAAGGATCCCAGCCCATGACCAGCATTGTCAGTAGATGCCCTTAAGTAATTTCTCTACAGCAACATATCTTCATCTCTGAATGTTAATTAATAATTGATCTTGTTATGTATGTAGAGGACTCCCTATAATTCAGTTCTCTATATTTATGTCTCATAAATGACTCTGCCTTGTCAGATTTTATGGTGAAATAGTAGATCCAAAAATTAACATAATGTAACAACCAAATCGCATATATAGCCTTGATCTGCAAACTCTTTTGCCCATGAATAATTTTAGTTATTACAACTGAACTCACTGGGACTTATATATGCTTTTGCAGGATGAGAGCCACAATGTTTATTAAATTAATTTCTTTCATACACTACATGTTTTCAAATGAAACTAATTTATCTGTCATGTATCTAGGCATTTTTCAGCATATATTATGTAATTAATTTTTAAAGTGTGGTTCTAATGAATCAGAGGCCTAACTAATATTTAAAGTAGATATTTAGATAAAACTGAATCTGACTTCACGTTATGAGAGAGAATATTATTTTGTATATGTGTATGAATTATACTGTTTAACATGTGTTGTTATGTATATATGCAGTTATAAATATCTATGCATAGCTGGGCATATACAGGTAGATATACATGCATAGGTGCATGTAAGACTTGCTGTCTCCATACATATATCTGTATTTATATTTATATAGCTCTGCCGATTCTCTATGTTTGAAAATGCAGACAGTTTCTTCCTACTAAATATATGCACACCCAGGTATACTCATGCTAGTCTGACTCAAACTCATCTATCTTCGCTTTCAAATAAAAAATCTTGCTCTATTTCTGGAGTTTAAAAAAAGCATTCCCCGTGTGAGGACTGGCGGCTTTGTAACTCTGTGAAGAAGGAAACTCATAAGATTCAGTTCTAATACTCATCCAGAACTTCAGTGTGGACAAATGTCATTTGCTTTGTGTCAGCATGTTGTGAAGCTGAAGAAATGTTGCACTTTGTAATGACACTGTGCTTGTATATTGCTTTGCTAAGAAGAGGGAATGAAAGGAAGGAAAGAACCTTGCCCATAGTCTATAAATGAAAAAAATATAAAATAAAAGGTTATCCAATGTTTTTGTATTTAAGTGAAACAGCAAGAAATATTAAAAGGCAAGAATAAGGAAATATACTGAGCTTGTTCTGAAAATGTTGCTTAATGATATACAAATAATCACTCGGATTGCAGTGTTTGAAATGAGTGTGGTTTATGATCTAATGTCTAAAGATCATTAACCGACATCTGCTAGTTTCTGGAAACAGTGCTGAAAAAAGTCCCAAATATAAACTCTTTCAGTTAAATTGCCCTTTTTATGTGCTGTAAGTAATGGGGAGAGAACCGTAGGGAAGTCTGGAGGTGCTGCTCACATTTGGGTAAAATGACTTTATTCTCTGCCATTCAGAATTGACATGGAAAGATTACTTTGTTTCCCTTGTAAACAAAAAAATAGTCGCTTTTCTTTGCTTACTTCTTTTATATTAAATGGGCTCAGGCAGCCATGAAGGCTTTTAGACAGGACATTTGGCCCATGGGGCTGGCAGCACTGACATGAAAGCATTGCTTACTGACCTTAATCCTTGATAGTGTAGCTCTCAGTTAGAGTGCTCAGCATTCCCACATGGAGCTGCTTCCTCATAGCTGTGCTCACGTGGTGGTGGTCCTCGACACACAAGGTACCCTGCTCTCCTTGGTGCAAGGTACTGCTGGGTGCCAATTCCTCCCCGAGGGGGAGATTCTGTGTGTGAGATGTGCCAGTGTGTGGGTGTCCCTCCTGGCTGTCCTGTTTGGGTACTGTAGGCATAGAAGTTAGGATAAATCAGATGAGTACCGCTGTGCTTATAGTTTGAGCTTGTAATATGTAAACATCTTGTCTTCCAAAACTTCTGCTCATAAGGTATCTTTATATTCAGAGGCTTTTCCAATGAACTTGTCAGGCTGTATGTAAGAGGAAGACTTTTTAGGATTGGATCCCTTAAAAAAGATGAGATTAAAGTGCATCAGTGAGCACGATGGATGAAATTTTCAGAACGAGGGCATCCTGTTGAGCTCTGTTTTGCCATTGTTGGCTTATATGTTCCTTCTTTCATGTGAAATGTATTACAAACATCTCTGCCAGAGGCCTTTTATTTTGGGGCTGATGTGAATTTAAGGTCAGCCACTTAAAAATGAGACTGAACAAAGGCGATGAAATTATGCCAAGCGAGGTTTTTCAATTACCTGTGTTTTTTAAAAGGAATCTACCTGGAAGGTGGCACTTAAGTTGTTATAGTGGCAAACAGGTATCATTACTGAAAATTCAGCAAACAAATGTCTACAGACACAATATGATGTGTGCACAGCATCATCCGTCAGCAAATGAGAGCAGTTAGGGAAGCTGGTTCCTCAGTGAAACAGAAAAATGCTTTGGCTTTTCTTTAGTGGGGAAAGGAACATACTTTGGGCTGGTAACACAGCCGTCAGTGCACATCTGATTCCCACTGTAACTTTCCCTAATGAGGTTTATTTATGTCCCAGCTCTCTGCATGATCACCAGTCATTAAATACTGTCATTCAGGAGGACGTGTGCTTAGAGAGGCTGATAATGTATAAACAGGAGTTAGTGGAGCTCAGCAGCATTTGGTTGCATTTTTCAGCTTAGTGTTTTGACATGTGGTCCCTTGTAAGGGGTTTAACCCTGGTCTACTCCAGTTCTGTAAAACAAGGCCAAATAATTACTGTCCACAAAGCAGACTTAACCCAGGCATTAATTTATTGGTGGTTTGGGAGCTCCTTGCAATGACACTGGAGGATGTTGAAAATAGCCTAAATGATACCAATATATATTTGAAAGAGAAACTCTTTTCAAAACTTTTATTGAAAGTTTAAGAGGAAGATTACAGAAATAAGCAATGCTTACATTTTATTAAGCTAAACTCGAAATCTATCAGCCTTCTGAGCAATATGCGTGCCTTTGGCTATACCAGGTGTTCCTGCATACATCAGTCTGGACTCAGGTGTCATTTTCTCTTAGACAACTGGGAAATAAGTTTTCTCTTCTCTGTGATTCAGGGTCCTGCAATTCAAGGAAAAAAAGGGTTTCAGAAAGAGAAATGACAGCTCCTTTTAGTTTTTATCAACATTATCACATCTGAAAAGGTCAGGAAATTTGAGATTGTCTGTAATGATACAGATTGTAATGGTGACTCAGGTGAGCTAACAAGCCTATAGAAGGCAGTAGATTTGTGCTGACATAGCATGGACAGACTTGGGGCTATATATTTAGCCATTCTTGGCTAATTAATAGTCTAAAATTTCATTTTTATGTACCTTTGGACATGTACTGCTGGGGAAATGTCAAGTTGAGCATGGAGGGAGACTGGATTCATCCCTGTGATTTGAAAAGGGTAGGAGCTGAGCTTCTCTGCTCAGCTGCTTTAGGCGGACAGGCAGGGCCAACTAGACATGCCTAGACAACATACCTGGACCAACCTTTGTCTTCATAAATCTCTTATTCTTCCAGGAGAGATGGCTTTTTAATTGGTCATTGTCCTGCTACCTGAACAGGATCAGATGAATTTCTCCGTTCAGGAATCACAGAGCTATGTGCTGTGAATTCTAATGTGGAAAACTCAATGTGCAGGAGCCAAAGAAAAAGAAGTGCTAAATTAAAAAAGCTTCTAACTTGATATAAATAATCTTTGTTGCCAGTCACTGCACCATATCATGGATCAAAGTTGTTTTTTTTCTAACAAACATTTGGGTAAGCAGCTTAGAATATGTAGATGACATTGGAAATCACTCCTGAGCGGTTTGTTGAGTTGTTTTTTTTTTTCTTCTTTCTGAGGTGCTTATTTTAAATTCACTTATAAGTCACCAGTGTCATAAACAAAATATTTCATTATTATACTAAAGAAAGAAAGTGCCCTTGGCCTGTGATCACATTGACCAAGATTTTATGGTGGAATTTTAAATCCCCTTACCACAAGTATTTGTAATTTGAAATATAGATGCAACCTTGGAACGTACAGTTTCAGCTTTGTTGTCTGTGATAAATATGAGCTGTAAAGTAAACCTGTGCTTTCAACCAGATTGGATCAAGCATCATTGCTGAAGCTCCTTTGCCATTTTTCTATGTTTCTCTTCCAAGCATCTGGCTGGATCACTGTTTTCCATTTCAAGGTTGTATTTTTTTCTGAGGCTGAGGTTAAGGAATTGTCACATCCCAAGGGGAATCTTTTGTTTTATTTTTTAATCTATCTTGCTGTAGCTTTATTTCTGCAGCAAGTGGTTTCAGTAATCCATACTGATGAGTTGTCTGCTCTCCAGGTAGGGTTGACAGGTAGATTTATGAACCAGGAGAAGATAATCTGCTTCCACAAGGGGTCACTGGTAGCAGCGCACACAGCAGCTAGTTTCTGCCATGCTTCTGTAAAGGGCAGGTTTAGACAAGCCTCCCATCAAATGGAATAAAAAAGGAAAGGGAGTTCTTACTCTTTAGAAGGACACTCTATGTACTTTACAAAGAGAAGGAGCAAGATAGTTAAATGAGAATGCTTTTAAGGATTTATTTCCTTTCAGTAGTCAGGTAGCCAGGTGTGAGAAGACAGAAGTCCCCTGTGCCCTCCCCATCTGAGCTGGGACTTCACCGTTCCCTGCTGGTAGGGGGTGCTTGGCTGATGTTGCTTCAGAGTCTGACTCTTAAAGGCCATGAGGATTGCTGGAGCTACGAGAATGTAACAGGAAATTGTTAATTCATCCATAGAGTCTGTATGAGTAATTAAAACAGTTCTCCTGAAATCCATGTGCCTGCCTGCCTATTGTTAAAAGAGGCTGCCACAGGGTGTAATTTTAGGACACTTCTCTCCTGGTTTCTTTGTGTGCAGTCAGCAAAGGTTCCTGGTGTCAGGGGACAAATCTCCCTTGTAATTTTTCAGTCTGCCTGAAAATCACCTTTGGAGAGAGGCAACCCCATTAACAGGAATTAATGGAGCCCTTTCTGTAGGCAGGGTTCTGCCCAGAGTGCTGGTGCTTGTAAAAACCAGGACATTTCATGAGCATTTATTTCTGTGTTCCTGAAGCTTTATTTCAAATTTGATTGTCTCGTGGTGCATGTAGCTCTCCAGCACACTGAAAAATACCAAGCGTTTTTTGTCTTGTTTTGGAATCCTGTCTGTGTGCAGCTCCCAGTCCCCCAAGGATAAACAGAGGGAAGCTTTGTTCTGCTATCTGGTGATAATTTTCTAAAGGTCAATGTTGTCATCCCTTTTACAGGAAATCTTACCTGTCAACGGCTGCCCAAAATGACTAAAATATATTTCTTTGCATTTCACCTTCACTGAGGGTTTCCATGTGAAGCATTTGCTAAGCCTTTTTGCATTCAGATATGCTATGGATTAATTTATTTTTTTAAACAATGTTCTGCCTTTACAATCATTATCTCTCTTGCTCCTTGCCTGCCATTCACACCAGTTCTAAAATTCCTGGAATGTATAGCACAGATTCCCAACATAATGCTTTAATTGCTGATATGGTGAGGCATTTTTTTCTCCTCTTTTCTTTTTCCTGGAAGAAGAACAAATTTAGTATTCATGCAAGGTGTACAGACTGTAACTCCCAACAGCACAGTTTTATCTCTTAGCATTTAGAGATGAATTTTAGAGCTGGTCATTTCGAGGAATAAGTTTCTTGTCAGAGAAAATCCTCATTGCCATCACATGCCATTTTGACATGTATCTATGATGTTCCAGAAGGACTTTGTCTGCTTCTGCATTCCCATTCAGCACTGCCCAGTGAGGGGAGCAATCTCACACTGCCTGACATAATCACAGCTGCCCAGTCCTCTTAGCCAAATGGGAGCTTCATTCACCTCTCCATTCCTTAGAAACAGATGTTTTCCTCTGAGGAAAGGAAGAAGAGGTGGGGAAACACACCAGCTGCTTTCCATTGTGGAAGGATCTATCTAATCCAGGCTGGAATTTCTGGTCAGAACCCATGAGTGCTTGTCCTGGGAACTATGACTAATTTGTACTCGAGTGCACACCACTCACCTGAGATTTGTAGTGGCAACTGGCAGGTTGCAGACTTCAACAAAAGGCTTTTGCAAAAATCTTGAACAATTGAAATCAGTAATTTCAATCCAGTGCAGATTCCTTTGGTTCTCTTCTAATTAGCATGCTTTTGTGGGACATGAATATTGCTTTTTGCTCAGCTCTAATCATATACCAGGGTTTGGGCTAGAAGAAGTAATAAATAAATAAGAAACAATTTGGAATTAAATAAACATTTATCTCCGTGAACTGGTCAGAGAGAAATTAATTGTTTTATTCTTCTGATCTACTAATTACATGTACAGACAAGCCCATGTAAGCTTTTCCTGCATGCTCTATCATTAAAGAATGGATTACTTTGAAATTAAATTACTGTATTTCCGTCAAAGGTCTCAGTGGGTCAGGGTGGTTGGCAAGATTTATAGGCTAAAAAGGAGGAAGCCAATGGATGTTGGTGCTTAAGAAATATATTGTTCTGCTGAGAGAGTTATCCTTTCCTGAGGGTCTGGATTGCTCTTTTTCTCATTCTTACCATCTTTTTGCACCCTTGCACTGCCTGGACATTAATTCTAAATTTCTGTAGTTTTTTGGCAGTTCCTACCCTTTCAACCACCAGGAAAAATAGTGTCAATTGCATGTTTTCCAAGTCCCAGTCTCACAGGGAAATGCAAGGGATCATGATGACAATGCCTCATTTTCTAGGATGAGATCTTTTCATGGCCCTTTTCTGTCTACAATGGGGCTTTGTGTTTGCTGGCAGTGAATACACACACAATTTCTTTCTTCCTGGCCTAAGTATAATAACTGTCTTCCGCCTCTTCCTCTGGCTACATAGAAAAGTGGATAAGAGTGGAGAAGTGAGAAAAAACTTGACAAAAAAATTGTTCCTTGAAGGTGAGATTCACAGGCAGAAAAGACAGTAGATGTCACTTTTGGGTCAGCAGCACAGAACAGTGATTTAAGAAAGAGGGAACAACACTATTCTTTTCAAAATTGACAGATAATTTTAGGCATCCAGGTTTTTTTCCACCCTATCATAAGAGGTCTTTTCTCAAATTTTGATTTCATAATTAGAAAATATATATAACTATGGTACAGTCTGAAAAGCTTCAGTAAACACAGAAAATTGCAGGTGTCAGATTATCTTATCCCCTTTTCCAGGTACAAAAATGTTATCTGCACAAAAAAGAAAAAATTCCAGAGATGTGAAATGTAAGTGATCACTTAACAAAAATTAAATACCTAAATACCTAAATTCATGCTGATTTCTAATCAACACTCTGTTTGGGCAGCATGCAAAGGAAAAACAGGAAATCATAAGCACTATTTGAGACTTGCTTCTCTAAGCCATATTAGTTGCATTATTACCATAATTAACACATTCTCTAATCGAACCAAATACACCAGAGATTGCTCCACGTTCTGGGCTTTGGGACAAATTACTCCTCTGTATGAAAGCCAGCAAAATGCAGAGTTTTTTCTGTCAGTCTCAGGGGTGTCAGCATTCCCAGCGATGGTCAAGGAGCTTTTGCAGGACTGGATCAGAGCCAGGGTTTTATGAGAGGAGCTGCACATCCCTCCCTCGGCGTGGTCCTGACCTGTTCTGCCGCACAGCGGTGCAGGAGATGCAGATCTGGTTTCTGTGTCAGCAGTGCAGATTCACCAGTCACCTAAGGCGACAGTGTAATAATGAAAACACATGCACCAAGCAAGCAGGTGAATTTTACTTGGCCAGAGCTCAGCAGATCTTTCGGAGGGCCCACCAGCCTCTCCTTTCTCCCGTGCAATTTGCCCTTGAGACTTTCTGGCTCTCCAACTGGGCAGTTGTGTGCAGAAAATCTCAGTAAGAGTTTGGTGACTTGTACAGCTCCATCAAGTTTAGCTGAATAGCTATTTACAGAGAGAGTGAATGAGTGAATAGCTGCCAGACAATTTGTAATGTGTGTTGCTGAAAAGCAGAAGATAAGACAGCATTTCCTATCATAATCTACTAACTCAGACATGTTTAATCTTGCCATGTTTTTTTTCTGGTGAACGAAGAATGTTGTAGGAGAGGATGGAGAGGTGGCAGAGAACACTGTTCTGACCTTGAATCTGCAACTGTATATTTATTTGAACTTACATTCTTTGAATGCTGTTTTTCCATGTGAGTGGTTGCTGTCACAGGAAAGGGCGAGGCAGAAAGCTGCATGACAATAAATGGGCCATGAGAGGTTTTCTGTTATTATGTTGTCCACATCTTTGGGAATCCTGCTGGTGGGAAATTTTTCTCAATCACAGATGTCTGCCTGCCCAGGCTGAACCTCACATAACTATCTGGAGAGGGGAAAAAGAAGGGACTTTCGTAGGAACACAGGAAGTGACACATAATTTGGGTGTCCTTGAGTTCTAAACTGGCTGTAAAAGTAGCTGAGAGAAAGGGTGAAGGAAGTTGGAAAGAAATTAAGAAATCTTTTGTCATATAATATCTTATCATATAATCTTCACAGTCTCATTGTCTAATATATACAGTCACAAAATCACAGAATCTGATGGAGGCTGGAAGCATCTCTGGGATCATTTAGTCCAGTCCCTCTGCTCATAACAGAGCTGTGTCCAGTCAGGTTTTGAATATCTCCAGGGATGAGGACTCTATGACCTCTCTGGCCTACCTATGCCAGTGTTCAACCAACCATATAGTTAAAAGGTGTTTGGTTTTTGTTTTGTTTTTTTTTATTCAGTCAGAATTGCCTGTGTTTCAGTATGTGCCCTTTGCTTCTTATCCTATTTCTGGGTACCACTATTAAGAGTCTGGCACTGTTTGCTTTACCTTCCTCAGATATTTATATACATGGATAAAAGATCCCCTTGAGCCTACTCTTCTCTGGACTGAAGAGTTCCAGCTCTCCTCACAGGCTAGATGCTCCATTCCCTTCATCATCTTTCTGGCCTTCTTCTGGACACACCCCAGCAGGCCCATGTCACTGGGCAGCCCAGAACTGGACATGATACACAAAAGGCAAAACAGTTGAATGCTTCAGATGTACCTATGTAAAGCATTTTTTAATCTTTTCATCTTAATTCTGTGTGATGGGGGTTTACATTTACTTATCTGGCCTGATATGGAAAGAAAGTACATCCTGAGGGTCTTGACCACAGCTACAATTACACAGAGACAACCTCAAAATTAGTTTAGGTCCCTCAGGGCAATGTCCCATTGAATTCTGAAACTCTCCAAGAGTGGTGATTCCACAGCCCTTCTATACCCTTATGCCAGTACTGCATCACTCTCATTATGGAGAAAATTTTCTGTGTCCAGCTGCAATTTCCCTTGGTACAGCTAGTGATTGCTGGCTTTTGTCTTTTCACTGTGGACTCCAAGAAGGTGTGGCTTCACCCTTGCTCTAACCCAGCTCCTTTAGCCTCTGCTTTTGTGCCAAATGCTCCACCTCCTGCTCTCATAGTTGATTTCTACTGTACTCACTGACAATATCTTTCTTGCACTTTGAGCTTCAAAGCTGGACACATCATCCCAGATGAGGCCTCATGAGGACTGTGTAGAGGGGAATAACCACTTTCCTTGGTCTGAAAGCTGACCCACTTAATGCTTGGCCACATAATGTGTATTGGCACGGACTGTGTCCTCCAGTAATTGGTGTTTGAAATTTCTGGTTTTAGTATGCTATCTTAGTTTAGGTCTCTCTAAAGTTTTTCTCAAGAATCCCAGCTGATAAATAAAGGTTATCTGCAGCTTTCACTGTCTTGCAGCCCTCCCCACACAAATGCTTTTCTCTTCTGTCATATATTTATGAAATGTCGTAAGACAAGAGGAAATCTCAAAGGAACTGTTAATTATTTTTTTCCAAGATGGAAGCTATCAATTAAACATTATTCCTTTTTTCCTGTATCCTGCTCATTTTTCATCTGTGACATTATCCTTCATTCATTCATGGCTGATTAGTTCCTGTATTAGCTTCTTTTATAACAACCCATCAGAGACCTGTTGGAGGTTGTCTGCTGCATTATTGTAGGATGTCAGCCATAGACAAGGATAAAAAGATGCTGGTAGATGCTGCACAAACAGACAAAGAAAAGTTTGCAACCATGTGAAACAGCTTCATTTTCAGATTAAGTGTTGTGTGTCAGTGTATCTCAGTCTGTTCCTGGTTACTTTGGGAAGAGACTTCATGGGGTGTTTCCCTAAGTTTCTGATGTTGGACATGTCCTGTCTTGCAAAATGAGCTTTAACAAAAGGACATCACAGACAACCATTAGAGCCCATCTCAAGCATATCTGTTGGCAAAAGTTTTTTTTTGGCCAGAAGGTATTCCTAGGGACAGGTTGAGGGGCTGCAACAAAGTAGTTTTTTTTACAGAGACTTTTGACAAATGTGACAAAGAGTCTCAAGAGACTACAAAGTTGGAAAGTGTTGAGTAGAAGCAGGAACTGCCGACTGTTCAGGTGTGAGAGTTGACTTTTGGATGCTGAATAGAATGAGCAATAAGGTGGAAGAGTCCTTGAAAGTGAAAGCCAGTTGATTGTTTGATATGAAAAGGAGCCAGGAAGATGAGTGAAAAGAAAGCCAGGCTGGGGAATGATCTCTGCAGCAGCATTGTGGATCAATACACCATCAGGGCATGAATGAGTTTGTCAGTGGCCAGGAAAAGGATGTTGGAGTAATTGAGACATGATGTGATGAGAGCCTAGATAAGAATTTAACAGCAGGACTGGGAGTGAGAGGTGCGTCTGAGATATGTTAATTGGAAGGAATCTGCAAAACCTTTGGTACATCCACACAGCAGGGAGGGTTCTGAGTGCAGTACTGCAGCTGGTGAGGATCAGCCTGAAGAAGTTTCCCTCCAGACAGCACAGCAGCCATAAGCAGTGAAGGAAGATGTGGTGATGTGGGCTTGCTGTACTCAAAATGAGCTATCATGACTTCAGGTGTGGCTGCCACTGGATTTCACTGCTCTTCTGCTCCACACCTGTTGCAGGTGGAAGCTTCTAAGCTCTCAGAAATTGTTCTTGTCTTTTTTCTTTTTGTTTTTTCCCTTTGAGTTCTTTGGCCCCTGTGCACACGAGTAGTTGAAGTTTCCAGTTTCTAGGGTTCGGCAGCTTCTCAGATCTCATTCTTTCCTGCACGTCCCCTTTCTTTCTCTTGATACTGAAGTCACTAGCATGACACTGGTAAAAACACTGGTAAAAACTTCTAACTTATTCCAGAATGTTTTCAAATTCTGGAAGAAGATAGAATTTGGCCAGTTGAGTAACTGTATGCAGGAAATTAAAAAGCAAAGCCCAGACAACCTCATCTCCCCAAGGCAAACAAAAAAAAATCAACCAAAAACATTGCCAAAGGTGGAAAAACTGATCTCAGTCCTGCAGGATGTTAGATTGGGAGGCAGGGGTGGGGGGGGTAGGAAGCACAATATGACATAGACACTATTTCCCAGCAGCTTTAATTTAGCTCCAAGTCTTCTTTCCAAGTCACTTATCTCATTAAAATCTGTCTCATGCCCTTTCCCAAGGCCCATTTGGGGCATTTTTGTAGGAGCAGCACAGTGCTTTGGGGGGAGGCACAAGCCTGCCCACATTGAAGTGGGAGCTCTGCAAATGACTTTAAGTCATTTGGCTTCAAGACACACAGGGCTGAGCTTTACCCACCACGCCAGCTGAAATCATGATCCTCCTCTAACAGGCAAAAGCTGCCTTTCTTAAGGAACAACAAAAATTCATAAATACAGCCTCAAGGTTAATACTTGATTTTGTTTACAGCACCATAGGAATTATTTTATGTTCTGCACATATGTGATGCACCTGCTAAACATGAGGATTCTTACTAAGGTAGAAACTTGAGACATATGAGTAAGACAGTGGATTACTCATAGGGAAAATCAGGGTTTAGAAATTCTTTGTGACATCTGCCATGCATTGTTTTTCAAAGAATTCTGAAAACTTTGAATTAACCTTCGTACTTTAACTACAGTTTCTAGGGAGCTGCAATAAAGGTTGTGCTCTAATACCTTTTAGAATGAGCAAGTGGAAAAAAAAATCAGCTGGAACAGAGGGTTGCAGCAGCATGAGAAATGTCGCCTGTGACATTTAAGCTCAATTTAATCTGCTGTGACACTAGTAACATTTGTGGTGACTTAGGGGAGAGGATGTTTGCAGTGGTGGGTGGGATCACAGATGTCATCTGATTTTAAGGCTAATGTCTTGGATGAACCGTCTTCTCATGACACTGACAGGGAGTTTTTTACTGAAGCACAGAAATCCTGGTAATGCACAGTTTGTCACTTGTATACTTTAGTCCAGTGTGGTTGATGCAGTACATATATTCCATTACTCCTCAGCAACATGTGAAAATCTTGTTCAGGGAAATTCCTTCTCACATGCACTGATGACCAGATCTCCTGATTGTTCAATTCTTTATCCATGACCTCTTTCTACGATACATATCAGTGAAAACCAGACAGGGGACACCAAATAAATTTTGTCATTAATTCTTGCCAAAGTATCTGTCCTATAAGAAACACAATTAAACCCATTCCTAATCCCTGAACTATGCATTCTGCAGGGCTGATGCAATTTCAGCCGATAACATAAATGGATTGTAATGAAATTCACATGTAGCCAAGGCAGGGCTTTCTGCTTTGTAAACAGAGACACCAACTCTTTTGGTGGGCCGGTGTTTTAGGGAGATGTTTGGTACTTCTGCTTCAATTGTTTCTACATTGCATTTTTATACTTATTTTCTTCCCTACAGTTCTGCAACTTTGCGATAGATGTGGGCTTCACTCTCAACCCTGACGTTTTCATTTTTTAAACCTAAGACGCAGCAGCATTTGGCTTTGTCCTAAGTCTTAAAGAAAAATAGAAAAAAAGAAGGAAAATGAAACCTAAACCAAATCCAGGATGAAGTCTGATAAATTCTTTGTAATGTATAATTTCAAATATAAGAGTCAGCTGTCATCATGTGGGATTATTTTTCTTAAACTCTGACAGCTTTACATGTAAGAGAAGAATTAAATTTCATTTTGCTAGACTTGGCCTATGCCATTTCATTTAGCAAGCTAACAAAAACAACTGTATATGGTTGGCTTACACATGCACACATTTTGATGACTGGATGATGTAATTTATTTAATATACTGCTTTTGGTAAAATGTGTGTTTGTTGTACTCCTTTTGATATTTTGATTGAGTTTGATATTTTGTTAACAAGAAAAAAATGGAAAGAGTGGGTAAAGCTGTTAGTTCTGTTTGGGAACTGGTGTGCTGTCTCAGTTTTGAGTTGCTCTGGGGGAATTAATTTGTGTCTGCTGGAACTGAGCCCAAAAGTATCTTTTAAATTACACCAGTACATCACCTGTTCTTCCCTAGCAGGAGTCCCAGCAGGACTTGGCGCGGTGTGTCCATCCGGCTGTAGCGCAGACACCGCTGCTTTGGGAATCTCCCCAGTGCCTCTGGCATGGCAGTCCCTCCTAAATGCATCCCTGTTCATTACCCTGCAGCCTTCACTTGGTCTAAGGAAATGGAGTAGGAATCTGATATAGCTGTCTTCTGAGAAGAAACAAACAGGTTTTCACATCTCCTTTCCTTCTGTCTGCATCTCTTTTAGGGTCTGCCATAAGGACAAATAAAGGTGACTTTTCAGAGGAATCTAACTCTCTCAAAAAAGTGAACCCAGTGCATGCACTCTGAATAAAGGTGGCAAGATGTCATTAGCTGAGGGCCATTTTCCAAGCTAAAGGAAACAAATATAAGCATAAAAAGCCAAGCATGACTTAAACCAGACAAAAAACAATAACCCAAACAAAAACCCAACAAAAACAAAACCAAAAAATCCTCCAAAAACTAAAAAGAAAAACCCACAAAAAGCAACAACAAAACAAAAATCAAAAAAAGAAATCTGCAAAACCCAGAGATGGTCAAAAAGTCCTTATTTTTTGAGTTCGTGCTCATGAGCCAGACAATTATATTGAAGATTTAGAGCCAGAAACTTGTTGTTGTTGTTGTTGTTATTATTATTATTATTATTATTATTATTATTATTATTATTATTATTATTATTATTATTAACCATGGGCTTTTGTCTACTGGAATAGATAGCAGCATCACAGATTTACCAAATGGTCAGGTCTTAAGCTGGTCTAATGCCTTGGTAAGGATAGGCTGGAACCTCTATTCCATACTTTAAAAACAGAATTGAAATCAATGTGTAAATCTGTGACTGAGTTAACAAGGGCCCCAAATTGTGTTAACAAGAGGCATACAGTCCCAGGGAGGCACATTAAAACCCTGAGGTGCAAGGCTGACAGTGGGACCTTTCCTGTGTATTTAGAAATCTGTTACATTTTGATGTGATTTTTTTTTTTTAAATTAATAAAAAGGAGATGGATAATTGCATCAGAAAAAGCCATTTATTGTCATGCCTGGGCAGCACAGGGGGTACATGATAAAGGTTCAGGTTTGCAGGATTGCAGCTCCGGTGTGCCAGACCCATCCAGGGTGGTCACTGCATGCTTGGAGTCAGAACCATGCCACTGTGCTACAGTTGTGGTAGAGACTTTTAAAAATCACACTCAGCAGTCTGTGCTCCCCACTGCCATCTCCTCTCCCAGACAAAACCCTGTGAGCTTGGGCACAGATAATAAATACATCATTCACTGAGACATTCAAAGCAGGACTGATTGCCTAGAGACTGAATGTGAATGCAGACACAGATCCTGCTGACAGGCTTGAATTACACAAGGTAAGACCCAGCAAAGCCTGGAATTCTTGTGGTTTTAGTCAGTGGTTCTCCCCAAAATGCTGAGAGCAGGTGAGTAATTGAAGATGTATGATCTAGTATAGTGAGTACAGAGTTCTCCAGAAATTACTTCTGTCTGAGGAGAAAAAACAGCAAAGAGCTGCATTTCCCTCCTTACTGACACAGCAGCGTGGGCAGGACACAAAGTAAATGTGACACAATTGCAAGGAGCAAACCACCATCCCTGCCTGAGGTTCTTCCAAGTCTGCACGAACATTTGCAGTTCCCTGTGCAGCACATTCCAGGGCAGAGGCATTGCCTTGCTGGTGCAAGGCACATGATAGCAAGGACTGAGCTAACCCAAACATCTCTCCTGTCTCTACTGGTCCCTTTCAGTCAGGTTCAAGCTGTGCTTCCCCTCACACACTTCACCAGAGCTGTGGAGCTGCCCACAAATCCCCAGCTCTGCCTGTGCTCTTGCATCCTCTGGGAATCCAGACACTATTCCAAATGTCTCTGAGAGGTTGTTCTGGATGAAGAAGTTGGTACAGTTTTATCAGCTTTGCAGGAGTTTGTATTTTTGGTAAGAATACTTTTCTTTTAGTATCTTTTTATTTTTTTGTCCCTCTCTTCTCTGTCCCTCATTCCTGCCTAAGCTGAAAAAAGCCACATTATATCTGAGTTCTACTCTGCAGAGCATGGATTTGAAATTAGCAGAATGAGTTAGTCCACTCCTAGTTTATTAAAAACTGTTTTTCTGGGACTGATAAGGAAACCAATTAAAAGCCATGAAGTCTATTTTCATAATAATGCTAAATGGGGCACTTCATAAATTGAAGATCCACCATGCAAAAAAAAAAAAAAAAAAAAAGATGTATTTTAGTTTAATAAAATGAGTCCAGAATTCTTTAAAGACTAGGGCACTAACTTTTTTTTCCACTTGTTTTGAAATTTGTCCTTAATTCTTGCTCCTTATTTAAACAAACTTCCTGTGCACAGCCAGGAGGCAGTGCAACAGCTGTTCTGTGGGCTGAAAGCAATGGGATATTTGCTTGAGGACATGGCAGAAGAGGGCCAATTGTATGCAGTGAACAAATAATTTATTAGGTTGGCCTCATTTCTTCTTTGTCATTTATCTGTGAATAGAACATAACTTCAGCAGTGCTGTTTGTTTTTCAGAGTTTGACACATGGAAACATAAATAAACAAATGCTGAATTTCTCGTGAAAGTTAATTGCTTATATAACTGGGTATTCAAACATATTGGTTTTGCTCTTTTAATTGGATATGTGGTACTGGTTTCAGTCTCCTAGCTGAATAGGAGTTACTGACCTCTGGGATAAATTAATGTGCAAAAGTCAAAATGCATTTTCTGTAAGATTTCTGCTGAATCATTTTAGAATTACAGGCACAGAATTATTTTTTAAAGATTTGGAGAATGGGAAGCAGACTGGAAAGAAATTACCAAAATAAAAAAATAGTCAAAAGTTTATTTCCCCACTTTAGACAAATGTGTGAAGAAAGTTAGTTCTTTTGACAATCTCTAGTATTTAGCCATATTACTTAGCAGATATGATCACTTCTTTACGGCAGTTTTAAAGTTAAAACAAGAGAGCTTTATTGATACTGTCTGTAGCAGTGTTATAACTTCCACTCATGTCTAAATGCGGTGTGCATATTAAGTGCCTATTCTGGTAGCAATAAAGATGGTTTAGTAAAATTTATATTTTGATGTGCATGGAAGTAAATCAGCAGAAGATTGAGTGAACTGAAATGTGTAAACTTTTCTAGCTGAAGGAACTGATTACTGAAATGCAAAACTAGTTACCTGCTTCATTAAGAACTATGAGTACAGACGATTTCTATGAAAAAAAAGTGATGGGAAGCAATTGGCTAGAGAGTGATTGCAGAGATAGTGTTGGTGCTAATTGACTTGTTCAGGATGTACACAAAATCGGATTTGCCAATCATATCTGCTTTTTGTAAATGATAATATTATGGCAATTAAAGGATAAATCACTTTTCCATGATGTTGCTGTATTAACTTAAAGTGATCATCTGGGTTTAATTCAGATCTGAGAAGAAACAATTTATTTTAAAGCGTTACCTTTCAAGTCTTATTTCTTCGTGTACGCTCTGAGTGCTTTTTGTCTGCTATATATTGACGGTTCTCATACTCAGACTGCTGATCCTAAGGGTGTTCATATAAACAGATGTTCCTCATATCCTGTCTGGGTTATTTTTTTTCCCCTTCTTTATAGAAGTCATAATTCTACTGTATGTAGTGCTGTAGACATTTTCATGGTGGAAAGCCACAGTGTCTTTCATAACTGCCATTTCCCATGATAGACCAAAAAGCACAGGGATCCCATGGTGATGGATGTTCACTGGAGGCAGCCTGGGCTGCAGCAGGAGAAAACAGATACACGAGACACCAAGGCAGTGTCTCACATGGGAAGGACATTGTTAACTTTAGGGAGAAACAGCCTAAAATGTAAAAATGAACTTACTGAGAGATATTTTACTCAGTAGGTTGGAGAGAAAATTGAAATGCTCTTCTGTAAAGGTTTTTTTTTGTTTGTTTTTGATGTTGTTGTTTGATTTTTTTTAACCCTGTGCTTCAGCTATTTCACTTTCACACAGAACAATTACTTCTCTCATGTCTACATGATGGACCAGAAGGGCTTAGCTAAAAGGGAAGCTTCTCCTTGGCTTCAGACCCTGAGGGTCTGCTGTGGAGGCTAGCACTGAGAAGCTCAGGTTAATAGCTGCAGGAAGACCGGGTCTGAAAACTCCAAATCAAGAGATCAGTCATATTGAGCAGGAATCACAGAACTCTCCCCTTGGAAGTGGGCTGAAGATTTATGGATTTTTAGAGAACTTTTTTCTTTACTCTTGTAGCAGGTGGAGGAGTGATGGATTTTGTTTTAATCCAGACCTGTAGGATGAGAGAAAATGGAGTTGTGTTGAACTGGCTACAGAGAAAAAAAAAATTCTGAGTTTGCTACAAATAGATAAAATGTTTCTCACAGTTTGTAAAAATTACAGTGAAAAATGAACTACAGCATGGAGACAGCATGACTTCTGTTTATAAATATTTGTATTTCATGCTGAGAATTCCTTCAGCTGAGTAGATGCCTTTAAAAATATCTGAGGATTAGAAAATGTGACTCCAAAAAAGTTAATTTAATAGATTAAATGTGCAACAATTCAATTCTTCTTCATACAGGACAGAATGGAATTGCCCATTGGACAGCTGTTCATGCAGTGTCCATGTCATTCTTCAGCCTGGTGCCCTCTGAACCCGTACTCACAAGTTGACACCGTATTTTGCAAACTGGTTATTAACACTTGCCTTTGTCACCCTGGGTGGGTGAGCCATACAGTGAGCTAAGCTGGCTGCAGGATGAATAAGTTTTTTTTTCAAGCCTATTTATTTTTATTTATTTTAGTAGTTCAGGTTCTCAAACAGCAGGGGGAAAAAAAACCCACAAAAATATTAACATTGTATCATTTTTCTGAACTATTGACCAAACCATGTATTCAGATCTTCAGTAATGTTTTCACGCACTTTTCATTCATTTTCTCTCTTCCCTTCATCCTTCTCCCCTTTTTATGCCAAGCCCCCCTGACAGACTCCTTCCCCCTTGTCCTCCCAGTTTGTTTCTATTTTGCACATTCTCCTTTTGATGTTCTCCTCCTAAACATTAACTATTTCCTCAAGCACTGTTAACAGGATGTTACAGAAACTAAGCAGCATAGACTCTAATATATGCAGTGCTTTACACTGTATGTCAAAATTGGTTGCAGATAGCTGTTAAAATCATTTGCCTTCCATATCCTACCTCCACTGGAATAGATGGCAGTGGTTTCATTTGCTTTGATGAAGAGATACCTGATTATTTGCCTGTTTTCAAACATGCCCGGGGCCACAGCAGGAGGCATGGTCCAGAAAGGTTCAGATTCTAGCCCAAGTCCAGAGCACACATCTGGAGGTTTCAGTAGGATGTGAAAGAGAAGGTTCAGCTACCCAGAAATCCTCTCTATAAATAGTGGTGAGGGAGCTGTGGGGTGCTCTGCTGTATTATAAGATGCTACTTCAACGTGGAAAATGCAATGAGAGAGGAGCCAGTCTTTTTGAAAACCTGTGTTTGGAGGTGCCAAGCACCTGAGAACATGATGCTGGGTAGTGAATTGCTTTATCAATATTTTGATGGAGATGAAGCCTGTGTGGAAGGAGAAAAATATGGAGTAGAGGTTGCTTTGTGCCTCTCTAGTTTATTTTGAAGGATTTTCAGTCATTGTAACAATCTCACCATTTCCTGGCATCCCTCAGTGTGTGCTGACAATCATTGTTCTTCAGCAAGATCAAGCCACTGGGGCCACAGCTGATCAGTTGTGTTGGTAGCTCTCAGTGCAAGGGGAACCTGATGAGGATCCTGTGCAGCTGTCTCAAGGCAAAGTGAATTCAGGACCCACAAGGAGCATTATATACAGATGAATATTGAAATATTTGTTTCTGCTCAGGAGTTTGTCTTAACACTGTTGAATTGTATCTTTAGCCTGAACTAGCAACATATACTGTGCTGAATAGAAGACCCTTGATTCTTCTGAGACACTTATCTCTGTTCTCTTCAAAAATGTTTTGTTAGCAGAGTCGCTTCTTAGAGCTGAGCAACCAGACAAGGCAGCTGGTGTGCCCTTTGCTGAAGGAATGGTGATCCATACTTCTCAAGACATAGAGGGTCCAGTGGTCACTGACAAATGTGTTCAGCCCCCTTCTGCACTGGGCAGGCGTGGTTACCCCTGTTCCTGAGCAAGGAACTAAAAAGTTTGTAAATTCCAAGTGCCTTTCCAAGTCATTCCATGACACTGTTTTGTCTGTACTGTAAGATCTGGCTCACCCTTTGAACTGATGTGTTCGGACTGAAATTCCAAAGCTGAAGGAACAACTGAGACCTTCCAGAGATAAGAAAATTACATAGATTCATAAAATATTTAGTTTACAATTAACACATGAAAACACAGTGTGTATTCCTATTACTTGACACAAGCAAGATATCATGTAGAGGAAAAAAAAACTCTGACAAGATTTAACTTTTTTTTTTTTTTTTTAAATTTTGGATTTTTGCTTCAGGAGATACTTTTCCTTTAAGGTTACAATATAAATTTTATTTTTTGATATATCTTAGGTTCAATCACTGTTTCACTTTTTGACATGCTTTGCCTATTACACTCCCCCAATGGTGCCACAGTGTTTGTCTTCTGAAGCTTGTTCCGAACCTGTGAAAAAAATGTATGTCTTTGTGTACATGGTAGGTATGATCTCTCTTTGAAATCTGTGCTGCTCCTTACACATGGAACAGACAGCAATGGAGGTGGAGATGGAAAATGTGCCAATGATCTCCCTCCTCGCTGGTGGATGCTGGTGGGTGACCCTCTCCATCCTGATCCTGCCTGTGAGCAGATGGTGCCAGCGCAGGGACTGGACCTGTCCAGGGAAAAGACACAAGTCCATTCCAGCTCTGGTGGGGAAGAGGAGGTCAGGGACACATTCTCACAGATTTTAGTAAGGAGCAAAAGTTGTCAATGTGTTATCATTATCATCCTCTCCACTTCTGGCTACCAAGTTTTGCAGTAGTCTCATCCGAAGTCTGTCAGGCATTTTCACATTTTTTTGAAACCTCTAAGTGAAAACTGACTTTTCTCTTTTTTCCACTTTAAAATTCAGAAAACACCCTGCACAAAAAAAAAAAAAAAAAAAAGTCCAAGATTACATTCTTCTGAATAATTTTCAATGATCTGCAGATTTTTTGTGATGTGGTGGTTGTTAAAGGCTGCATTCAAAATCTTTCTCCAGAGAACACACTCAGGTTGTGATATGGTTAAATGCTAACTAAAAATTAAGAACATTTTGAATATCTGCTTGAGAAATTTAATTATGTCATGATTTGGAATTTGTAGGCTTCAGTATCTGTAAGAATGCTACTTAATTTCCTGGAAATGCTATTAGACTTATGCTCCGATCAGCTGGAATATTTTATTCATAATCATGTGGCACTTGGTGCCCATAATTAACAATTGTGTGTCAATTTGTCAAGCACCATAAAAGACAAATGGGAAGGCAAACTGTGCTCTCACTTTTGCTTTTTCAGCAAATATTTTTCATTAAAAATCCCATTTTCTAGAGGAGTTCCTGAGATTACTTTGGTATTTTAGTCATTTAAAAACAAACAGTAGCTGGTTTGCAATTACATGCATTCCTGACTGGAAACACTTCTGGATACAGTACTGCAGTTTATCTTATTGTTTGTCAATAACAGAGAGGAATGTTTCTTCTGTAGGCTGTCAGAAATATCTGGCAGGTAACTAAATTGTCTCTTTCAGTTTTGGGTAGATGTTGATCTGGTGTATTGCCTCTGTTCCTTGTCTGTCACACACAGCATTCCAAGGCTCAACTCCTCAGAAAATCAGGGTCTGCTCCCTTTGTCTTTGTTTTCCCCTTTTCTCTTTCATTTCTCAGTTCATTCCCAGTGATGGTAACTATGTTAGTGAGGGTAGGACATGATCATTTTATTAGTTTCTGACTACCTTGACAGCAAATCACCATCAGGCATCTGAAGGATGATAATTAGAATGAACAAACAAAATCAGTCAATGGTTCCAGCATCAGTTGCACACTTCCTGGTAGTGGCTATCACCACACCACTTTTCTTCAGAACATAAAAAAATCTCCTGTTCTGTGTAGGCAGAAATAAGACTTCAACAGAGGCAAGTATAAATAGGGTTAAGGCATTTATTCTAATACGCTTCACTAGACAGTCTGGATTCCTATCCTGCCTGCTGAATCTGCCCATCTCAATACACATCTGTGGTTTCTGTAGGGAACAGGTTTGTAAACAGAGTTTATCAATTTTCTGTACTCATTTTGTATACCCATCATATGTTTTTTGTCACAAATCCCAGTACAGAAAGGCTGGCTTAGAAGCAGGGTTCGTTTTTCCTTATTTATAGTAGGTAATACTCCTCTAGGACCTATACGCATAATAAATGTAAACAAACAACCAAAACCTCCTGAAAATGGTGAAAATTGAATAGTTTGTGCATTTCCTCACATTGTGGGGTTTTGGTTTCCTGGGGTTTTTTTTCTCAATTTGTTTTTCTTACCTACTTGTGTTCATTGGTTATCCCATAAAACTTCCAGTCACAGCTGTTGCTGGTCATCAGGCACAGTGCCCAGAGGATGG
Organism: Poecile atricapillus; assembly: GCF_030490865.1. NCBI lineage: Eukaryota > Metazoa > Chordata > Aves > Passeriformes > Paridae > Poecile > Poecile atricapillus. The sequence continues at coordinate 60,599,015 of NC_081249.1, read as the reverse complement.
AGAGAATGACAGTTCTGCTTCCACAGACAAGACAAATATCATGCTAATCCTGGCTGGTGACCCTCTATAACTATTTTTCATGCCTATAGAACAAAGGAAATATGGAAGAACCTATTTTAAGGAGGTGGAGGGGAGGTGGATATTCTTTTGGCTACTTGAGTGCCTTGAAAGTGGAGTTTAAGACATAGTAAGTCATAGAATTTAAATCATAGCAAGGGAAGACCAAGGGATTTATGTGGATAACCTGGGATTTGTTTCTTTATTACATTTAAGTTTTATGTATTACCTGTAGTCACTTGCTGGAGCAGAAAGCAAATGCATCAGAAGGGGCAGGTGGATGTGAGCAAATTACTCTTCACTGTGAAATGGTGCATCTCAACCCTGCTATGAAGGAACCACTTGCTGGGCACAGAGTAGCCACGATTGCATGGCTCTCTCTGACTATCAGAGCTTTTTGAAAATGCTGTTACATAAATGCCACATATTGGCTCATTCTGTGGATCCTTTTCTCACTAGGAACTGTACTAAAACTTAAGAGGTTTATGAAATGGGTACTGGACAGAAATATTTTTTTCTAAATGGGATTAAGTCCAAGATTCAGTCTTTAAAGTTCCCTTACATTCCTTAAACTACCACAGTCCATTTCTCATGTATCTATACCCACATTTATTTTCTTAACACTCTTAAAATTATTGGTGCAAACTTTACTTTTCTTATTGATCTCTTTTTTTTTTTATCATTCTGTTGTACTTCCCCTTCTATTTCAAATGTCTTTGATTTTTCTACTCTCTCCTTTGCTTTTCACATGGAATTTAAATGCTGTGCCAACAAAGCAGTAAAGTAAAAGCTAATATTTTGATGTGATGATATTCCCCAGTGCATTTGACCCACCATTCACAATAAAGCCTTACTTCTTGCTGGATGACTCATATCAGGAAATAACTTTTTGTAATGGATGTGTTTTGTGTAAATATCCAATGGCACCTCCATATTAAAGAGGTCAGTTGTTTTTGAGAGAGCACTGGCCTATATCTTTCAATAGGAAAGCTTTTCAGTGTAGTACTACAGTTGAGATTTAAACAATTTTGCCTTGAAGACTTCATTTGGAGCATCCCCCACTGCTACTGTAATCACTTATCTTTTTATGCTTCTGGTGATGGATCCATGTGTTTGAGGTGGATCTTAAGAGAACTGTGCAGTTATAGATGGTGAAGATGAACTTCAGAGTGTTCTAGTTTAAAGACAGGCCAGGGTGGTAGCTGTGAAGTGCCATAAATTCCACCTCACAGTGTAAGTGGACTTCATCATGTAAAATACAAATAGCACTAATCAAAACCCTCTGATATGGGGGTTTTCCCTCTGTACTTAGAAAATACTGACTTTCTCTTTGCCTAAGATTTAGGAAAGGACATTGGAAACTAGGTCTTAGCATCTTCTTTCAGAAGTGAGATGAAAGAACAGGTTTGGGCTAGAGGGCTTGAACCCTCTCTTGGCACATATAGTTCAGGAACATACAGTCTCTTGACAGAGGAATCATCTTAGAGGTGTTTGAGGTCTTTTCCTTCCACTTTTCCCATTGGAAGGCTGATTCCAAACCAAATTAATGGCTAGGAACTTTATTTGCATTCCTAGCCTAAATATATTCACGAACAACCTCTATCCATTTGTTTTGTGACACCATTACCTTTTATCTTGAATAGTTCTTTATTAATAATTAATGAGGTATTAATTAATATTTAATAGAGAGCAAACACATCCTCCCTTACCTTTCCCCTTAGCTGTTTCACTTCATTTTGCTAGACTAAACAATCTAAGCTCCTCTAATCTCCCTTGAAGAAAAAAAGCTCTCTCCAAAATGATTTTTGCAGACATTTTCTATACCTTGTCCATTTTCATTTTATGATGATGATGGCCAAACTCCAGCTTGTGAAGTACATGTGTCTCATAAGCTCTTACAATGTGTCTCTTTTGCTGATTATTCAGTGTTAGTGCTGCTGCCCAAAATGCAAGAGAAGTGTAGTGCCAGCTCTGCAAGGTAAGAAAATGGAATAAATAGGCACAAGATCTATGTACAATGGTCTGGTACATGTGATGCTTCTAGTACTAAGAAGCAGCTTCCAGCTCTTCTGTGTATTCCACTGTGTTGGCAGGAGCTCTGGACCAAGGATGCAGGAACAAGGTAGGACATGGTATTTCACTGGGGAGATGTGCAAAAGTGGGGAGGCTGATAAGGTGGAAGCAATAATTTTTAGAGAGGTGCAGGGCACAAAAAGAGAAAGTGAGGACAATGCATCCCTTGGGCTCCAACCATTTTGCAATGAGCGTAGGGACCATTGCTTAGATGAAACGTTAATGCAGGTGGTCTGGAGCCCAGCTGTCTTGTTAGCTTTATCACCCTAGGATGTGTCTCTGTGGCAGGCTGCAGGATCACCTGAGCCATGTGAACACCCCAGCCACGGCACTGGGAGGCTGCTTTCGTGTGATATTCCACCTGGGCTGATTAGCCCTTCTCACGTAGCCAGGCTGATCCCAGCATCAAGGCTGGTGCTTATGGTCAGCCTGACTTTGGATATCATGGCTAAGCATTGTAGGCTTAGACGATTGGCATATAAACAGAAGAAAAATCTCCCAGAGTCTGGAGTGTTTGTCAGGTACGTAAATATCTCAAGATTATTTTTCCCTAAATTATTCCTATGGGGATCGTTTATGCAGCAGTTTTATAACTAGTTTTTGCATAAAATATAGTCCTGGTACTCAGGTTATCTTTTATGTAGTCAAACATTTTATTGTTTGCATGCTAATCTAAACTCTTCATCACTGAATGCCTTCAGCAGCCGTAGTCTGGTTTTCCTATGGTGCTTTGCTTTGGAAAAGAAAATGAATGTGCTTCTGCTTCTCTTAATCATAAATCCAGTCTCCTGTTTCTTTGTTATAATTCTTTTGATGTGAACAAAACTCCAAATCCATTTTTTGTGAAATTTAAAAAGCTAGTATGTTTAAGAATGCATACATGCTAACAATGAACCCTCTGCTTCTGGATGCTTAGTTAAAGCTGGGGCAATGTCTGTGTTGAAAGAGTTCTTTCAGTTTTAATACTTCATTCTTGATTGTGCCTGAGATACCATTTCCAGCTTTGAAGTAAGTACAGGACTTATTGTTCCAAAATGGTACAGTGATCAGTTCAGACCTCTACTTTACTTTCTTGAGCCTCCTTTAATGTCAGATAGAAAAGTATAACCCTTGGCTAGAGGAGCCCAGATCACAAAGGGAGCCTGAGTAACCTAGCATTTCCAGTTTTCCAGAGGATGTTGGTGTATACCAAAGTTTAGAATGTAAGTCTGTCCCACTGCAGAGTTCATGAGGTCATGGTGATGAAGAGTAACACTCCTGTATAAGGCATACCCACCCTGTAATGTGAGGGCTAAAACAAATCTCTTAAGTATTTAACATGTAGATCTCATTTTATCTGCTTCTATGTATGTGCTGTATGTATAGCACTGCACATTCCTGAGGCTTTGTCAGCCCAGGTATCCAAACTCAGTTGCCACCTGCTTGCATGTGATTACAGCTCCCAAGCTAACCTGTGCTTAATTTACCACCATTTGTAGCTTTCATGCCCTCAAGGTTAGGAACGGCTGGCTGCTTCTTGGCCAGTGAGAAGCCAGATCCTTGCACCCACAGACCTCAGCTCTTGCCTTGGGGTGAAAAGCAGTGAGGTCACTGATACAGTGTCACCATAAGGATTGTTTGGACCCAAACCATTTCTTTCCACTAAGTCAGTTGTTGGAGGGATGCTGAAGATAAACAATAGTAATTTTTGTATGCAGGCTACAATGAGCAAGACAAGTGCCCTTCCCTGCAGAGGCTCTGCCCAAGGATCCCTCAGGGAGTAAGGAAGGGATTTCACTGTGGCACAGGACACCTTTGGGGCCAGAAACCTCTGCCATAGCAGCATTTCAGCCCTGTAGCAATCAAAGACCAAAGTCTATCTGCACCTCTGATTTTTTTTTCATATTTTCCTCTTCTTTTTTTCTTTCCACAAAGATTAAATTCAAGATTAAAAAAAAAAAAAAAAAATGAAGTCTCTGCTGTAGAATAATACCTGGAACAATAATTGGATCAAATGAATAATGTGCATTTTTACTCATAGTCTGAAGTGTCCTAGTTTGTGTGATGGATTAATCACCGTTTCCTTGTGAATTATGTCATCACTTTCAGAATGATATCTTAGTTTCCATAGAGTGGCTGAAGCCATAAACAGCTGCCTTATTAACTGCTTGTTCGTATCCTCTATGAAGCAAGAGTTTTAGTTAATGGTAGTGGTTAAAGAAAGTGAGGAAAAATTCCCAGGAGGTCGCAGTTTACTTGAAATAACCAGTTTCATCAAGATGCAGTTGTCAATTTGAAATTGTGTGTTGGTGGGTTGTGCATGGGGCTTGTTGAATAAATTAATCAGGGTCACATTAATCGGAACATACCCGATTCCCCCTCAAAATCAGGGAAGCCCAGTAGTGGCAGATACAGGATATTATTTCAACTGTATCCTATATTTGAAGCAAAAACAGCTGGGAGCAATAGTTGCTAGCATTAGTGACACCCAGACAACATTTTGGGTCTCCATTATGAGCAGGAAAAAAATCACAGTTCACAAAATGTAGGGACCAAATTTTTTTATAATAACTCCTCCATTTGTCATATTTTTTTTTTCAAGCGCTAAATGACCACATTGCAAAACTGGATAATTTCAGATTAGGATAATTACCATGTGTGTTTCAAGAGGTGGGGGAAAACAGGACTTTTGCAACCTCTTCCCAAATACACCTTTGACAGGAGAAAGGAAAAGGGAAACACCCCAAAAAGGGGAGGGAGGGAGGAAGGCAGGAAGGAAGGAAGGCAGGAAGGAAGGAAGGAAGGAGAAGTAAATACTATTAAATATTTGCTTTAGTGAAAGTATTTGGTTGTGCTCTCTGAGGTATAATAATTATTGTCTGAGCCACAAAATGTGCAATTCTATAAGACAGACTCAAAACACTACAATCAAATCCTCCAGCCTGCTGAGAGTGTTCAGCCTACCATAATTTAGAGTTCATCATTAACAAGTGGCACACTTTGCTGACATATTTCTTATTCCATCATGTGTTAAAAATTTTATTCAAATTGGTCTTAACATGCTAAAAACATGCTCATTTGCTAGGAAATTTCATTGTTCAGGAATAAATACACTGAAAAATAATAATTCTGAATGCTGAAAGTCAACTTCTAGACTTTCTGTTACATTTACAGTTTTCCATCATCTCTGTGTAGGACTGTGATGTGTAAACTCTTTTCCCAGCACAAATTTGGATTATAAAGCTAAATCTCCAGTATCATATTCCAGCATAAATAAAAATAAATAAAATTTGTTGAGTCAACTTTTTCTTTTTTTTTCTTTGTTTTTTTTTTTCCCTATTCAGAATCAACTGATTCTGATTTTTGATTTATTAGATTATTCCATTGACTAGTGAATGAAAGGCTAATGCAGAAACAGCCACATTGGGTCAGAACAAATCTGGTCTAAGTTAATACTCAGTCTTCAGCTCTGAAATTAAAGCCTAGTAAAAAGTCCAAGAGGACAGGCAGGTGTAGCTGTTTCCAAGAAATACTTTGTACTACTTCATTGCTCAAAGACCACCTGAGCCAGAGGTTATAGCCCTTGATAAGTTCCTGTGATTTCTATGAATTGGTCCAGTCAGCTTTTCAGAGCAAGTAGACTTCTAGCAGTTACAGCTTCCCATGGCAAAGACCTGCACGCAGTTTAATGATGTGCTGTATGAAGAACCACATCTTTTTGCTGGTTCTGTAGCATGGTAGCTTCATGTGATATGCCCCTGTTCTTTATATCTCCAGACAGGATGAACAGATTCCTTTCCATCCTCTTCATTCATCTGATGATTCTGTGAATGTCTGTCACATCCCATCCTTAGTCATTGCTTTTCCAGGCTGAAAATAACTCTGTAGTTATTTTCACCTGGAAACTGCTCCATGTCATTGAGTGTACTTGCCACCTTCCTATTGGTCTATTAAATTTTTCCACATTTTTTTTTTTTGGGTAGAGAAACCAGGAGATAAGAATGGAACTTTTGCAATGAGAGAATGATATTTCTGTTTGTTTTCCCTTCCTTTCCTAGTAATTAGATTTATTGTTCTGGTTTAGTGCCAGACAGCATCCAGGCACTACACAGCTGCTCACTCATTTTCCCCTGGTGGGATGGGAAAGAGAATCGAAAGAGTAAAGTGGGAAACCTCACGGGTTGACTTTAACAGGTAAAGACAAAGCCACACACAAAAGCAAAGCAGGACAAAGGTTTCATTCACCACTTCCCACGAGCAGGCAGGCAGGTGTTCAGTTATTTCCAGGAAAGAAGGGCTCAATCATACATAAAGTGACTTGGGAAAACAAACTCCATACCTCTGAATGCCCTCCTCCTTCCTCCTTCTTCCCCCAGCTTTATATGTTGGGCATGATGTCATATGGTCTGGAGTATCCCTTAGGTAAGATGGGGTCAGCTGTCCAGGCTGTGTCCTCTCCCAGCCCCTTGTGGACCCCCAGCCCTCTCCCTGGTGGGGTGAGAGGCAGAAAAGGTCCTGGCTCAGTGTCAGCCCTGCTCAGCTGTAACAAAAACATCCCTGTGTTATCAACATTGTTCTAAGCACAAATCCAAAGCACAGCCCCATACCAGCTACAGTGAAGAAAATTAACTCTACCCCATCAAAACCCAGCACATTTACTTTACTTTCATGAGCACCGAGCTGAGCTGTTTGAAGCTCTTGTGACTCTGAAATCTCATTTGTGCCTGATAATAGCCTATTGTAGACTTCATCCCCCTGTGTACAAAGTCATGGTTGTTGGCTTTTTCCACATGTCCAGGACTGTCAAATTACATGTTTTCAATTTTACCTGCTAGTTAATTGCTTGGCTTCTGAGCTACAAAGAATGCACTGGTATTGGTGGTGTGTGAACAAGAGGGTGCTCTTGGAGCAAATCTCCTGATTGTTTCTCCTTACCATGTATTTGTATACACAGAAAAATTTGATTCCTTTCAGATGTAATTAAACCAGAAGATAAGCTCCTGAAGTTCAGCTTAGGTGTGCTATTCTCAGACATTGAACCCATGGAAGTAGACTAGAATGAGTACAAATTAAATTAAAAAAAAATAGAATGAAAACAATTATGAAGTTTGGATCATGTGTGGTCTTCATCAGCAACTATTTCGTTGTACACATCTGCTCCTTTTGATCCTTGGTTCTTCCCATTTTTAACATGGGTTCAAGCTTTACTGCAGTACTTCACCACTTACCCTTACCTTTACCTTCCAGAGCAAATTCGTGTCATCGACATGGGTGTTAAAATTGGCAAATATTATGCAGTTTAGGTTCAAGATGTTAGACCAATATAATTGAGTAGGGACACATTTTTCCTCTAGATCTTCTTATATGTACCATTTCTTACCAGCTTTTTTCTACTCCTGTGCCTGATACTTTTTAGTTTTTATTATGAACGAATTAAAAAAATAATTTTAAAAAATCTTGGCTGTTTCCGGTAGTTTTTCTCTGAACTTTAATGCTCAGGGTGAATGTTTCACTGTCTCCTTTATATTATTATTTTCAATGAAAGATAAGCAGCCAAAAGTAAGGAAGAGAAGTAGATGAGTTTGAGGGAATGGTAAATTCTTTAAAATTGGCGTACTTGATAACTGATCTTCAGCAATTGATTTAATGGGAAACAAAAACAGGGACTGGTCTTGAATGAATATGTTGTTGAGAGATGATGAACAAGCTGGTGTGGTTTATATAAGTTGTCTCTCTAACCTTGTGGTCACAGCAGTGGTTATGATATGAAACCTTTTTAACTTGCAGGATTATCACATTTTGCAATGCTCTGTCTTTCTGTTTCAATAGGCAAAATTTCACTTATGGGCGCATTTGATTGTGGGTCTGAAGGAACCAATTTTCTGTTCCTTTTGAGATGGAAACTCATCTTGCTGGACTTCTATTTATGACCTCTTGAAAATGCTTTTTTTTTTTTTTTTAGGAAATTGTTTTCATTACTTCAGTTTGCTCAACCAAAAACCTCCAGACACTTCATTCAGCTTTAAATGTGCAGAGTAGGATAAATGCATAAATTGATGGAGTGCGATGATTTATGATTAATTTAACCTTCTGCTGTTTTGATATCTAGTTTTTTCCATCTGTCACTCTTGGGATTGAAGTAGCCATGGTGGAGGAGTCAAAATAGGCTTATGAAGTGCCCTAGTCATCCATCTATGAAACACGGGTCTGAGAACTTCCATGAAACTTCTGATTACTGTGAAGCCATAATTGGCCTCATAAATATAACAGGATCTCCTTGGTGTCTGGTCTCTCAAGTATGGTGTGAAATCCATCTTGGGATTAGAAGCAAACAGTATGATCCAGAGAATTTTTCAGGCAGGTATTTTTTGAATAGTTAAAAGAAAATAAACCTAGTATTGTCTTCATATTGAGTAACAGCCTCCCCTTTGTCAAATGACAAACGTGCTTCAAAACTGCAATCTTCTTTGCAGTTGTTCTGCCAAAAGTGCTAATAAATTAAATCCTTATTGTTAGGCATATTTATGAAATATTTGTCTCATTCCTGAGCTACATGCCTTTTTTTCAGCACATTTACAGAATTAACATGCTTCTGTTGCATATTTATAAATCTTAAATATTGTTAACTTCGAATCACAGAATTAAGTGGTAACTCTGATTATTCTTTTATTGTGACAATGGAATAGGCATCTGTTCATTGAGTTTACAAGATAACATCTGGTGCAGAGGGTGCCAAACAGCAAGCTATTCTGCAAACTGAGTGCCAGAAGATGACTTTTAAAGCAAAGTCTGTGCTGCAAAGACAATGGTGCAATGCTTGGACAGAATTCAGAGGATATGTGCTGCAGGGGGATCTCAGCCATGCTGTCAGTGGGCAGGAGAAACGCTCTGCTCACATCTCTTGCTATAAGAACAGGGTTAATCACCTGCTATTCTCTGGGCTTGTGTGGATATTAGTAGAGTGGTTGAGACAGGACTGCAGTGATTCTCTGATGCCTTCAAGTGACTTCTACATCTACCCCACTACTAGGGCTATCAATGGGAGAACTTGTCTGTTTACACCCTGCTTGCATGCAGGGTGGCCCTAGCTCAGTGAGGCTGGGAAAACTTAGTCTTTGTGTTTGCTGTGCTCCCCTCTCAGTTCACTGCAGGGTGTGCTCTTTCTAGCAACTTGGAAGGATCTAAGTGTGGCCTGTCTGAACAGTTCTACAGCAACAAAGCAGCATGCATAATTTACACATGTTTATTTCCTGAGAAAAGAGCTTATGTAGCCAACTAACAAATCCATGTGATCTGCTGGTGAACCATTTTCTTATAGGTATATCATGTAATGAAAGCCATGCAAGAACTGAAGCAACCGTAAATTATAAAGCAATTAGATGCAATCAAACAAGGAGCCAGTTAAAAGCCTACAGAAAGTGGAAACAGTGTAAACACAGTCCCTCCAGATGGGACAGTGCAGACCTACCTTAAGCCTTGTCATGGCCCCGTTAATACTAGCATAAACTTCAATTTAATCTATTTTATTTGTCTTTTGATTATTTGAAATAATCTCTTTTACTTAAAAAAATTTTCCTCTCTCCTGCCATGTCATTTGTCTTTCTTTACCTAGTTAAGCTATTCAGAAAAAAACATTTTTTTGTTCATTTTAATGATCTGAAGCAGAATTCTTGAGTTTGTACTGCTTATTCTTCAAGCACTCTTTTCTGGCCCAGAGAGGTTTTATGTAATTCATGTTGCCACAGTGTTGGAAAATATTATTGGGAAAGGGAAGAGAAGTTTTGGTTGTATTAGAGCATTACAAAATTGCTTTCACACTGCATCTTTGAAAAAAATAATGTATTTCTAACAACCCTGCATGGAATCTCAGCTGGAGGTGACTGTATAGCAGTATGTACCTCATGTTAGATCTAAATTTAATCCGACTGTAGTCAACCAAAAGCAGATGCAGCATTAGTTGTATAAGCTGAATATAAAGGCAGCCACTTTGCCGAGGCAATCTTTAACAAAGCACTTCTTTCCTATTCAATTTTCAGATTGTTATGTTGCTCTAAGGGACTGATGACAAGTGATCATGCTGTTTTGATGGGGGTTCCTGATTGACATTGGATTTCATTAGTGGCATTAGTATTGAAGGGAAGGGTCACAGGTTGGTTACGGTTCATTCCACCTGCCTGTCTCACTCAGCAACAACTAGGAAATGTCCAGTAATTTTCTGGTTTTATGCTTCTTTTAACATTTTAATATTTCAGATGGGTAAAGTGCAAGTTAATCATGTTTATGCATTAATAAAAGGTACATAAAGCGTTTCAGTTAGTCAGTTGAATGAAATGATTTCAGAGATGTGGTAATAACCTTAAGTGATGTTTTGAATGCACTTCATATAAATTAGATCCATTAGATGGGACAAAAGTGGTGTTTCTAGGCATCCAGTAATTGTCATGTTCACTAATTCCTGCAGCCACTCTGAGCACTGCTGGTAGCTTTCCTTCATCATCCAAAGCTTTTCCATGTTGTATGTATGAATTGTATCCTTGTGTTATGAGCCCACCTACTCCAATTTTCTCTTCCCAATCAGGACCTTCGTAGATTGAAAGAATATAATTCCAAAGCCTCAAGGATCATTCAACTCCACTGAGAGGATGATGGTTTAATTGCCTGCATGGATTTCTGACTGGCGCCCATGAGGTGCAGAGAGATGAAGTATCTTCTCCCATTACTGTTCCTACTTGCTCTGCCTCTGTGCAGAGCAGTTTTTACGCTTATAGGTGGTTGCAGGGATAAAACTGAACAAAGTAATTCTTTATTACATGCCCTTTTGGCATGCCTCTAATGGTAGAGAAGAGGAAAGAATGTACTACCCTGTCTTCTGTCATTTGCATCAGAATGGCACATGTGGAATGTTGGACCAAGCACTCAGGCATTGTATCCACAAAAAAAAACAGGCAGAAGAAGGACTGAAGGGAAGGGGCTAGCTCAGAGGAAGAACCACTTAATTCTGTGGTGGATTTTGAACTGTGTTTTTGTGGAAAATTAAGGGCATAATGAGTTTGAATAATGTAAACTAATCTTTATCTGTCATAGCAGTCTTCTTCCCCCAAATTAGTGTTAAGCCACATCTATAGTAACTAATGCTGTCATCTCTCATAAATATTTGGACTCTTGTTCTTCCTCAATAAATGATGATTGCATTAAGTAAATATTTAGCAATTAGATAGCATATCTATTTTGGCCTTCTTCTCCACTTGTGTCTTTGAGCATGCCACAAAAAGACTCAAAACTCTTTTTGGTTCCCCCATGCTTTCCACTTTTTTCTGTACAAATATGCAGTTGAAATTTCCTGTTGTATATTTCTAAATTCAGCAGTGAAAAGGCAGTTTTAAATGCCAGGCTATGCAGCTTAGGAAGGATAAAGGAAATAGGAACAAAAACAGCCTATAGCTCCAGTATAAATCTGGTTACACAGCGGAACAGTTGCACTTTGCAAGTCAGATTTTCTGTACTTCTATCAGCAGAACTATGGGAAAAGAAAAAAAATCTAATATGATCCTAATATGCTGGAATTTTAGATGGTCATTAAAGACTGCAGGGTCTATTTTGAGAGGTGAGATGCTTTGACATTCATTGTTTATATTCTTTGGTGCAGAACTCCTTGCAGAACTGAAGGCACAAATAAAAACATTCTGTTTGTCATGTACATCTTTAGTGTGTCCATTATTGCAGGCAGAAAAACCTCCATGTTCCTGCATTTTATAAGCTTCAGGCACAGGGTGAATAAATATGTACTTGAAAGCACAGTATAAAAGATCACAAATTTTGGTTTAAATGTAAAAAAAAAAACAACTTCCTTCTTGTTTTCTGAAAACAACAAATCTCACGTACATAGTCATTGTTTTATTTAAATCTAGACTAGCGGCAGCTCCAACCTATTTTAGCCTCTAACCTCAACGAGATATCTTGTTCTCTAAAAGGTGTTTTCTCGCTCCAGTGAGAACCCCTTTTTGTTCCTAAACAAAGCCCTGAAAAGGTCACATTGGAAATCTGAATTCCAGGTAATTCAAATATAAGCCCAAGTTAAAAAATGCTGGTGTCTGCAGCTTGCCAAGTGCTATTAGAATCTACAGTGTTAGTTTAGATTCAAGTCGAATAGAGCAGTATCCATTGGGAAATTATGCTTTCCTGAGAAGCATGTATGGATTTTTTCTTCTTGTATACCTCTCCAATAAATATTATGATAGCAAGATTCTGTTTCACATGAATTCTTTATTTAGGTTAAGTATTATGTGTGAACTCTGATTTCATGGTTTAGTCCTGATCAAAGTAGCTGATTTTTATTTTTTTTTTATATCTGGTAGAGAATTGTATTAAAACGTTCAGCAAACTCACATGGCAGTCCAAATAAACGTGATTTGTAGTAACACAAGTCAATTTATATAGTAAGGAACAGAAATGAAGAAATTACTTGAAGCTGCAAGGGAGGAAGAATTTTGGTTTTACTGTTCAGATCCATAGCTGAGAGCTGGAGGTACAAAAGTGAAGTTCATGGGTTGAGATAAGAAAAGTTTACTGGAAACAGCAGTGAGATAAGAAAACGAACTATGGCAAATATATTAATGAAAAAAGTGCACTAAGGAAGGAGAGATTTACATACAAAATGCTCCTGCAGACCTCAGGTAACAATGAACTTCCCCCTCCTGCCACATTTCCTCCACCGAAACCCCTGCTCCTCTTCCAGGATGCCAGAGAATCCCTTACTCCCACCCTGGCAGTTATGTGGAATGGTACAGAATAACCTCCTGGCCCTTCCCCCTCAGCCACACACCCCTCTCTCTTTTTTGCAAGATTAAACTTCATGTTCCTTGTTCTGTTTCTGAAATCCTATGCACATCTATTCATTCCTAAGAGACTTTGATCAGCACAGCTCTGTCTACTTCTGTGTGGTACATGGATGCATAACTTCTCATAGGCTGTGGTTCATCCTGGTCTTTGCAAATTGATTGCCCATCTTCAGTCTGACAGCTTCTTCTGGACAGAGTGTAAGCTGATAGAGGGCTGAAAATCACATCCATATAAAAGTGACTGACATTAGTTGTGGGCTTGGGAGGCTTGGACTTTTGGTCCAGACAGACTTTGAGTGCAATGTCAGTTGCAGAAAGGCTTCCTATGCCTACTGCCATCCATCTGAACATGCTGGCATTCAGAGCATGAATAAAATTCTTCTTGTGCATTTTTCACTCAAAAAATGGACATGGAAGTGTTAAAACTAATAGAATAGAATGGAGACTGCTGTTGCTAAGCATCACTTAAAAGGCCATTCTTCTCTGAATAGTGGTGGTATATGCCACTATTTGACTCAGGAAGTTTAATCCCAGAGTGTATTCAGAATGCTATCTTCAAATGCTAACAGTAAAAATAGAAGGTTTGTTCCCCCCATTATATTTTACTTGTGTTAGCACATCAGAGTCAACATCTCTAAGCATGAGCTGTCTATTCCTTTTCACCTGTCAATAGAGTGGTTCTGAATGCTCTGCTTACAAACTCCAAATTATCCCCTGTGTCATGGGCTAATGCAGTGGCCATTGCATAACCAAGGTAGGGTGAAGGACAAGGCTGGAAAGGACACCAGTGGGCAAACTGGCCTCATACTGTTGCTGTTTACTCTTAGAACCTCCGGAAGTTTTTCAACCAATCTAGAAAGGCCAGTTTTATAAACTGGAAATATCACCTATAAGATGTGGAGTTTGAGCGTCATTAGGAGTATTGCACCTCAGTCCAACTGAGAACATCAGTTTTGTCAGGAGTTGGGGCTATAGTGCTGTAATCTGCAGCAGGATTTTCAAATTTCCTGGACAAGAAGTGGAGAATCTGGGGACTCAGATATGTGTCATGCTTTTCGACTCCATTACAGAGACCTGGAGACCAAACAGAACCCTTGTTCCAAAGCTCTCCTGACAAGGCTGGACTGAATCACATACATCCCCGGCAAGTGAAGATTTCTAGGGGCAGGCAGGGATAGACTATTCCATTTTCAAGATGCAGCTGCACAAATTCCTGAATTGCCCAGGGATGTTGTCCTAATCAAAACATGGTACATGCTACCACTAATACCAGAAGCATGAGAAGTTTTTAACCCAGCTTACATTAATTTATTTGTCCTCACAAATAAAGGCTTCTTCAAAAGGAAGAGAGATCAATAGAAAAAGTAAAGAGAATTCTGAACTGAGGCTAATTGGCAGGAAAAAAAACCAATTGCACTGGAATCTTCAAATAAGGATATTGAACCATGCTTAATGGTGAAATATGATTTTATTAATTGGGACTCCCTGTCAAAATCCATTGAAAAACTGCCTGAATACTGGGAGAAAAGTTCATGTCCCTTGCTGCTAAGGTCACTTTGAAGCTGGAACATCCCTGTGGGCATCCTGGAAGATGCACGGCTCCAGGCTTGAACAACATCCATTGCAATGCACAGATCCTCTCGGCTTTACTCCTGTGAAAGCCCTGAAGAATTGCACAACTGTCAAATTTTGGTCTTCCAAATTGTTCAGTGATATGCAAGTGAGTGACTGAAACACATTTCACTCATCTCAGGGCAGCCTTCAGGTTTTTGGGGATGTATATATACCTGCTGTCTTGCAGAAACATTATACACCAGAACTGTAAAAAATCTCACTATCATTTTTAGAGGGCAGCAGACCTAATGTCATCCATCCCCTATGGCTTCCAAGCATCAGATTTGACTGCTCATCTAAATTCAAAGATGAGTTCTGCCATCTTATATTTATCTCTTCCCCAACCTGTGTTGCCCTTTTACTCTGAATGTCAAATCTTTCTTGAAAATACCTCTGTCATTATGTGGTGTTTTTTGCTCATAAGCCTTCCTGGCACCTTGAAATTTTGCAGCACATCCCCAACCTCCCTTAACAAATGGGAAAATTTGGCAACTGAAGAACAAACACAAAGTGGCTTTTTTCATGATTCAAAATATGCTGTAAACTGGCTGGTACAACTCCAGAATCAAGGAGGAAGTTTGATAAGGTTTAAGCCTGCTTGGGTAGTTTCTCTCAGAAACGTGCCTGGTGGTAACAAATTCATTGAAGAGGTGGAGTTGTTCCCTTTACCTGTTAGTATGTCACTGTATCAGGGAGAGAAGTGAAGTGGGGCCCAACTGCAGCGCTGACACAATTTAAAAAGCATTTCTAGCAGGGATTTCCTGATGGGAAGCTGCGGTATCTGGTGTGTTTATGGATGTGTACGTGCATGGCTGTACATGCAGAAGTCTGCTTTGTTTGAAGAGCAGGTTCTTTCACCCATGCTGGACATATGTATCCTGTGTGGCCTCTTGGTTCAGTTCTGCACTGAGCTGGAGCTGGATGGCGCTCAGATTTTGTGTGCATGGTGTGGTTAATCCAGCTTTGTGCACTGCCAGTTTAGAAACACAAAAGCATGAAGGACTTGACTGCAGCAGGCAGTGTTCATCCTGAGACTCTGGCACAGTGACTGAGGAGATAGTCACACAATATTTCTTTAGGAACTGCAGCCACTGAACAAGTCAGTAACTATTTTACTGTCAGCTGTGTTAAGGAAATCAGTTTTCTTACATTTAAAATCTTGCCTCCATGTTTTTGAAGAACTGTGATCCTCCTCAGCTGTAGCCTGAAAAGGTGTGTATTAGCAAAAGGGCAGATGTGGAACAGAATGCTGTGATGAATTTTATGTTTCAGCTGTTTTTCAGAAGGAACTTGTAAACCAGATAAATTTTGTCTGCAAACAAAGAAACTATAAAGCAGTCACAGATGTTGTTTCTTTTTAAGCACAGTGTAAATAAGAGTATTCATAAAACTTTTATGGACTCTATCTGTACCTTTTTTCTTCAATGTTACAGAAAAAAAAATAATAACTCCCTTCTATCATTGAAGAAAAAATAGAATTTTGCCCTACTTTCATGGTGAAAAAAAAATAAATCTAAATGTATTTCTGTGCAGGCATCACTATATGACTCCTGGTAGCCTGTAAAAAGAAATGTTGACTCCTCCATCACCATGTGATTAGTTAGACTAGTGTCAGAGAAAATACAAAAATCTTGAGCATACATCACACATATAGTGACTATAATTCAGTGACACATATGTTCAGTGACACAGAAGATCCTTTTTTCCTGTGAGTTCCTTTTATGTAGGTGCATCATGTCTGCTTAGCCATAAATTAGCACAATGAGGCCTTATGCTACTCAAATTTATTTTTCACTGCAGGTACTAGCATTTTTTAAAGTTTTGAAAGCATTTTATCTTTTATCCCAGAAGATTTTACAGAATCTCACCAAATCTTATGTAGCTAAGAATTTGACAGTGGTTAGATTAGGATTTGACTTCTGCAAATTTGTAACAATAATTTATATACATGTAACAGAATATCAGGTATCTGCAGTTACTGCATCAATTATCATGAATGGAAGTAAGAGCAGTTTCTAAGTGAATACAATCTGGATACTTCCATCAGAATTAAAAAGATAATATTAAACTGGAAAAAGCCATTCTCTCAATGTGGTAGAGGTGTCTTCAGAAGATAGACTGTTGGTGTTCATAAGCAGTAGCTGTGTATGTAGTTCTGTTTAGTACCTGATTCATCTCCAGCTAAGCAGAAGATTTGCTGTGAACTAAAATTAAAGATATTATATCAGAAAATTTAAAGTATTTCCAGTTTGCTAGAATTCTTGCACTTTTTGTCTGAGCAAAGCCATAGAGCTTAAAACCGTACGATGAATATATGAAACAAAATTTCCATCTGTCAGACCAGCACTTTCTAAACATACTCATCTTGTGTGTAAACTGTACACAATTTTCAGGCTATCCTTTATGGAAGCTCTTTGCAGAAGTCTTGCAGCAAGAGAAACCATGAGGGTGCCATTCAACAGAAACCAGGGAATGTCTCTTTTCAGTTTTGCATTTTACAGAGTTCTCTGCTTGAAATGGTGAGTCTCAATAAAAAGTACAATGCAAAAGTAAAAGCTGGGTGAAAAGCTCCTTCATAAGTCTGTAAGTGTCCCACCTGTAGCTCTCTCAGCAGATAACAGTGACTGAAAAAAGAGGTAAGAGACCTTCTTTATTCAGATACAAACACTGAGAACATTCAGTTTTCATATGTCCTTGGAAGTTTAGTAAAATTGAGGAATTTTTAGTAAAACTGCCAAATCAAAACAGTGTCCTGGGGATACTCATATGCTTCTTTTGTTATTTTTGGCATTCAGTTAATGCTGAGGTTTTATACTTTTATCACCTTTCTTCCTTCCTTGTCTCCTTTCTTTCTTTTCCACCCCATGCCCCCTTAAGAAGCAGAAAAAACTATAAATGCTTTAATGATGCCTTTGTAGTACTAAACCACTTTTGAAGCACCTTTAAAGCTGTTTCTAAATACCTCAACCTTGCTAAATCACTTTAACAGTACATTCTTATCTGTGTATCTGTCAAAGTAGGTAGTCATGGAGGCTTATCTGTGCATGTTCAATATCCTAAATCTGTCCAAGATAAGGACAACAAGGAAAAAGAAATAGCAAACTGTAAGGTGCATGAAAATGTTAAAAATGTTGAGAGAAATTTGCTTTTATGTAAACCCATTTAATTTTAGTGATTTTGGCCTCTCTGTTTGAAAGGCTAAGTGGCAGGTGGATTTAGTTTTGCTGGCATTTGAACCTCTCCAGTGGAGATGTGTACAGCGGTGGTACTTGCCTGAAGGTGGTATAGCTAGACAAGAGAAATAGGCATGTCTAAAATAGGTCAGATGAACCAGCTGCCAAAACTCACCCATTTCTCACTTGTGCCTGTGAAAACAGCCTCAAATGTTAAATATCAGCTTTGCAAATGTCCAGTGTTCAGCAAGATGAACCAACTCATACTGTCTCAAAGATATTGATTAGCAAAATATATTAAGCAATAGGAGAGGTGTTAACTGCTGTTGAGATAGAAAGGTCCTGCTTAAAAAAAAAATAATTGTTAGATCAGACATGGAAGAAAAATAATGGAAAAAAGGCAAGATTTTATCTATTTTTTGGGAAGTAGAGGCATGGTTAACAGGTTAAACCAGTTTCAATCATCTGGAAATTAACCATCCCTGAGGTTAATGGGAAAGCTGAATTTCCCAGGAGATATTTGTCCCAGTTGAGCTTTATGAAATACGCTGACCTATTTTTTAGTGTCCAGGCTGGGATATTGATTTTTCAGGGTATTTCATAGCATTTTATATGTTCTAGACACAATGGATAATGATTTCAATCTATAGCTGTGCTCCTGCCATGTCACCTCCAACCCAAAATGAAGTTTTCTGATTAGCATAGCTCATCCATCCCAAAATAATTTATAACTGGCAAATGAAGAAACTGGCTTTCACCACTGAAATCCCACTGCCTCTACATATGGCCTTTTTTTTCCCCCTGTAATTCCACCTTCTATTCCTGAAATATCTTCAGCCTTCTGCAACTAAGTAGCTGTGAGTCCTGCAAGGAAATAAAGTCATCTTCACTTTTCACTCTAAACTTAGTCAATAAAAATAACCAATACTGAACTGCTGAATGAAGCAGACATTAATGTAGAGTCCCATATCTAATCTGTATCCTATTTAAAAGGGATATAATAAAAAATGCCTAGATTGGGATATTGCTTGCCTCCTGAGAGTTTGACTTAAGAGTCCAAGAGTGTCTCTTCTTCTAAAACTAAGGAAGTAGAAATGGTATCTTACATGCTAGCACTCACAGGCTAACTGCAGGTTAAGATGCCCGGATTTATAGTTCATACCTCTCCCGTCTGAGTTAGTTGAACTACTGACGATAATAATAAGCTGTCTGCCCTCTGTGGACACCAGAAATTAAAGGAGGACTAAGACAGTAATTTTCCTTGTGAATTTTAGAGGCATTTTGTTAAAACGGAGGAATGTGAGAAATGAAGCTTTCTAGGATCAATTCCACCTTCTGAAGAGAGATGTGTAACCATTACTTACAGACTAGTTTGACTTTTATACCTTCCAAACTGATGGTTATTCTGCCTGCCACTCATATGTTTTCTCTGTGTCACACTCTGTCCCTATTTTTTTGCTCTTTTTTCTTTCTGTCTCTTCCTACATCTTTTATTCACCTTGGTATCTTTTCTGTCCAGTATTTACTTCTTTGCACGAAATCAAAATGAGTAAGTTTAGTCTATCCTTTTTGAGTCATCTGAAACATAGACATTGACATTTGAACCAGCCTCTCAGAGCTTCCTCTGTATCCTCTGCAGAGAAATAAACCTTTCCAGGGACAACTCATACCATCATCAAATACACAGGTAGCATCAGATATAGCTAAAATATAGTTTCTAAGATCAGTTACCCCTCATGAAAAACCTCTTTTTTCCATTGACTCTTAACAGTCTATTCCAGATCCTAGTGTCTTCTTTTCTAGGAGGCAAAAGGTAGGGCATATGAATCCTCCCTGGAGCTTTCTCTTCTCCTATGGCAACAGGACATTAATTCAGGGGAAAGAGTGGCAGAGAAAAAGATTGATTCTCTGTAGTCTTAGAGATAGTGCCCAGGGTCAACAGAAGTGTTCCTGGAATAAGGTCAGTTTAATTTGTGAAGTTACCTTTGGGGTGCTGGGCTACACTCAAGTGCAGATGTCATTTTTGGAGCATTTGGTGCTACCAGAAGTCGGATGTATGAGGATGTGTGAATTCCCTGCTGACAACAGACAATCATCATTTCACAGATCACAGGTCTTCTCAAAAGAAGCCTTGCTTTTTCCTGCTCAGTATGTGTGTTGTCCTGGGGACAGCAGAATGTCAAAAAAAAAAGTAAAATACACAGTGAGAATATCCATGTCAACCATGTTCTCAGAAACAACCCAGTTGTTTAGATGAACTAACACAAGTTGATTTTAATTTTTGAACTTCTGGGAGTGGGATGACAGGAGAGGATAGGTAAGGGAGGAGAGCCTGAGGCAGACATCTCAAATAGAAAATTTCAGCCTTCATGGCTGGTGAAGCTCTAAACTACAATTACAGATCTACATGATTATTCAATCAAAAAACATGCATGTTGTTCAAGTTGTTTAAGGTGAATATTTTATGTATATTTTTCTTTCACTGCCATTCAAGAGGAAAGAATGCAGTCTGTATTTTCAGTTGGGATTGTTTTCATCAGTTTAAACCAGGCCAGTGTCATAACTTACTTTTCCTGTATTCTTCATATCTCGATGTACTGGAAGTTGTTTCTAAGGGGAGACTAGCACAAATGTCAGGCTTTTCAACCTGCTTCCATTTTCAATCCAGCCTGCTTTGCTCTTAAAATATCAAACCTTCTGGGAGCCTCTCTACATGACATGGACTATAAAAGGTATCAATAACAACAGCAGTTCCTGCTGTGGAAGGGACTGTAATTGCAAATGCCTAGGATCTGAAGCTTCATTATAGGGAAGGAATATATTCTGCAGTGTGGTTCTCTTGGGTATAGTCTGTCTTTCCCTAACAAATCACCACTTCAAGAATTAGTTTTCTTTTTGTTTATTTGCTTATTTATTTACTTTAAAAAAATAATTGAGCACAAACCAGTGCACCTCTACAAGTAGCAGAATACTGAAAGTGGGGAAAAAAAAAAAGAAAAATAATTTAAGAAATAATAATAGTAATAATAGAAGAGTAAATATTTTACATACATCTTCATGTTAGTCTCTGATTTAAAGCTTGATGACCACACACTTGGACTGAATTCCCAACAAGACATATTTCTCCTTGTGTACATAAATAAGTTGTGTTTGTATAGCTGTAAGTCCTGAGTTTGCAGAGTAGCTTGGTGCTTATAATAGAGGAATAAATATTAGTTTTATGCTTGATAATTTTAACAGCATTTGAAAAATAGGACATAATAAAATATAAACATTATATTTTAAAATATAGGCATGTATTTTCTTTACTCACAGGTTTATATTTCACCTCTGTACACAGTGACAGCTTGCTAAGGAAAAGCACATTTGCAACGTAACTTGCCTGCAGTCATTAGCTTCTTTCTACTTTTTAAACTATTCCTTTTAAATTACTGCAGAGTAATCTCACCAGAAAAATGTTTCTGTCTCATTGTTTTTGGCACTGTGCCTTATTAAGATATTTTTAGTTGTCTGTTCTCATTTTACAGTTCATATGAATATATGAACACCAAAACTAACTGCCCAAACTATTTCCTGCCTTCTGCAGGTGTTTAACTTCCACATACCAGCACTGAAGTTTATGAGATTTGGAGGTTATGGGCACCTTTTTGAAGATTGTGCTACTAACTTATTTTTCTACAAAGTTTGATCAATTATTCCCACTAATTAATACATCTGTAAATATCCTACACCAAATCACACATTAATGATAGAAGCACTATGTTAGTGTGAATTATTATTTTTTAAAAACAGAGTAGCTATAGAAAAAATTGTAGTTTCTGAAGGCTGTGAAGAGCCCTTGTTTGACTCTTCACATGTAGACCTCTGTAATTCCATGCATTGCACGTGATTTCTTCTGTTTGTACCACTTCACATAAGAAAAGAACACATTCCCAGATGAGCCCCTTCTGTAACAAGTATTAAATAAAACTCAATACAGCCTAGCTATAAAATGTAACATTTAAATGCTATTATTTTATATAGAATATTAAGAAAGTTCTGTTCTTAAACCTGTTTCTCCTAAAGCTTGGAAAAATTGTTACTGAAGTAACAAACCTCAGAATGCTGCTGGAGTCCCTGAATATCTGGACATTTTAATTCATTTCAGTATAGCTGTGCTCTAGTTTATTCCAGCCTTGGCACTGGTTGCAAAAACACTCTTGCCAGCCCTGAACAAACCACCTAATCCAGTCCAACCTCCCCAGAGAGATTAATCCTTCATGTGACACTGAAAAGCAGTCAGCCACAGACATCCTTCCAGAAGCTTGACTCTTACAAAGCACATGGCTGCCAGCTCTTCTAAAGTACTCCTGAGGCATCCCGCCTCTGTACTGGGAGGCAGTTCTTACCCTTAAAAGCATCAACTAGTTATTCCACTACCAGCCATCAGAGAATCCAGTAGGATACAGAAACACCTTCTGTGCAAGGCTTTTACATGTAACCATGTGCATATGTCCTTTTAGCCATAAAGGCTGTCCCAGAACCCAAGAGCTCTTCCAGAAACTCACAGAACTCCCATCCATCCATCCATCCATCCATCCATCCATCCATCCATCCATCCATCCATCCATCCATCCATCCATCCAACTTTCCAACACTTACCCTATAGAGTCAAACAGATTGATCTAAAGGACTGCAGGTATCTGGTGGTGGCTGTGGGCTTTCCAAGCTAGAGCCCTCTCTTGATGAAAACCAGTCTTGTACATGCCTGTCCATCTACCTAAACACAGGTGCACCAGGATACTCTTCCCATAGCTGCAGGCTCTCTCTGTCACAGCAGAATTATTGCACTTTGTTAAAAGTCAGCCTTACAAAAGGGTCCAGAGTTCCAGCTTTGCAGACAGGCTGTGCTGTGGTATTAGCAAAAATATTGAATTATTGCTTGGTAATTCAAGAATAATTCTCTGAGGTCGCTGCTTGAGAAATGAAGAGTAGCAGAAGAGGGATCATCTGCTTATACCTGCTAAGCCCCAACACAGAGGTTGGCATTTTAGCTTGAACCAAACTGGTTGTGTGATATTATGAGTAGGATGGGTATTAAGTAAATGGCATATAGGCATGTCCCCTTCTGCTACATCTGCTGCAGAGCCAGAGAGGAAGAAGGGACAGTTAACAGCACTAATATATATGGAATTGACCAATCTTTTGTATGCAAGAGCTAGAGGTATGGGTATCTATTTGTTTTTACATGCCAAACAGTGAAACGGCACATCTTTTGGGAGGTCCTTTCCTGTTTCTATAGAGTCCCATCCATTCCACTTCAGGGTCTACAGTAAATTCAGTTTTTTTATTCTGACTGACTATTGGAGAGTGCAACTACAGGAGATGAAAGTGGGTTTTCTTTCCTTTTTACTGCCATAGCAGCAAAGTTGTTCATTGCATTTAGTGATTGTCACCTATGCAAATGTGCTGAAGACATCAAGTCTGTGCAGCTGTGGAAGAGCCTACAGGTTTTGAATTCGGCAGGGTAGCAGAAATATAAACAGTGGCCTAACATTGTTTGCCAGTGTTTTAATACTAGTAGAGATTCAGGCAGAAGAATGTCCATCTCCTTTTCAGATCTCAGTCTGATTAGTCAGAGCTGGGAATTAATTCTGTCACCATTTTTTCTGCATTTAACATAAGAAAATTCACATGAAGTCACTGGTGGACATCAGGGGAGAGTAAACACAGACATTAAAGTGTCCCTTTCTTAGGATTAAAAATGTGTTGAAACTGGTTTGTCGATGCAGATTAGCAAAGCAATGGGCTGAGATGATGAGGGCTATTTTTCTCTGGTGTCATCTCTCCAATACACCTTTACAACCTTTGCATTGCTAAAGGACTATGTGCTAAAGGGTGTGCTAAAATATTCTTTAAATCTCTTTTGGAGAACAGGAATAGCTTTGGAAAGCCTCACATATAAAAAGAACTGTAAATGTTCTGTTCAAAATTTACAAGTCAAACCCTTAGGTTTATTTATTACTATTTATTTAGGTTTTTTTTTTTTAACTGAAAAAAAATTCTTTATTTTTAACTGAATTTGCTTTCAGAATACCCCAAGTGATTTGACTGCACAGTTCTATGGATTTATCACTTGCCAAGTTTCAAATTTTTAAAAATCAAAGCCCTTTTTTTTGAAGACTGTTAACAAGCATAGAAAATGTCCTTTACACTGCTAACTACATATAAAATGACCCAGATTTAATTTGTTTTGAAAATTATTTATGGCAAGAAAATACTCCCAGGCTGAAGTGTTCTTTGCCAAATGTAGTCTGCAGTGAGAGTCTGCAGGCCAAATTGTGAAACCACTGAAAAACAGGGCTGTTAGGGGAAATCCTGACATTACCTCTGCCTATCTACATGTTCACAGACAACGAGTAATGTTCACTATTTCATTGCATTCAAAATCAATGTATTTACTTAGTAGATCCATCATTTTATGAGAGTTTTAAAAATTCTTCCTTAAACTCATTTTATGCCTCCCCAAATCTATATTTTTTATCGATAGTGAAAATGAGATAAATTCATTGGAAGCAGACAATAAAACCTGTATGCATAAGGCAGTTTACTTACTGCTTATGCAAGATGTAAGTTTATTATACTTTTGATGAACTGTCCAGGCTCTGTTTATAAAGTTGATTTTTTTTTTATTCTGCAGTGGTCATACAGAACTTCGCTGAATGCTTCTTATCTGAACCCTGGGGTAGTCTATAATTCTTAAATCTGAAAGTAGAGGCATATCAGACATAAAACAGGAAATGTGCAGGTTTTTGAGGAGTATTTCAGGTGATTTTGAAAAATATGTCGTAGCTAATAAGAAGTGCTGCTCTAGGGTAAAGAAGAAATTTCAGTAGTGAGGAGTAAAGATATTCTTTAAAAGAGGTTTTAGCTAGGAGACAAAAAACAGGTGCAAAATGAAGCTGGTATTATGCTTGTGAATAATGAGGAAGTTACATTTGTGTAATGGATGTTAAGAAATCTATGTTTCTGTGAGAATGGATTCAGAAAGGTGAGAGAAATCAAACTGAATAATGGAAATCAGACTATCGGGTTTTCAATAGCTGTGTCAGAGAAGAATCTCTTCCTGTAAGTCTTATCCAATACTAAGTGCAGGAAAAG
The DNA here is from genome assembly GCF_030490865.1 of Poecile atricapillus. Taxonomy (NCBI): domain Eukaryota; kingdom Metazoa; phylum Chordata; class Aves; order Passeriformes; family Paridae; genus Poecile; species Poecile atricapillus. Next base: position 60,574,141 of record NC_081249.1, on the reverse strand, counting down.
AGCAGAGAGTGCAACAGAGTAATGGAAGAGGAGAATATCAAGTGCATATTCAGAGCTTTTTAATCTATTACTTGTTATTCAGCTCTGACTGGGACATTAGAGCTGTAGTGATGATGGGATGTGAGCTTCAGAATGCATTTTGAGGAAAGAAATTTTCCTTTTCTGTCATTAGATTTTTATTCATATTTTACTTAATGGAAACCACATGACATTAATGTCTGGGAGGTTGTGACTGTGTACTTGTGAAAATGCCCTTTCTTACAAGGCTTTGAAAGGGATCAACCTATAGTTAAACTTTGTACATTATAATTTTGGGAATCTGGTGCATTTGGAAGACCTTATGAAATTGCACCTCAGAATGGCTAACTCATTGGTATGTGAATGCTCCAGAAAAAAAGTGTGATAAAAGCTGTCCAGTCTTTCCTTATTTTTTTTTTTTAAGTGAGAGAGATGTCAGGTTGCATCATTGACTTTTGGCTATATTCCTTTCATGTTGTTCCCTTCACACCTACCTTCTCTACATCTTCATTTTTGTGTTTTACCCTTCTTCCATCACATAGTTTTCTCCTTCTTTCTAAACTGAGTCTAAATCACTCCATCTTTTTCTGCTTATATATATATAATGTTGTGTAATAATAATGTAATAATAATAATGAAAATAATAATATATAATGTTGGATAGATAGATAGATAGATAGATAGATAGATAGATAGATAGATACATAGATAGATAGATACATAGATAGATAGATACATAGATAGATAGATACATAGATAGATACATAGATAGATACATAGATATAATGTTCTGTAAATACCTGCACAAAATGTGCAAGGGAGATGCCTGCTAAGTGTTCTTCCTCTATATACTGGGCAGAGAAGCCCTGTGGCTTCTCTTTCAAATCCCAATGAAATTCAGCACATGAAGCAGGAAAAGCCGTTTTCCTACTCCCATGCCATCAGGGCAAAGGAAGAACCTAGAAGGAAAAATCTAGATGTTTTTACTGTCATGTAAAGTAAAAGAGGTGCTATGGTCCCTCTTCAACTATCCCAAGACTTCAGGGAAAACAAGAGGGCTGTAAGGAGAATCCAAGGAACTACAGCCCTGTCAACCTGACCTTGTTGCTGGGAAAGGTCATGGAGCAGATCACCTTGAATACTATCAACCAGCAGGTACAGGATAACTCAGGAATCAGGCCTAGCCAGTGTGGTTTTAAGAAAGGCTGGTCCTGATTGACCAACCTGATGTCCTTCTGTGGCAAAGGGACCCACTTAGTTGGATGAGGGAGTGATGCTGATGAAGGATCTGGAGCACAGATGTATTGAGGAATGGCTGAGAGAGTTGGGGTTGTTCAGCCTGGAGAAGAGGAGGCTAAGGGGGACCTTATGGCTCTCTACAACTGCCTGAAAGGAGGTAGCCAGGTGGGAGTAGTCTGTTTTCCCAAGTAACAAGCAGTAGGGGATGTTTAGATTGGGTATTAGGAAAAATTTCTTCACAGAAAGGGGTTGTTAAGTATTGAAACAGGATGACCAGGGAAGTGTTTGGGTCACCTCCTGCCCTGGAGGTGTTCAAAAGACACATAGGTGTAGTGCTTAGAGACATGGTTTAGTTGTGGCCTTAGTGCTGGGTTAAGAGTTGGACTTAATGATCTCAAAGGTCTAGTACTTCCACTTTCAGTACTTGGCCTCATTTCCATAAATCTTTTCTGTGATTCTCTTACGGAATCAGAGAAAGGATAGGGCTGGCAGGCATTTCTAGAAATCATCTAGTCCAACTCTTTACTCAGAATAGGGTCAGCTTCAGCACGTCGTGCAGGACCACGGCCTCTTGAATGTCAAAGATATTCAAGGGTAGAGATGCCACAGCCTCTCTGGGCCTGCCACAGTACCTGACTATGCTTAAAATAAAATGAAATAAAATAAAATAAAATAAAATAAAATAAAATAAAATAAAATAAAATAAAATATTCTTACATTTACATGGAATTTTTTGTTTTTCAATTTGTCTTTTTTGGCTTGTCGCTGGGTGCCACTGGGAAGAATCTGGTTCAATATTCTTTGTTTCCCACCCCATCAGGTATTTATTCATATGGGTAAGATTCTCTAGGCCTCCTTTCCTCTAGGCTCCCAACTCTCTCAACCCCTTCTTATCTTGAAGATAATCCAGACCCTTCAGCACTTTTGTGGCTTTTTACTGAACTCACTGCATTTTGTCCATGTCTTGTCTTGTGCTGGAGATCCCAACACCAGGCCCAGCTCTTCATTTGTGCCTCACCAATGCTAACAGAGGGAAAGAATGACCTGTTGGCCTTTGTTGCAAGGGGACATTTCCTGTCCCCATGTCCTTTTCTGTAAAGCTGTTTTCCAGATATTATGGCTCAGCATGCACTGGTACTTGGGGTTATTCCTCCCCAGGGGCAGGACTTGACATCTTCTGTAATGGAACTGCATAAGGTTCCTGTCAGCCCATTTCTCCATCCTGTCCAAGGCTCCCTGGGTGGCACACCAACCTTTTGGTGTACCAGTCACTCCTCACACTTTTGTATCTTCTGCAAACATGCTGAGGGTGCACCCTGCCCCATCATCCAGGTCATTAATGAAGATTCTGAACAGTGCTCACCTTAGTATCGATCATCACAAGGGACCAGTGCCCAGCTGGACTTTGTGCCGCTGATCTAATGGACTCTCTAAGTTCATTTGGCCAATTTTCAGCCCACCACATGCTCATAAATTTTATTCTCAGCATCCTGTGCAAAGTTTCTCACAGAGGCTCAAGATTTCTCCTCATATCTAATGGTATCTAAAACCACAAAAGGTTTGTCTGTTTTACCTCAGAGATTGTCCAAGGTCATGCAGTAAATTCTTGGAAGAGTTGTGGAATGAAACCAGATTTCCTATATTTTAACATTTAAAAACTTCCTGTCTCTGCTGCCTTTACTGACTAGATTTAGAATATAGACCTGTGTCCGCACAGAGACTTTTCTTTGTCAGTCTCTTTTTCCCAACTGTACCTTAAATACATCTATAAATTTTTAATAATGCTTTATATTTTTCCATCATGGGTAACAGAAAAGGACAGAAAACATAATGTGTGAGAACATCCTGCCTTTGGACAGCTGCATCATCACAAGTGTATTTTCATCCGAAACACCATTCTAATGGAAATAAACAGACATGCGGAAATTCTGCTTGCCTGCTGCAGACCATTCTTACTGCTTTTCTTAAAAGCCTGACCTGAAGAAGACTTGTCTGAAACACATTGAGCACTGTCTTGCTAAGAAATGGTGGGGGAAAGTGTGTGGGGGAATAAAGCAGAAATGGATACAGCTCCATGGGTAGCACAACTACACGTTCATGCTGGATAAAGACATAACAGTTGGTTGCAGTTCCAAGCTTCTGAATGTATGTATAATTGAATAGTCATAACATACTCTGGCTGCAGTGCTGGTCATTTGTACTTTAGATTGCCTTCAAAGTGGTGAAGCCTTTCTTCTTCAAAACTTAACTGATACTCATTGGCTGTCGTGCTGACTTCCAATCATGTGACATGCTTTGACTTAGGAAATTTATCAAAATCCTGGAAGTCAGGATTCTCTTAATAAGATTCAGTAAGTTCCATTTAAAAATAGATAATGTTTCATTTTTTCTGCTTGTGACTCAGTTCCAGTTTCTCAGAGGACTGAATAATTTTATTTTTTTTTTTTTACTGTCAGGACATTAAAGGGGAGGAGGAAACTGAAAAAAAATCACATTAATTTTTATATGTATGTATATATATGTGTGTATAAATGTGTGGGTAAGTATACACCATTTACTTTTCAAGAAGAGTTTATTTAGCCTCACTCCCCCTTTCACACCTAAGAAAAGGAGCCCCTGCTCTGTGCAGCTCAGAGCCATGGCAGTAGCCCCTTCCATGATGGTGTGCATTAGCACATCCTGTTCATCCAGTGGGCCATGCCACTGATGGATGTGATGGGAGCAGTAAAAAAAGAAAGGTACATTTTGAAACAACACTGCCATGAATGATTTTCTTAAGAGGCCTGTTGAGCGCTGCCATCACATATTAGTTGAGACATTTTACTTTTACAGGTCATGTTAACATTTTCAGGTGAAGGGTGTGATGTTGCATGCCTCTGTCGTGACTGATGTCCCCTGTACCAGAATTGTCACAGACAGTAGTTACAGGAGGTGCAGCAAAGAACCTGTGTTTTCTACATCTGAGTTAAAGGAGCTTCCAGTTAAAACACTTTTTAACCAGTGAGTGCCTACACGTTTCCTAGGAAGTGATTCTTGGAAGCAGCAAGATTTAGAGAAAATAAATGAGAACTACAGTGTTATTTTTTTTAGTCTGCAATTGTCTGAAGTTGTTGTCAATAGAAATAGTTGCATACATTTGTCTTCATTAATCATTTCAAGGTGTTGCTTTTTGATGCAGCCAGCCCCAGCAGTTCACAGGCACTTTAATTTTCCAATTATCGTACCTGTGGCTCAGAACAGATACTGATTAGTTTCACATTTTGGTCTGTGGGCAGCTTAATGTTCTTGTCACCTTACATTGAGTTTTAAATGTGCAGAGTGTAAGAGAATGTCAGATGTGCTCCCAAGTCTTTGGGTCAGGCTCAGCAAGTTATGATATTTCCAAGTACTGTACTGATGGGTTTTGGTAAGATGGATGAGAGGACAAAAATATGGGTTTAGGATCCTATGACAAAAGTAATGATTCCTCTTTTAAAGTGCATGTGAGTGATTTTGTGTTGTATTCTTTTTCACACAAATTTTCAGCTGAAGGTGATGCCATAGACAGCCATAGAAAAGGAAGTTAAAATAGCAGCAAGGCAACAGCAATGCTTTTCAATATTTGTACACAACTAGAAGAACTTTTCAAACTGTAGTTGTGAAACCGAAGGAGAAAATAAATTTTGAAAAGCCCTAAACAAAAAGATTAATTTTGTAAGAAATAGAAATGTTGCCTGTCACCTCTTTATCAACTGTGTACCAGCCATGACTCATCCATGCATGCTTTTTTCTTTCCAAAAACTGACGTGAAAGAAATTCCCTCCAAAACACAAAACTATGCTGAACATCTGTTGTCTAGGTATTCATTAGTTCTGTCTGCTCTGCTTTTGGCTAATTGCCTGGGAGTGAAGTTGAATCATTTATGGGGACTTAACCTGGTGGCAGTTATAGTGGTAAAGATCATGTAACATTTGATGAAACCTAGGAAGTGTCAAACATGTAGCCTCCCAAACATAAAGTTTATTTACTGGTTTCCCATGCACTTTGTTTGCTACAATACTGCCTGCACAACTGATAACAGAAAATGTATTTAATAACTACTCAGTGCTAATATGCTGTAGTATGCATGACTGACTAATTTAATTTATCTCTGATTAAGCCTATTATGTTTGAGATCACTTTACAGAAGAGACTTTTTTTGCCAGCTGTAAGCTTATTTGAATTGTAATATAAGTTAATAATGTGTGAAATAACTACTGGTGCCTGGTTCTAAATGTTAATTTTACCAAATCACTTCCTGAGTTAGTGCGTACACAGCTCATCCATTGCAGCGTCGTTAGTGGGTGTTTGGACGTAAGACTGCACAGGTAAAAAGGCAGGTGCATGGCTGGGGGATCAAAGGCTGTTGTTTCTCCTGAGAAAATGCAAAATAAATAAAATCACAGCTCAGCCAGGGATGGCACACCCTCCATATAATGACAGTGTCAGCTGAGAAGGAGCCCTCAGGATGCTCCGCATCTTGAAGCGTTTGTTTCCTACAAAGTGGAAAGAGGAGTAGGGACTTCTCCGGAAAACAGAGAGGAGCACATTAAACAAAAACTTGTGAGAAAGGCAGTCATTAGTATGTTTAAATAGGAAAGTAGCCATTTGGGTGGAATTCTAGATTTTTCTCAAACAGGATAGAGCTGGAAAAGAAGTGGGAGAAAAAAACCAAACAAAACCAAAACAAACCTCAAACAATTAAAACCTGGGAAATGTAAGAGGAAGAAAGTTCTGCCAAGGAAAGCTAAACATTTTTTCTCTAGGGACAAGGCAGACTGTTTCCTGTTTCCCCTCTACTCTTTTCTGTGGTCTAATTTTTGGAGTAGGCAGACCCCTAATGGAGGGGGATGCAAAGCTTTTTCTGTGCACAAGCTATATCCCAGAGCTATTGATCCCTAGCAGATGAAACTTTGCAATGTCTGTGCTTTAGCCACTTATTTCTCTGCAAGGCTGCAAAATGCTCTCAATTGCTGATTTGGAAAAAGCTCTGTGTTCATCAGTTGTTGCTTTTATGAAAAGAAAACATAATTATATATTGTCTTGCTTTAATACATGTTTATTTTGATTCTACTGAGAAAATTCTGGTGGAGAGACTGAAGTTTTCTACCTTGTTTAGAGAAACAAGTGTGATGGCCTGGGGTTTGGTCTATGAGATTATTTACAGACAATTGTCTAAATTATGTGTACTTTGCATTTAAATATATGCAACTTCAACTGGAATGAAAGAAAGTCAAATCTTTTCTCTGCCAGATTAGTGTATCTCTTCAAAATAGAAAATATATAGGATACTGTACTTACTGCATCAGACTGAACTGCCAAAACAATGTCACTTAACCAGCGTGGAAAGAAAAGTATGCTGCACATAATTTCCTTTTATGTCATTCTGTTCCGCCCTCCAAACATTTCTGGCATGTGATAACATGTGGGATGTCAAGCATCATTGTTCACATTTTGTCATGCTATCTCATATAGATCAGTTATCAGCAAGTGGAGCTGCACAGCAACTCTGATTTCAAGGTCTCTTTTCACAGCATGTCAAATCCTAGCTGGCAGGACAGGACTTTGGCAGGCCCACTGCAATAGTGGGGATGCAGGAACACATGCAGCTAGAATGTTTGATGGCTGTACTCTGCAGAGTAAATTTCCAGTATTATATAATCACAAAAATAATGGTATTTCTATAAAAATTTCTGATTTGGTGGTTACAAGGTTTGAGATGGCATTGCCAAGCCTCTTCCTTTTGTTTGCTCAGAGTAGTTGATTAGTGAGTGTTGGAGAGACAGACGTGCCTGTTTTAGCATCAGACAGAGATAGGACTGACACTGTTATAGACTGCTGGCAAGGTGAAATGTTTACATAGTGGAGGGTATGTGGTACACTGGCGTCCCATGCTTTGTATAATCTTCCAGGTGTAATCCAGGGCTGAATGTGATACACAGAGATCTGAAGGTGTGCTGCTGTATGTAATTTAGAACTAGCTCTGCATGCTAGCACAAACTGAAAAAGTGCCAGTTACACTCTTGCTGGTCCTAGTTCTCAGGCCTGGAGACAAGGCATTACTGGGGAGGATTTCAGCTTCAAGGGTTACATCTTCATTGTTCTGAGAGCGCTCAGGTTTGCCCCAGGTGTGAAGGCCTCTTCTATATCCTCTGCTTCTTGCCTGAGCAGCTCTGGGTAGAGAGATGATTTAGTTTATTGACTTTTCTTTTATAAGGAACAGGATTGTTTTAAAAATTATAAATGAACACATTTTTCCTTTTTTTAAAAAAAATTCTTGCTAAGATTAGCAGGCTGAACTTCTTCACCTGACAAAGAGGATCACAGTATTTCAGCTTGCAGATCAGTCAATGCTGAAAAATGTTTTCTCTTTATACAAATCATACATACATAGGGATAGGAAAGCAGAATTTGATGCTTCATATTCCCTATCTGTAAGAGAGAAATTCTGAAGAATAATTAAAAAAAGAAAGTAAAATATTTGGTTACAAATAATCTAAATTTTTAGTGACTTTCACAGTCATGAGGCAGTCTCTTAGATGCTTGAATGTATTAATTAAAAATCCATTGCATTATTACCTGCAAGTGTCTGTGATGTACATGGTTAATCACTCTCTGTTCAAACCCTCCTCATGCAAGGCTTCTGGAATTCTCTGTGGCCCAGTTCAACACAGAAACCATCAGGGGATCAGGAATTGTTGTGCTTTACAGAGGGCCAAGTGAAGACTAGGACTGCCTTCTCTCCATCCTCTTCCATCTTTCTTTTCCCCCCCAATGCCTAAATTGAGATTGATCATTTAGCAGGAAGAAAAGACACTATGAGCAGTGGAGCATAACTCAATACAATACTGGAAGCTGCTTGGCTGTCGTATCAGACTCAACTTACTCTTAAGCAAAGATTAGCGAGGCTAACATTTGTACAAGCCTGTAAATCTGCTTAGCGATCTGTGACTCTTATGGGCGAATAATGCTTCCTAAACACAGCCTTTGGATGTGTCGAGAGTCCCCTTTTTGAATGACTGATAAATAGAAGCCAGATTATTTCTTCTGGGAAAGAAAATATTGTTCAAGGCACTACAACATAAGAAGTCAAAAGTTAATTCATACCTTAGCTAATTGTGTTATGGTCTGTCTTAACCTACATATATGTTGCAAAAGCTTATTTTAACTGTGAGTGGCACCCCATAAATATTTGTTTGTAGGAAATATGACATTATAGACCTCAAAACATTTGAAACCTCAAAACTTTTAGAAAGTTTACCATTTCTGTTTGCCTTCATTGCACTGATATTTCTTTAGCTTCTTAGATGAATACGAGCTATGTACAAAAAAACCATTTAAAAGCAATCCACAAGGAAACATCAGTGTCATTTTCTGCACCTACACTTAAAGGCTCTGGACTTCATGAGGACTTAATGCTGAATGAAGAGCCATGATTTTTCCGTGTATTTTTTAAATTTTACTTCTCGATCTGGAAAAAAAAAAAAAAAAGCCAACCCAAAGATGTATAAAGTATCCCAAAATGTTTTAAAAATAAAAACATAGTGTTCTAGAAGATACCCTAATACATCAAATGCAACTTTTCTTTAAGCTGTGTAATTATTCAGCTTAATTTCTTTACTGTTTTTGTCTACTTAAGTAGACAATGAAATGAGATATAAATAAATTACAATAAATGAAAACAGCCCTGTAAAGTTGGGAGGACATACAAGTCATCTGGTAAGGATTAATACTATGTGGGTTTTAAAATTTTTTAAAAAAGTTTTGATTACTGTTTTCTCTTTTTTTTTTTATTTTAAGATTAGTCCAAGTTCCTGGATGCTTTCTGCCTCAACCAAGTCCATTAGGGTTTTTTTGTGGTCTTGTTCAGGAAACCCCTGTCATCAGTGAAGCTTGTTTGGGCAAGATAAAGAATAACTTTATGGCATGATAGCAAGCACTCTGGGTTTCTTTGTTTGGGATTGATGAAGGGCTTATAGGTCTGTTTAGACCTTGGTTATCCTATTTACCATTTACAAAACCAACACAGTTTTAGCATTCTTCCATAAGAGAGAATTTCTCTGTCTAAGATTAATTAAAAATCAATGCTGGTGGTTCAAAACCTCCTAATTTAGCTTTTTATACAAAAGTGCTGATACAACTGCTGATTAATATGCTTCCAAGCTACTTTACAAGCAGAGAAAGTATTTATCATAGCAGAGTGTAAATTAAAACATCAAAGTAGCCAAGTAAACTGCACCTATGTATCATGGCAGGGGTGGGTTGAGGACAGTGATGGAGGGATTGCAGGCATCTCCTGAGAATGTCCCAGACTTCACTTCTTTGTGGAAATATTTCAGGTTCACTTACGAAATGATGACACAGAGAAGAAAAACTCATTCTATGGAAGCACTGTAGAAGACAATAAAAAGGAAACACTGACCATCAAAACAGTTGAAAATCCAAATGAACCAGCTTGAAATTAGAATAAAAAAGTGCATTTGGCAGAGAGGCACACTTACTGAGAAGAGTAAACTTCAGAGAAGCTTCCTCTCACCAACAAAAGCAGAAGCGATCTATTTATTGAGCATGTTTAACTTTCCTGCATCTTTATTGGGATTGCTGGAATTTCTGTCCAGAAAAGCACTAATGTCATTGCTGAGATTCCTCTTTTGCTTGCCATACTTAGAAAGTTGATGATGTCCTTTAGTCTGCATACCATTGATTTTTTTTCTACTTTAATTTTTTTCTTAATCACCTAATGTATATTAATTGCAATCCATTTCCCTGTGTTCCCTAATGTGGATTATTTTTTATATCTATTTTTACTTCACTAGGACAGTGTGATGATTCAGGCAAGTATTCATTTTTTTTCTTTGTTAATGGCTTTTTTTAGTGTCTGATAAAATGTTCTTAAACAGGTCCCAGCTTTCATCTTTTTCCCAAATAAACTGTTTCTCCCAGCTGAATTTGCTCATAATTGTTCTTAGGATTGCAAAATGAGTCCTTTTAACACATCAGGTATATTTGTTTTCATGTTATCCTGTTTGTGATTAAGAAACATAATGAGCAAAAGGTGACATTCATAAAGAAGCAACTGCTAATTTTTAGTTCTGTGGTAATTTTTATGTTATCATTCAAGATTAGGTATAATGTAAAATTCCCGCAAGCTAAATGCAGTTCTTACTGAGTTCAGAAAACATCTTTATGTAGAATTTTAAAAATCATTTTATTTATTTCAAGGCAGCACAAAGCCTCCAGCATGTGCTACTAAGTCCTCTGTGGCAACTCAGATTTCTCTCCTACACAGTATAAACAGATGCTTGAGGAATCCCTCGTCAGCATTTTCCCCAGTGTATTTGTGGTCTGGAACAGATATCACCCTGCTTTTCTTGCAAAGCCTTACTTTCAAAAGCATTCCAGCCTCTGAATGCCTCCCTCTACTGCCCCAGGATGGGCTGTGGGAAGATTCAGTTGTTTCTGTCCAGCAAACACTTCTCCATCCTGAGGGCCACAGCTGCAGCCTGACTTTATTGCTCAGCCAGCCCGGGGAAACCAAAGATTTTGCTGGATTGTGGTCAGTGTGTAAAACCACTCAGTTCAAGAGATTTGGTATTTTTTGTAGAACCATAGACTCTTCTGACTTGTGAGGGACCGCCAAGGATTATTAAGTCCAGATCCTGGCCCTGTGCAGCACACCCCAAGTGTCACACCCTGTGTCTGAGAGCATTGTCCGAATGCTCCTTGAGCTCTGTCAGGCTGGAGCTGTGATCACCTCCCTGGGGAGCCTGTTCCAGTGCCCAAACACCCTCTGGGTGAAGAACATTTTCCTGATATCCAACCCAAACCTCGCCTGACACAGCTCCAGGCCATTCCTTCGGGTCCTGTCACAGGGAAGAGATCAGCCTGCCCCTCCTCCCTCATGAGGAAGTTGAAGACCACAATGAGGTCTCTCCACAGTCTCCTCCAGGCTGAACATTTCAGACTTACAAGATGTGCCAGTCATACAGCAAATGTCAGGCTGATAAAGCTCTGGCCTTTATCAAGGTGGTAGTGTTGGGTTAGTGTTTAATGGTGGAACTCAGTGATCTTTAAGATCTTTTCCAACCCTAATGATTCTATGATTCTATTGAAAAACAGTAGAGAACCTTTCTAAGAAATTATGAGTGTATGGGACAATATGGGAAATATGGGATGTCTCCACACATCCCTGTGTCAGGGTTGCTTCTAAGGGCCAGGGAAGCTATGAGGGTGGCAGTGCAGGAGCAGGAGCAGTGGCCAGACACACCACAGCTACAACACAGTGTAGGCAGGGAGTGAGGAACAGGCCTGAGCACAAGCAGCTGCTGGGCTATGGGGGAAGAGGGTCCCAGCAAGGCATCTCACAGCTCCATCCCACACTGCAGCTGATCTACACCACATCCAGCTGGCATTGATCAAGCAGGACTGCTGATCATTCCCAAAGGGTTACTGCTTCTCATTAGATCAATGAAATAAGCAACACTTCAGGTTACACAGGTGGTGCTTGCTGATATTAAACATGGCATCAACTTTCCCTGCCTGTGGTGAGTTAAGAAAGACTATAATCTGAACTTATCATGTTTTTCACGTGACTTTCACACTAGACCTAAGTACAAATTGTACAGGAATGTCTTTTAATGTTATTTCTGAAGTGGTAAAAGACCCTCAGTACAGCCCTTCAGATCCCAAAGTAGAGAAAGCTATTAGGTATGTTATTGTTTTAAATTTTAATCTGTTCTGATGTTCCTGAAATGCTCTGTTGGTAATGTCTTTTGTATTAATCATCATAAATACTTTATCCTTTCTGGAAAGGGTACGCTGACGTAATGTCTAAGTTAGCGAGGCAACTTATCTCAGTTACTTTATCATACTTGCTAAACTTAAAATGAATATCAAGAAGTTCCAACAAAGATGTTGTGCAGATAATAAAGGCAAAAAAAATGGATAAAGATACAAAATGGTAACCATATGTAGCTATTTCTTTGATTGCTGTTCTCGAATTCACAGAAACTAGAGGTCCTCTGTAGTTCAGCTGTACAACTTCAGTAGGTGCAGCAGTCCCTGTTACAAAATTAGTGGGCTAGGGGGATGAGGAAAATCCCCAAAAGGTGTGATAAAAGTTTCAAAAGCAGATGCTTGTTGACTTCTTGTATTGTTTTCTTCTCTATGCTGCTCTGTAAAGAATGGTTAACCTTGATAGGACAAGGTCAGTAGCTTCATGCCTGTTCTTGGTCTCTGAAAAAAAAAATCTAGGGATGTGATGCTACAGAAGATGAAGCTGTGGCCTGAGTGATGCAAACAGCTCCTGTCTTGAGGCTCATCTCATCTCACAGCTCATCTGGTGGTGGGCAGGTATGAGCTTGGGTGTGTAGTTTATTCCTATTTTCCACATGCAAACAAGTGTATTTCTGGCTTTACCTTGGATTTTGTCAGTATATTTACTTTGCAATGAGGAGAACTATCTTGGATAAAACTATGCTGTGGTTGGTGTCTTGTAGGGTAATGCGCAGCATTTATTCTATTACCCTCCAAAATACCTGGATCAAACTTTCTTGCTGTGGAACAGATCTGTGTTCAAAGCTTGACAAAGACTTTGGTGAAGTCTTCCATATTGACATTTTTAAGGTACTTGAACTCATCACCCTTCTGTAAAAATACTGAGCACTTCCCATCTCAAACATTCCTAGAATATATACCCAGGCTCCATTTCAGAATCAGATGGAATGGTACTGGCACGCACACCTAAATAATTAGTGACTGTTTGTCCAGGTACTAGCAATGCTTTCTGGTTTGTTTTTGTGGTTTTTTTTAATTGCAGTCTATGAAGAGTGTTATTTGGCTTACTTCTTGGCCAGGAGTAAAGTGGGATCAGAATAAGACAGACAAAGAAATGCATAGTTTAGAGCCTCAAATAAATAATAAAAAAAAAATGATCTTCCTTCTTAAAGCCACTCTTGTCCTCAAATTGTGAACATGGTTGCTTCTTGTTGTTAGCAGTCATTTGAAGGAGAAAATGAACAAGGGAGCTAAACATTTGGGGAGAGAATGCCAAATGCACAGCAGAGCCCTGGGGTAGGAGGGTATGGATTTAATGCATGGTGCTGGTTGTGAGAGCATTTTGTACATCTGGTTTGGTTCGTGGGCTGGATCCATTTGTGATGGAGAGCCTTAGCTATTATTATTTGGTCCCTCTGTCTTATTTTAGCTTCACATTACTCAATGTCTGATTATGTTGGACAATACTCACCGTTGCTGCTGAGAACATTTTGGACACCAGTGACAAAATGCCAAGGATTATGTCCATATCATTCTATCACGGCTTAGGAAACCTGTGGGAGTGAGCCAAGGCAGGCACTGGATGCTTTGCAGAAAGAGGGGTGCCAGCCTAGGATAAATAAACTAAGTTTGTCTCCCATCTTTTCTCCCACCCTGACTGACTGTACAACAAGAAGAAGAACTGCAAGTCCTCAAACCCTTTGAGTGATGGCCCTGAGTCTAAAGAATTGTAAGAGGGAAAAGGAAACCTACTCTGATACAGCGGGGTGGGAATTTTGCAGATCCTGGGGATTCTGTCATTGTGCTAAGAGCTGAGATCATTACTGGGCATGCTGTTCAGCAAAGCAGGATTTCTGTCCATGTTTTCTTTTCAAGTTTATCCAGCCTGTTTTACAGCTGTGATAACTTGTGGCACAGTACAGTCCAAAAGCTGACATGTCTATGTATATATATAGGCATAATATTAGTTATTCATGCTTTCTATCTGAAATTGAGAGTTGCTGCTTTGAAAAGAATGGATACCTGAATTTTGGGTTGTTATGTGAACCAAACAAAACCAGACAGAATATTTGGCACATAAGGAAGTATTATATTTCATTTCATTGTAATGTTTTCAGTGGATCCAAAATTCACTAGTTATCCTAAATTCACAAGTTGTCTTCAATGCTGCATTTCATCTTTTTATCTTAGGTTTATCTGGAACGAGTATCTATGTCAACCAAGCCAGAGATATCAGGAATACTGATTATTTCACCAAGGTTAATATTTCCTAACAATAAAACCTGCTTTTTATGGATTCACTTACTTAGGGCAATACTGCTCATGTATAGGAGGTGATACTAAAATCTCTATGAATGTTTTTGTAAGTAACTGAAATTGCTGTGACATTTATGGTATTCCCTTTTCTTAGATTAGGGAATGAAGCAGTAACTTAAACTGCTTTCAAAGCAAAATTATGGAAATTTCCATTTAGGATTTACACTGAAAAAATGTAAGCATAAAGTGCCATTTTGGGTGGTACAACTATATCTTAGTATCCCCCATGCCCAGTGGCATGTCACTGCAAGGACTTGAAAACTGGATGTGAGGGCATGTTGCCTGCTTGCGACTCTTTGCCCAGCTGAAGAGGTGACACATGTCACAAGAGGGACTCATGTGCCATTCAGATGTTCAACTCTGTGAGGGACCAGCACAAGGTTTTCTGCCTCTGTAGACAGAGCCTGAGGCTCTGCAGTAGCAGGGTGAGCTTAGGATGCAGAGAATAAGGGAAAGGGGTTTGAGATAATGGCTGAGCTGCTGGAGATGTCCTAGACAGACAAGAGGTCAGCTGTGTGTGGGGAAAGTTACCTTGCCCCATCAATTCTCTAAGAACAGCTGGGGAAAAGGAGTGAAGAGCTCTGCAGAGACAGTGGGGCTGGGGGGAAGGTGCAGGAGGCTGTAGCAGGCACTGGAACAGGTTTCCCAGAGAAGCTGTGGACGCCCCATCCCAGGAAGTGTTTGAGGCCAGGTTGGACAGGGCTTTGAGCAACCTGGTCTAGAGAAAGGTGTCTTGCCCCTTGGCAGTAGGGTTGTAGCTAAATGTTCTTTAAGGTACCTTCCAACCCAAGCCATTCTATGATTAGTGAGTGCTCTTTTCCCTCTAGAAAATCCCTCTCCCTCTGCATTCACCTTTCTTTAGGATATGAGTCTCTGAGCTCACATTTCCCGGAGCTTGCAGACTTGTCACCATCCAGCATTGTAGTATCAATCCAGCTCATAAAAGGCAGTCTGCCCTCCCCATTCATCTGTTCTTGGTGCTCTGAAGGAGGAAAAGGCAAAAAAAAAGATATAGAAAAAGAAAATACAGAGGGTCCTCCCAGAGGAGGCACTGAAGTCATTGCCAAAATTAGGTGTGAAGGTGGTGGCTTCTGAAATGTAAAGAGTTTCCTCCCCTTCTCCACCAGATCTGCAACACCAAGACATAGGGTGAGACTGCTTATCTCATACCTACCTTTCCAAGTATTGACAGTGGTTATCAAGAGCTAATAAATTACACAGGGCCCATCTCTGGGCAACGTCTACCTGCCTCCTGTATTTGAAGTTTTAAAAACATTGCCTGGACCTTTAATCTTATTTCTTTCTGCTAGCTTCATGAAGTTATGAGGAGTTTAAAAAAAGAATTAAAAAAAGAAAACTTATCTTTGGTACTTAACTCAGGAGTTGAACAAAAGTAGTGAAAAAATACTGCAATAGGTGTTGAGTAAAAATGTCTGTTGTGGTAAGTATTCTGGGTATAGCTGCTCTTTCATGACAACTCCTTTGAATTATTTCCATGTGGAACAGAGCAGCTCTGACAGCAGCTCTTTTTTAGAGGGAGGCAATTTCCCTCATATATGACTTGTCAGCTGATAACTGTGGGTGTGTAAATATAGCTGAAATTTGGAAATAGTGCCGATCTGGCAGAGGTTCTGGGCAGTTATTTATGACTGAATGAGTGAGATTTATGAAGTTCAGATTGATGGTAAGTGTTGCAGGGCAGGTACGTTATCCAATCTGGTGTTTGTGTGGAGTACCTTGATAATTTTATATTGATTTCAATACAATTCTTCTTAAAACAGCTAAGGATAAAGTATGTAATTTATATAATATCTGTAAGACTATTCAGAAGCACTTCACTGCAATTTTACTTCAATCTTATTGACCTTTTCTTCTCACTTTGCTTTTGCGCTTGTGTCCTTCTTCTCTTATCATTCTCTCATCTCGTGGAATTTCTCCTCCTCCCACTCCATCTTTCAGCTGAACCCCCACAAGACGTGGGAACCTCCCTCCATGCCTCCAGCATCAGTAACCTCATTTGTTTGTAAAGCATCTGCTTTATCTCTGCAGTTTTAACTCACAAATTTATTTCTTCTTGCTTAGTTTGTCTTGCATCATCCAGTGCCGTGTTTCTGGTTTGTGTTCTGTCTCCAGTAAGCAACCTCCGAGTGTAATCCCTTCCCTGACTTGCCTTGCTGTGCCCTTGGTGTGTCAGCTTTCCATTTCTGTCTACACAAAGAGCAGAGTTTGCTACAGGCAAGTCCCCAGGTCAGCTTTGCTATAAAGCCACTTGTTTCAAAATAATTTCAAGCTCATGGGGCCTTAACTAAGAAAGGTCTTAAGAGCTTTTAGGAGGGCTAAGAATATGTCTATCATTTCAAGCCAACTAAAGGTGCCAGTACTATAATTATATCTCTGAGCCTTCTGCAAACTTCTCCTTTGACTGGAAACTCTCTTCTTGAGAAATCAAATGAAGACTTATCTTACTTTCAAGGTGTTATCTCCCTTTTGATCTGGCTATTTATGAGATTTTCTCATCCACAAAATCCAGAGAGAGTATTATAGAGCACAAAGCACCTTTCCTGTCGTCATATCCATATCTGAAGTGCCAGACACCCTCTGATTCCTAAAATTTGAATCCACTTTTCATCCCTGATTGTATCTAAATGTATCAAAATAACAGAAGAACCTCTTTCTTTTTTCAGGAAATTTTCAAATGCTATTATTAGTCAAAATTTTGCTCCATCACAGTATTGTAGAAGGTGCAACAAACTCGAGGAATAATTAGTAAAAGAAACAGAGAAATCAGCAGACGAGAACTTACTCTTTCAAGAACATCAGCTTGTTTTAGTTGTGTCTAGTATGATCTTTGGGACAGAGTATTGCCTTTATTTGTGCTGAGTCTTTGCTGCATCCAGCAGCAAGCTTATATTGAAACTTCAAGTTAGTAATTTAGCTTGAGCTGTCTGAAAGCTGGAATTTTGTGTGGGTTCGCATTTCTTGCAGATGTCTGTCACATACAGCAAATGTTGCTGGCTGACTGCCCTTAAAAACACCGGGGAAAAAATAAGGTCCTTGAAAAAGTGAAATACTAATGACTTACAGCCACTTCATATCTAATAGCTAGTGAATGCACTTCTTGCTTGAGAGGAATGGGAACAAGGAAGCTTGGAGATGGCTTAGTGACGGGAGGCTTTGTGTTCTTTTTGAAGGAATGCTTGCAAATTCTCTATTTGGTAGCTGACTTTTTAAAATGCAGTCAAATCAGTATGTGATGATGACAGAAATAATCGTATTATTATAAGTTTGACTCAAAATATGTATTCCATTGGACAAAAAATTACAAATTATTCAGAAAATATACTCTAATATGCTCTGCTGAGTTTCAGTGTCTCCAGGGAACTTAATTTTATGACTATCAGCTTGCCTTAAAGCCCCAGAATATGTGATTCACAGTCTCACCATCCTATTAGTTCGTGTTTCTGTTTGGAAAGTGAATCAATTTCTGGATCTGATGTGTGTATAAACAGCTTCTTTTTCGTTATAGTCTCAAGAGAAATCATGAAATGTCAGAGAATAAAGGTACACAGAGATATAGATGAATCCCAGCACTGAAAGCTGAAAGTTAAGATGTATCTAAACATTAGAACTTTAATAAGTGTTCAATGATGAGTGCTTTGCCAGCAATGTGACAGTGTGCTCTCTCCCACTTACCAGCTATTTGTACACAGTGTACTTTGGTCACTGAGTGCAGTAACCAAGAAAGAACAAAATACTTGGCAAATTAAATCTAAAGATTTCCACTCCTGCTGTAGAACAGATAGATGTAATGTACCATTTCATCTTAAACCAAATTATGTACCAGGACATTTAGATGCTTTTTTTCTGAAGACATCAGTGTATAATGTCTGATATCATAAGGACTGAGATGCTTAAATTCCAATTATGAAAAAATCTTTAAACTGAAAGCAGAGATACCTGAATTCAACAGCTCTGTGATATGCCTAATCTTTCCCCTCCTTTCTTACTGTTCATTCAAGTACACATGTAAAACAAGGACTTGATCAAAAGCCCTTTGAAGTAGATTATCTGTCAGCTGGGTTGGCCACTGCTTGGACATCACCTGTATGTTTTGTCTTTGTAACAAATGCTTTAGAGATTTCTTGAGTGTTGATAGAGATAGAGGGTATGACACACACAATGGAACTGAGACAACTGAGTCTGTTTGGTGTTTGTTATCTTCTGCACAATAGTGGAGCCGTGTCTTTTGCACAGCATGCCTTTGCAAGAGCTTTTCCACAAAAGATTTTTGAGGAAAAGAATTTCTAGGAAATATATAAATGTTATCTTCAGGATCTAAATGTTGTCTTCAGCTGTCTAATGGGGATATAAGGAAGCCCCCTACCAGATGTTTCTTGTAAGGGGAAAGTGATAGGAGAGGGAATGGACATAAATTGTGATGTGAGAAATCCCCCTTGGATATTAGGGGAAAAAAAAAAACCAAAAAACCAAATCACAGTAATGTAGCCAAACTTTAGAGCAGGTTGCACTTGGAGATAGTCAGACCTGACAGTCTTGAGCAACCAGATCTGACTTGGTCATACCTAGATTGCACCAAGTGACTGCCAACGATGCCCCCCAGCTTAAGTTCTGTGCTTCTATGAATTCTGTTCCTTTTATGTAGTTTACTGTTTTCATCTAACTCTTAAATAAAGGAGAAATGTTCTGTCTGTTTTCAGAACCTACTGGGTTTTTCTCTCATTTACTTAGATGAGAAACAGAAAGGTTGCTAAAGAAAGGATTCAGTGAACTGCAAAACCATATACTTCTCTCTGGAACCATACATTTTGTTTATAATACCCAGTAGAAAACATGTGCTGAGAGCTCACTGATTTTATGAGCAGAGATATCTGTATCCATGAATAAGATTAATTTGCAGTGTTTTCCTCTCTTTTCTTTTTAATGAACAAAACAAATAAAAGTATTCTGTGGTAGTTTGGAATATCAAAACATGCCTGTTTTCATACTGAAAATAAGATCAAGTCTAATAAATGTAATTATTACCACTGATAGGTCTGGTTTTCCATATAAATATAAACATCTCTTCTTGCTGTTTCTAATAATCTGTGTCTTAGTGGATGTATGTCTTTTGCAGTGTGCTTTTGTAATACTTTTGTCCCAAAAGATTTTCCTTGTGAAGCTGTTAAAGTCAAGACTTTTAAAGACTCTTGTCAAAAACTGAGAATTAAAACTGGTTTTGTTTAAAATGTTTTGAGCAGTTTTTCAATTAAATAACCTGAGTGTGCTTTTGCAAATTAAGAAGTTACACATTTCTACTTGAAATATTTTATTTTACATTTCTAAGTAGAGAATTTATAAACTTTTTAGAAAGCTGCGACATGAAATGTATTATGAGCTGAAATTCTGGTCAATGAATTTGGCTTGATTTAGGGTGGTTAAACAGACTGTGTATTTCAGAATTTCTTATAGTATAGAAGAATGATCTCTGTTTAACACACAATGTATTTATAGTATATTACAGCAAAGGATGGGATATGTTTATGGAATATGTACATATAGAATATGAACTCTAGGTCTTATATGGATGCTGTGTTTTAATTCATCTGCCAGCTTAGCCCCACATATCCCTTCACTCCCTCTGCTGGTGGGATGGGGGAGAGAATAAGAAGGGTTAAAGTGAGAAAGTCCTGGGCTGAAATAATGGCAATTTAACAAAACTTTTTTTAACAAAAGCTGAGCACACAAGCAGGCCTGAACTGGGAATCCATTTACCACTCCCCATGGGCAGGCAGGTGTTCAGCCATGGCCAAGCATCCATGCTCCATCTACATGTAATGGTGACTTGGGAAGACAAAAGCCATCACTCCAAACATTCCCTGTTTCCTTCTCCTTCCCCCAGCTGTATATGCTGAGCATGGCACTGTTTGCTTTGGGATATCCCTTTGGTCACTTGGAGTCAGCTGTCCCGGCTGTGTCCCCTCCCAGCTCCTTGCACACTCCCAGCCACTCTCTGTTTGGGTGAGAGGCAGAGAGGGTCCTGACTCTGTGTGAGCTCTGCTCAGCTGTAACAAACACATCTCTTTGTTACCATCAACACTGTTCTAAGCACAAATTCACAACATAGCCCCCTGCCATCTACTGTGAGGAAAATTAACTCTATTCCAGCCAAAACCAGCTCAATGGACTTCAATATATCTGTTCTGTAATAAAAGTCTGGAAATAGGACAAACCTGTCTCATGAAGTAAAATAAGAAAAATATGAAACTTCCTTAATTTGCTAGATCCAACTGGGTTGCAGTTGTGACAGACACTCCAGCAGCACTGCTTCTAGATGTGAAACAACCTGGGAAGTGAATGAGGGTGCAAAACTTTAACCTGCAGAGGAGGTTTACATTTTTTCTGAAGCTAGTTGTATCTCAATAAATGTTTCTCTTTTCCTCTGATAAACAGAGTAGAAGCTAGCACAGAACCAGGATAGTTTAACGTAAATACCGTACATGGGGATTTTCTGCCTGCCACATCATCTTATGGTTATTGTTGAAACATCTGGCTTTATAACTAGGGTATTTTTCCTTGTCATTTGGGACAGGTCTGCACAGTTCTGCCTTCTTGGGAAAAAGGAAAGCAATCCTGTGAAAACTGATGTTTCTTGCAAGAAACATGTACAGTAAAGACCAGATGGATTTAATCAGTATTATTTACTTAGCCAGGAAGGACTGTTTATCAGTACAATATACAGGTTATATTACATTATAATAGCAAGCTTATAAAAGACAGTGAAGGAGTTGTGACCACATCAGTTAAGTTTCACTCCTATTTTCTGAACATTGGCTTTCTTGGCTACTGAATAAAGCTTTTGAGGAATAAAGCTTTGGCTTCACAAACCAAAATGTATTGTATAGTTTAATGGTAAGCAGCCAAGATTATAATTTTTGAGAGACCAAAACAATTTGTCTTCTTCCATGAAAGTTTCCTGAAGCATTTTCATAGAAAAACAGATGTTTTGCACACACAGCTTACTCTCGGGCAAGGACTGCTTTAAATTGTATTTAATTCTCAATAGTTTTTCTACTACCTACTTGTTGAGCAAAAAATAGGCACAATTAATTATTTTGCTTAGAAATATCTAATACCCTAAGTATCTATATGCTTTAATCTCCAAGAAAGTATTGCAGAGAATTACAATATTCTCAAGATATTGCCCTTAGGATAGATGATGATTGACACTTATTTGTTAAGACATAATTGATTTCCAAAAGCAGTGGATTTGGATTCCCTTTGAAAAGCTTTCTTTGCCCTGAATTAATGAACAGCAAACTTCAGAAGAGGTTCACTCGTGCAAGCTTTTTGTTACACACAGCATATGCTCTGTGTGAGTTTAAGTAATGCTTGTGTAGATGTGCATGCCTCCCGAAGAGGCAAGCATTGTACCAGAGTCAGCACAGAGAATCTTTACACATGAAGTGCAGACATAAAACAATATCCAGGAAAACACCATCTAATTTAATGCACAGTGTGGCTGGGAGATTACTGTCGAGTAAGCTTGCAGTGCAGAGCTAAACCTTGCAGAAATGTGTGAAGAGCACTCAGATACAAAATCAAGATAAATATCTCACTTCTATCCCTGATTTGCTTGTCAGGCTGTCCTCCTTTCCCTTTTCTTTCTGCTATTTTACAAGAAGCATCTGCTTTCTAGAGGATGGGGGTGCTCAGCTATAGTGAGTGTGAGGCTTTATTCACTTTTTTCTATTTGCTAATTTTGTGGATTTGATAATCATCTCTCTATTATCAGGTTCTTGCTTTTCTATAGAATTAAATTGGTCCTACTGCTCATTCTTCAGCTGCAGTACAGGATGGCAGTGTCCTCAGCACACACCTCCTTAGCACACCCATGGTTCAGGAGTACCCTTCCACAACTATGTGCCTGTAGTGTATTTATATGACTTGTGTCACATGCCATGGGAGTCCTCCTGGAGAAGGAGGAGGACAGCTGATTCTTTATCCTGGGGTCACAGTTTCACCATGGTGAGTGGCTGCTGTGGTGTTAGGAGCACTCAGCACACCTTGTTAGAGATGAGTGCTTTGTAACAAGAAATTACACTGCCGGAGAGCAAATTAGTGATTGATATAAAATCACTTCTAGATTGTAATTGTGCTAACAAAATATGAGACAAAGCTTAAAGTATAATTTTAGCAGTATTTAATTAAGTGGAACAGTAAATTAACCACCACAATGCTAACTAAACATATAAGAATTGCAAATTATAAATGCTCATTTTTGCTAAGTTGCCTCTACCATCAGTGACTAACTTGGAGATGGGGTGATAGACTTCAAGCTGAATTAAAATGGCTCAATTTACAAACTAAATTTTAAATCTTTTCCAATTGTTCTCCTTTAATGCAGGCAGGAAAAGGTAGGTGACTCATATGTTCAGCACTGCATGGTTCACTGGGTGGGGAGAAAATGACATATTTTATCTGGTCACTGAGATCTTACTGTGTCATTTCACTTTGTGTGTAGCAATTAAGGCAAAGTGAATTACTTACCTGACAAATTTAGTCTCTTGTTCCTTCAATGGAAGTATTATTATCTCTAGATTATATTTGTTTGAGTTGCCTGTTGGCAGGTTTCTCTCATCACCTCAGTTGCTGACAAACTGTAATTAGGTATCCTTGTGCATGGTGCTAGATGAAGAAGTTGCAGGGAACTGGTGCAGTTCCTTTACGGTTTATTTAATTAACTTTGTGTGCTGGATCCAAAAGATTTGGGGAGCCTGGCCTCCCTTGCTTTGTCAAGCTGTGTAAATCCCATATCAATTATACCTCCTATTCTGGAAACAAACAGTGGAGCATACAAGCTTTGAATTTGCTTTGCATGACTCTTTGTAGGAAGCAAACATAAAAGGCGCTTGTGTTCAGCCACAACACATTCATTGTTAATGTGAAGTGAATATTTATAACTTTCTTTTTACTGTTAGCCTGACACTATGAGCAATTATAGCAGTATTCAACTAAATCTGCCCAGCCTGTGCCTGGTCAGAATTTTCTTTCCCTGTGTTTCTAATACATTTCGTACACACTATTTTGTCCTTAATGCCTTTATAGCTTGTTTATTGGAAACAGGTTTTTAATTATTTTTCAACAGTACTGGAGACCTGATTTAATGAGCAATTGTTAGATATACTAGGGAGACACATTCACCTGATTAATGTGATAGTTAACTGAGCAACAAAATTGCCTCATGAAGAAGCAGCTGTATACAGAGTTGAAGCAGTAAAAAAGTTTGAGGGAATGTGAAGAAAATATTTGAGGAGAGATAATTTAAAATAGGATACTGGGCAAGTCAGAGGCTAGGTATAAATATACAGTATTGGCTTGCTGGTTGGTTGGTTAGTTGGTCTCTTAGTACGTGCATGTGTGCACATACGTACCTATATTTGTTAGGAGACAGTTTATGGATAAATAAATAGGTACTGAAATAGAGACTGAAAGATACTGCATTGGAATGCTGGGATGTTCAAGGGCTGTAGAAAAAAAATGAGGAGGATGGGTCCTTCAGGTGTGTGTTGGAGATGAAACTGCTGCGGCCAATGCTTTAATGGCATGCAGTGTTTTCCAGCTTCAGTGCTAATGTGTGCTTTTGGAAACAAGTCTGTCCTTTGAGAAATAGGTCTTCTCAGAGAGAGGAAGGTAAGAGAGAAGTTTGACATTCTTTAGTTGTCAGAGTTCACACTGGGGTATTTATTTTGTCACTAAATTGCTCCTATCAGCAGCACTTACATTCTCAGTTTGGAAGCTTGTGGTCAGCTTAAAGTATCAGACTAACATGATCACCACAGAATTTTAGTACAAGATAGTTCCAGTCATGCATTTCAGTGTCATCTTCCCTCCTCTTTGCATGCAGCATTTGCAAAGAAAGATGGTGCAGTGGTAGCCCAGTAGGAGCTCAAGACTAGATCATCAGGTTTCAATCCTGCAGAGGGCTGTGGCACCCACGGAGAGAAGGGTTCACAGAGTGCACAAGGTACACTGAGGCCAAAAAGCGGCTCAGTAGTAGACTCAGGTCAAAGAGGAGAATTCAGTACAAATGCTAAAGGCAACACAGCCCAGCTAGTTTCTCTCATGTAGTTCCCAACTTGACTTGTATGATGGATATCGCTTTACAAGCCTGAAAATACAGAATGTTTCAAAGTCATGGTATATTATAAACCATCCCACTCACAAGCTTACTGGACCCCTTATGGCCTAACATAACCCCTCTGGTTTCAAGTTAAGGCTGGTGGCTTTGTGTTCCTGCTCACTCACTAGTGAGGGCAGGAACTTTTTTTTCCAAAAGGAAAGTGAGCTTTTTGTATGGAATGTTGTATTCTTGTTCACATGATTTAAACAGATGAGAGCTGTATAGATTATAAAGAACTCACTCTGGGAAAATGAACTGACTTTCTGTGCAATCACTCTGGGAGCATGGATTAGGGAGAAGACTGATAAGATACTTTGTCAAGATCAAATCTAAGTGAAAGTGGGCTGGACACATTACTGGTATTATTAGAGATTTAAAGAAAATAGAGAAAGATGTGAAGGGAACTAACATGCACCTGTTTGGAAGAGGAAAATGCTCCTATGAATGTCAAACTCTCTGCCCCACTTAAACTGGTTCATCTTGTCTTTGTGTGACAAGTAACTTGGACAATTCCATTTTTGCTTACTTGCCTTGCGAACATGATGGAAATAGAAATTGCTTTACTTATAGTTTGAATGCTTCCTTCAAAGGCAAGAGGGTTACTGGTCTGATGGTTGGAGAATCAGAGTAGAATTCAGATCTGGATTAATTTCAAATTCATGTCATAGCTTTGCTTTAGGAGATTTTTAGCAGATTTTAACTTTCAGGGTTTTTGTCTGTGCCTCATTTTATTCATGTTGTCTGCAAAAATAAAAGAGGATGATCCTTATGTTCCACCCATGCTATCATGCCTTGCCAATTCAGCTGGTGGGATTTTTGGGGCTCTGCATATCTGTGCCCTGGATCAGCAGTGTTCCAGCCCTCTCACACCACACCAGCCCTCTGCTTAAGAAAATTTGTCTTGAGAGGACAATTTGGCTTGAGAGGAATGTTCCCAGTGATGCTTTGATTTGGGCTGTACTTGCCTTTTGTTATTTTCTTGTGGTATGGTTTTAAAACTGTTGTGTGGAGGACCTGTGGTGCTGGAGCCAGTGGGGTGTCTGTGCAGGGCAGCTCTGAGCATGGCACAGCATCTTGTGGGAGCCTAAAACAGGTCACAGCTCAACAGACTGACTGGGCACCTGCCTAATCTCTGCCAGTTCAGCAAATTATTTTTAAACATAAACGTGTTCCAGCATGTTTTGCTACAGATGGGTGACCTCCAAAATGTGCTGATGTGCTCTGCTAGATAAGGATCAGGATTTCTTTCTGGAAGAACTCATTACAGGACAGACACACTAGCGTTGCCTGCTTTTTTAGGTAAGAGGCTTGACACTTTGCCATCTATGTGGCAGCCAAAGTAGACAAAAGCAGAACATACTTTTAAATTTGTTTCCTGGCATATAAATAGAGATTATTTTGTGTTATAATTTTCACATGTATTATATTTTAATGTTCTCAAACTAAACTATATGATGGCAGCCACTCCTGCTAATCTTGCATTCATTATTCTTAATAGCCAACAAAAGTCATCTGTTGAACTGAACACTGAGTTGTTGAGTCCAATTTTTGGTTTCATTGTGTTTTGTTTGGTTGATTGGCTTGGGTTTTGGAGGTTTTTTTGTTTGATTTAATTTTCCTTATTTAGAAAGCAATCAAGATAAGAGATTTGAAGTGGTGTGATCATGTGTTCCAATGCAGAGTGGAACTCTAGTAACTCCTATTTTATATGAGGACCATTCTGAAAAACTGCTGATTTTTTATTTTTTAAAAATAGCAAATAATACATTATACTGTCACCTTTGAAAACTTTGGGACTTTAATTTAACAGTTGGCCATTTATATGTCTCTGAAACTTGTCATAAATCTAACACTGTGCAGCTAATAAAAAGCAACAGGAAAAGTGGTTAATCCAAAGTACATGCAGTCAGAGCATCCTGAACTGTGTGCATCAACATCTGTATAACCACATATGGAAAACTATTAAGCCTGGACTTCTAAAATGCCTGAGATAGGACAGCTTTTGAAGCAAAAGCAGCAGCCAAAGTTTGTAAAAGCAACTGACTAATTCGTGTGTGTTTATACATACAAGCATATTTACAAACTGTATGATATGTATTCACACCTGATACAGAAATATGAATGCAAAAGTGGTGTACAATTCCTTTCTGAAAAACTGTCTGCCTTAACTGTTTACCCCTCTTCCCTCACCCTTGTCCTCAGACTAACCAGGCACATTTGCAAAGCTCAACCCTCTTCTAGCTCACACTAAAAGGAAAACTTGTCATGAATTCCTTCTTTGTAACCGGGGCCCTTTCACTAATTTGCTTGACACAGATATGGTCCTGAGGAGTCCCTTAAAGGGATCTAGATCCCTCCCTACCATTGTCATCCCTTGTGTTTTGTCCAGGTGCACACTCTGCAACTGTCTCAACAACAAAGTGGGTTCTTTTGTTTATTACTTTTTTATTCCCAAGTATTAACACTTCTAGTAGGAGGCATGTAACAGAAATGTATTTGCCAAATGGTGCTGCCTCTTTCCCTGGATATGGGAAAGCATTTTGTGGAAATGGGAAAACCAAATGAATAGAGCCTGCCAGTTCCACACGCCTCCTGTCTGTGAGCATCCCCACCCTGGGTACGTGGGTTGTGTTACTGACTCAGGGGAATGGGTTTAGAGGAGCCCTTTGTTGAAATATTGGCAGCACATCACTGGACTTGCCGTTGTTGCAGATGGAGCACCATGCCGAACAGATGGATTCTCAGTTTTCTCAAAGAAAGGGAAGGTACTTGATGTACCACGGTGGGAAAGAAGGGAGGGTATTCCAGACAGATGGAAAGGCAGGAAAGAAGGCACGTTCTGTGCTTTTTTTGGTGCACTTGGAGCCTAGCAGTCTCTTTCTGGCAAACTTGGGAAAGTGTAAGCGCAGCACTCTGCGAGAGGGCAAAGGGACTGTAACAGATGTGGAGGAAGTTATTCGCACAGAAGCAATGAAAATGAAGGCTGAGACTAGGAAAATCCAGAGTGTATAAGTGAGTATTATGTTCTAGGTATGTGAAAGGGCTCCTGCCCTGCACCATCAGAGGCACCTATTAAGGTACAGGACTAGTGCCAGAAGAGCATAACTGGCAGAGAGGACTAATTAATATTCTAAGGTCTATTGCGTTGTGGAAGAGGCTAGAGAGAAATGTCATCTGCACTATGGAGCCAGGAATCCCCATGTTTCTGCAGTGTGTCATTGGTTTTGTGATGGCACAGTTTGTTCAGTGGCACTGCTCGGATATCGTGTTGACTCTTCTGCTGTTCTTTCTCCCGTCCCCATCTTGTTCCTACCTCACTTCTGCCTTAATTGTTAGGGCAGGATCAGTCCTGTGCAGCACCCAAGTCTGTAAATCTGACTTGAAATCACGTTACCTGATCCAATATTTACTGCTAAAATCTTCATGCAATTGGCAAATGCAGCAGGCATGAACTGAAAGAAGTGATCATATTTTGGTGTTGTGTGTTTGCTCTCTACAACTTTTCAGTCACTTCACACACACACACCAGACTTAGCAGAATTACATTTTATCATGGTATCATTTATGAATTAATAACAATGGACTTTAAGCTTTATTTTTACCCCTTGGTTTAATTAGACAATTTCAGCATCTTAGAATGCAGACATTAAAGCTGTTTAACTATAGTAATGATGCCAAAGGTCTTAGAAATCCAGATTTTCTGGGAAACTAGTGTGATAAAGGGCAAAAAATATTATTTCCAAGTGTGATTTACTGCTGAAAGCAGCTATGCAAAATTATCACTTTCTTAAATAATGGCTTTGGCTTTTGCTCATAGTCAGAGTTGTGTCTACAGCAAAAGAAATGTTGAAATTTTTTTTCTGAAAAATAAAATTACCTGGATTACATACCCACTTCTGCATCAATTATTCTCGATTTTGCAGGACTGAATTATCAGGGAGGCTCTGAGATAAAATGAACAAGGAATGCCATCACTGACTTTTAGTATGAACATTTTTCAAATTGTTGTGTCTGGATCTCTGCCAAGTTTCAGCCCCATAATATATTAAGTCCAACCCACACAAGGTAAGGAAATAAAAAAGAAGGGGAAATAACCCAACAACTTCTACAAGGCAAAAACACTAGGCATTTTTTATGGGGAAACAAGTGGCCAAGAATAATTTATTGGAGAAGTAATTATCTAAAGAGAGTGGGCTCTTCTCTCTAATTGGAAATTATAACATTTTCCAGTCTTACTAAACACAGCAGAGGCTCACCAACCTGGTTAAATTAAAATTGAGAAGTTTCTTTCCTCTAGTTTTATTTCTCCTGACACCCAATACTGCAATTGAACCCACTTCCCTTTCTCTATGGCAAAATCTAATCTGGCTGCCACAGGACCTGTGAAAATCATGGAGGTGATGAGCCATGATCTGCTTTCTGCATTGTATGTCTGGCTTGTTTAATCTAGTCACCCTCAGATAATAAATATTTCATATGTTGGACAGGTGAAAGGTTTCATTCAGCTGCAGATCTGCTTCCACAGCAACTGATTCTTCTAATTTGAACAGTTTAAATGTGTTGAAAACATCTTGCTTTCTGTTTTTCTCCACTGTGGTTTTATGTGTAATGTATTATTTGTTTTCTCCCTCCTGTCCCTCCTACAAGCAGATACAGAAAAGCTGACAGCATTAACAAGTAATTCTAAACAATTTATAATCCAAACATATTCTCTCTTCCAGTCAAAATGGGATGAAAAATGCCATTTCATTTGACAAGCATAGAGTAAATAGCTAGAGATATGAAATTGCCCGGGTTAGCATCTATAAATACTCTGTACGTAAAAAATGCATGCAGCCACATAACTGCTTTATACTTTACAGTATGTTCCTCCATTGCTACTGGGTGTTTCCTCAATACCATTGTCCACCAATTGAGTTCATAGAGTTGGGTTTGATCTGTTGTTTTTTTGGGGGAGGGGGAGGCAGTATCCCAGACAGTATCCCAGGTCTGGAGATTCCTTCTCTAATAAAAGCTGCTAGCAAAAAGCTAGAGTGAAATGTCTGCAAGCGTATCTGATTTCTGCCAATGTTAGTGCTTGTGACGGATCTTCTGGAACATGTCTGCTGCATCCTTTGCATCTTGCAGCAGAAGGAGCTCTTTGGAAGCATAGCTTAGCTCATTCTTCCTCTGCACATTGCCACACGTAGTGGGCAGCTGCTGTCCCTCTTCCTCTCAAGCCATCCCCACACCTGGGCTCTCTGACTCATTCTGTGCTCTGTGCCCAACTCCATACCTCTGTCTGCATATATGGCTAGTGGCTTCACAAAGCACTGCCCTTACCTACCTGCTGAGTCAATTGTGACTTGGTGCAGTGGTGAAATTTTGGTAGATAGGCTCCAAGTAAAGGGATTTTCACTTTACCGTCTCCTATCAGGCTCAGAGACATTTTTACTTGCATCTGACCATCTGTGTGGATTTTCCCTTGATGCAGTTATGGCAGAATGGGGACATTATTTCATAAGGCACACAGCTGTCTTAGGAAATAAGTTAGAGAACACATCTTAGGGTGTGATTTAGGAGTTTTAGATGTGATGGAGAACCATGAATAGGTGGCTTATTTGATCTTTTCTGTTTACTGTATGGCTTTCTAGCGATGCTGTATTTGGGAATTAGGAAGATGTTCTAGATCAGTTTAGAAAAACTGAAATGACCTGATACACAACTGCTATTTTGGGTTTAGGGGGA
Organism: Poecile atricapillus; assembly: GCF_030490865.1. NCBI lineage: Eukaryota > Metazoa > Chordata > Aves > Passeriformes > Paridae > Poecile > Poecile atricapillus. The sequence goes on along the minus strand of NC_081249.1, from coordinate 60,543,867 downwards.
GATGTAAAACAGGTACAGCCTTTGATAGGTGTCTTTGTCTGTGCCTGGTAGCTCTGTGGCAGTTCCCCTATTAGAAACAATTGAACTATATCTGACTGTGCAGCCCTCTCCCTTCTGCTTCCAGGCATATAGATTTTAGCCAGCAGGTCTCTGGTTAACCCCTCCTCACTGTTGTTTATTTCCTGCCACTCCGCAGACACACCACTGAGCATTAAGTATGTGAACTCAAAGACGCTCCCTCGCTGCTGTGCAGTCTTAATAGCAAACAGTCACGAGCTGGGCTTCTCCAGGCAGAATTTCTACCTAAGAAACATGGGTTTCAGGAGTATGTCCTGTCTCACCCTTTACAGATTACATTAAAAGCATCCACTTCAAGAAACTACAACTGTGTTTATTCAAGCTTTGAATTTGGGAGTCGTGCCGGGATCCCTGCCACGGCACGCTTGAACCGTGAAACCCAGGTCAGTTCCATTTTTTGGTTTTCATGTACTGGCACTGCGCTGCAGCTGTTTGAGCTTCCAGGTCTCTGTGGAAGCAATACTTCTTTTAACATGCAGAGAGCATCATATTTGATTTTATAACCTTACTTCTTGCTTTAGGTTCTGGGGTTTTTTGTACTACTAAACAAAATGTCAGGGTGACATGTCAGTGAACATAATGTGTTCAAAAAGAATCATGCTGACAGGCTCAAAAACTAAATGCTCTCTTTTAAACAGGCAGGAACAGCTCTGATTTTCCTTCCTGCCCACCAGGCTATACTTGGACTTGAGAGGACAGCTGTGCTTCATCTGCCTTTTGCTCTGTCACTGTGACTATTGGCTATTGCACTGTATAATGCAATCTTGGGCTGTGGGATGTGACCAGTTTCAATCAATGTTCACTGAGGTTGACTTTGTGACTCAAAGGGCGCTGACTCAATAGCTCATTAGTTTTATCAGTGAATCAACCCTTTCTCTCTCTTCAAGGCTCTTCAAGCCTTCTATGGTGTTGAGGAGTTTGTGGGGTTTTTCTTATTGGTAGAGAGAGCGATGCTGGGTTGACTATTGCACTGAAAGCAACTGGAGGGGTGTTACTTGGTTTGTGTGGGGCACTTTCTGAAAAGGCTCTTTTTGATAATAATTCTACTCTAGATCCCAGACTCTCCAAATTCACCCAGAGCTTGCATTTCTGAAACTTCATGTTAGCAGTCTAACTGCAAGGTGGATTTGCAGAGGGAAAATCAAAGTTAACAAAATTTGGTACCTGCAATGTTTGTTTCTCCCAAATGTACATAGGAAACTCTGTTTGAAGACACAGTACTGTTTATCTGCTTATTGGGAAAAACATCTGGAGGCAGCAGTGCTTTATGCAAGGAAATTAGTTGGTGTTTGACTTGTGGTTCTGCCTTCCCTTTAATTCCTGTGCCCGATCCCTAGTGATTGTATGCTTTGATGTTGCTAGAGTGCTCTTGGAGTAAGTGCTCCTCTCAGTGAAAGTTACACTGCTGTCATTTTTTAATGTTTCATACAACGGGTGAAGAATAATCTGGAATACACCCAAACATCGGCATTTCATCACCATGAAGCCTGCTGTTAGAGCCATTGTCCCATTCAGTCACCAAATAAGAGTCTGGAGAGTGAATACAATGTCCAGCTCTACATCTCCTTTAGCTCTTTTGTGGTATGTTCAGTTCCTCTGCTCCTAAGAATGTTTCTCTTCTTTCCAACTTTTTTTCCTTTGTGTATTTGTTCCTTTTCTAATTATTTTTGGTCAAGTCTGCAACAGCTGAACAGAATGCATTAAAGGTAAAGATCTGTGATTTTCCTGTAGCAGAAAAATTTGTATAAAAAGATGAATATCTTTTTGGGTATTATATTTGTCTAAGACAATGGGAAAATAAGTTCTGGGTAGCTGGAAATGTTGTGACTGCACCATTAATGTTTAATTACTATTGGTAGCCAAGAAGTGCCTTTCTGGATTAACCAGACACTCAGCTTCTGAGACGTGCATAGGTGGCAGAAAGTGATAAAGCTGGTGAAACCGCACCTCTGGGAACATGTAATGGGATCTTTCCTGTGATATGCAAATGATGCTGCCAAGTGGCTGTATAAACAATTCATGGGAGATGTAGAGAGAGGTAGTTAAATATCTGGATCACATATCAAAGATAAAATCCATCACTGGAAATGGAAAAATGTGTTAAAAGAGTGGTTTTGCTATTAAAAATAAATAAATAATGAGCAGAAAAAAAATCTTTGCCCAAAGCATATAGTAGCACTGAAGAGTAAATAGCAAATGATTTATCACAATTGTTGCTGTTCAGAGTAAACAAGCATTTAGGAAACCAGTGTGCACAGAGTTTGTGAAAACCAAGACTTTTCCTAGTACAAGTAATCTAGCCAATTATGCTGCTGCTTTTTTTTTTTCTTGTAACTGAGGAAAAAAGATTGCTTCACAAATGTTAATTTGCTTGCTTTTCAGGCAGAAGATATGCACTGCTTACTTTTCAGTGACAAAACCAATCCCATCATTTCTATTCTAAGCATGAGCAAAGATCCCAGACAGCCCAGCAAAATGTATTTCAGAGTCATATATAGCCATAGATCAATGAGTGTGGGCAAACTGTATTGATGCCAGCAGAAGCTGAGCTTATGCCTTCAGCCTGAGTTTCTAATTTTTGTATTTTACACTGTATGAGGAAAGGATTCCAGATAATAGCACTCCTCCAATAAATCAAAGATTACTTTTTCACAAATGGTACTGAAGCCTTCATTGATTCTCTGTCCAACTTCACTGTTCTTCCACAGAGGTCAATTCCTGTAGCACTTGTCTTCTCTCAGCCTTTTCCTATATCTGCTGTTCATTTAGGATCTGATGGGGCTCAGTTGAAGCCCAAGGAGAGGCTCTGCATCCCTCCTTAGTGGGAGATGCATCATGTGCTAGAGTCCTAAGGCACCAGCAGTGGAAAATTTAAGAAGGCAGCAGGGTATATTAAAGCATCATGAGTCAAGGGAAATATTTTTGACCTATGACTTTCTTTTGTTTTGTTAAGTAGCAGGAATGATACTCTAGATAGAATTGTACAGTCACAATAAACAGGTCCCACATTCAACAAATAATGTTCTGTGTTTAATCACCAACAGAAACTATGTCAGATGATCTTCCACCAGGAACAATGTCTCCTAATTAACTGTAATTAAGGTATATTATAACTACAGGATATGAAACTAGATGGATCTGTCTCTTGACATTTCATATTTGGATATTTTTTTTCTGCTAAGTCTCTTAATATGCTTCAATTAATGATAACAGAGGTCAGGCCATTCTCAGTGATGGATCTGCATGTGCAAATCTTAGTACTACTGAGATGTGATGTAGCATGAATCTTTCCATCATTAAACTCCCCTTAGAAACATGAATAAATTCCAATTAAACTGAATTGACTTGCACAAATGTTGATTATGACAAAGCTAGGGGTCAAAGCTTGATTGCCTTATCTTGTAAAGTGCAAAAACCTGTGCCAGACATGACAGGAAAGTTGGGTGGCTTGTCTGCAGAGTCTTCAGAAGTTCTGTAGCCATGCATAGTAGGTATGGCATCTCTTTTCATTCACTGAGAAGTCATACAGAACTATTTTGTTCAGACCCTATTTGAACAAGCAAATGTTTAATTTTAGTGCCCCACAAAGGTTTTATCAGCTAGAAAATTATTGTTTCTCTCTCTCTATGCTGTGGCAGATATCCAGTCCTCACCATCTGATGAGCATTTGGAGACCTAATTGGTAGAAAACCTGAGGTATACTCTTTGTATAGATAACTTAACAATTAAGACATTTTAACCATTCCTGAATGAAAGGAAATTGCCAACTTTAAAGTGAGAATTTCCTAGCTCAGGCATTTCTGGCTGTGTAATTAAACTAAATACGCCACTTCCTTGCCCCTGGCCACAGTTGTCCTAAAGAAGATTAACAACATTGAGTTTCTACCCAGGCTGAAATCTTGTTTGTACCCTGAAATATGGACCCTGAAATAACATGACTGTGTGCTACAACTCCATCTGGTGACTCCTCCCAAACTCAGTGGTGCTTCACAGTGTGCCAGTGATGCACCTCGCAGTATCACCAATCCATGGGACTCAGGGAGGAGTTCACTGTTTCGAAGATGAGTATAGATTGAAACCAGGTTTCTGCAGAGTTTACTATGGTATGTAGATATTTGTCTGAAGTAATCTATTAGATGTCATAGAGCATATGCAACCAGAAGATCTTGCATAAAACACCGAGGAAAAAAAGATGAAAAGCCTGTTTCCCATGCTATTCCACTGAGCAACTCTATTATGGTCACGACTTAATTTAAGTGATCTACTATATTTGTGATTGCAAATATAATCGTGTTCCTGGGATTATTATTTCTTTTTGTGATTTATTTTTAGCTACTTCAGTTCTCTGCAACTTCTTAAAGAAAATATTTCTTCGATTTATTTGAATTGTGTTCTCAAGCACAATTGTAATTCACCTTATCTGATTGAGAAATGGCATGATTACAAACTCCTAGTTTTCTTTTAAGATACCAGTAAACATTTTTTGTTGAGTCTCCTATTTTGCTTGCATCTTATGTGCCCACAGTTGCTTGATCACATGCAGGAAATATTTTTGTACACTGGTGCTATGCATGACTATGAAAGGAGCTGTAGATAGAACAAGATGAGATACAGGCTGTAATTTACACCTGACAATGTGAATTTCATTGCAAATGCTTTTAAAGGAAACTTGCTATTTTCTCCACATTCAGATAAAGAGTGATTCCATGGGAAATTATGATAATTGATATTTTTCTGTTTGTTTGTTTTGTTTTTTCCACTCTGCTTTAGTTTTGGATTTTATGGGGGTAGAATATTCCTTGGCCTAATGCAATTCTGTGTTATCTGCAGGCCCAGGTCATGGTCCTGTGATGCTGGACATACCCCATAAGCACAGCCTGACTAGGCAAGATTAATAAAGTCTGCGTTAAAGAAAGTATAATCACACCATTTCATGGGTGGGAGATCAAGATATAGATGGTTTAAATTACTTGCCGAAGGTGTGTTGCAGAGCTATATGAGGAACAGAAATCTCCTGGATCCCCATCAAGTTTCTTTTTCATTTCTAGAGAACTGAGGACCCATATTTTTTTTTGGCTGAATTGCAGTTTGGATAGTTTGGAAGACACTTGGAGGCAGAAGGGCTCTATTAAGTCTTTCCCACCAAGAGAAATATTAGTAGGCAATTAAAAGAATAAGAAATAGGACTCATTCAAAATGCTCCACTTGCTGTTGTTTGGAGCTTCAGGCAAGAAAGTAGAGGTCATTTAACCTGGCCACTTATATATCAGAGGCTGCTAGTGTCACTCGGGCACTCCTAAATTAAACCATATATTTCAGACAGAAATATGGTGGTCTCACAAAGTATTTTCCATTCAGACCGTAAATTCAAAGGACAGGGCTTTGTCCTCTACATGCATTTGCTTTGCACTTCCTATAGTATCACCTGGATAAACAAGGGCAGTTCATACTCCTGTCAGTTTAATCTCTTGCACCATCCCCATTATTTTGATTAATTTGATACCTCAGAGCTTTAAAGGACAAAGAAACCATTAACAGCATGAGCAGAGATGGTGCCAAAGAGGCCTGGACACTGACCCTGGCACCCCGTTCTCCTCCTGTGTGCCAGAAGAGCGCTGTGCTGCTGTTGTGGTGGCCATCAAGCTGCACTGGGGAAGCTGATGGAAACTTCTGCACCCCAGAGCCCTCTACATGGGCCGTGTCCTCTGCATGTTCAAGGGGTGAGTCAAGATTGACTCCAAGAGAGCATGGTATATAAATTCTCTGGATGACAATATTAACAAACCAGTCAAAAGCCATGAGATTCATAGCTACAGGCCAAATGCTTTATTCATAATGTTGCAGTGAAAGTATTAACATTGCATTTGTTTAAAAAGTAACTAGGAGGCCATTTGTGACCCTTATAATACACATGTGGAGCAGTGCTCTGCTGGTTTACACTGGTTATGTTCTGCTTTATATTTTCCAGAGGGTCAATTTGCAAGAATCTTTACTGCTATTTATGAATATAAGTAACTAATTTACCAAAGTTCCACAAAGTGGCTTCATGGCTTCCGCTTCATGGTTAAAGGTTCTGCAAATCTTTTGGTCTTGTTGTTGACTTTGGGTTGTTTCTGATTGTATCTTGAAGGTTAGAAATACTGTATTGCAGTAAAGTAAATACATTATTCTTGTTATTGCCCTTGTTATTAGAAAATACTTATATAGTGCAGTAAATTGACATTGTACTTTACCAACACAGATAAAGGCAAATTCTCTACCCTGAAGAGCTTATAATTCAAATAAGAAAAGACAAACAAATGTACAACACTTCAGAAAATGGTGGATGAGGGGATTATAACTACCTGAAAGAGGTGGAAGGGCTCTGTGAGGAGAGAGAAAGATGATAGGGTTATCATTATTCCTAGTTTTACAACACAGTGGCACCTTAAAAGCCTGAAATGGGATGAAAGCCTGGCTGTACAAGGGGCTTGGCAGAAGCCTGCCAAGGGGGTGGCCTTGTCTCTGTGTCTTAGAGCAGTGCTGCCTCGCTGATATCCCTGCCTGGAGGGTACCTGGCTAAAGGCAGCATCAGTCCAATTACAGCACAAGGAATGCCACATTTTCAGTAGGTTTTAGCCCTGCCTGAAGGAAAATCCACGATTTCCTGCCCTGAAGAATTGTAACTGAAATTGAAGAAAAGAAATGCACATTCAAGAAGACGTTTCAGGGAAAGGGGAGTGGAAGGCTTGTTGTCTCAGTAAAGATATGGCAGGACCACCTGGAGGGAAGGAGGGCTTTTAGCATCACTATATTCACCCTGATCTGCAGCCCTAATCTCCTCCATCCTGACCCCCTGACAGCCAGTTACAAGGCAGAAGCATCAAAATAATTTTTGTTGCCTGGTCATAGTTGATGCACACATAGTAGCTGCTGTTTTCCTGATCTGACCTCACGTTAACTGTGGAATTCCTTCTCCCTCAGTGCCCACACAGTATGTGATAATCCTAAATTTATGTAACTTGCTAGTGATCCCATAAACAACTGTTTAGAAAACAGGCAAAATTCCTGGCTCTGCTTAGCAACTTAATTCAGCCTCTGAGGAAAGCTAATGGGCATGTGGCAGCACAAAGACCCTGGAAGCTCTGCTTCATCCTGTGGGAGGTGGAAAATATTCATTGTTTCCCTCTTTTATGTAGGGCAAACTACCTTGTAAATCAGAAAGGACAGAGGGAAACTCCCTGTAGCTGTCCTCACTTCTGATTCAAAAACAGATGCTGTCCCCAAATACAGCAGGGCTGATGAAGAAAGCCAGGAGCAGCCTTGGCAAGGCTGATGGGCAGAAACAGGGGACTGTGGTAGCCTAGAGGTGTGTGATTTACCCTGGTCTTTAAAATGGGAATTAAAAGGAGCAGGAAAGTTAAGTGTCTGGTAAGGAAATGGGGATGAGGAGATGGGATTCATCATTTGGAAGTAGGAAGAAAAGGTCCAGGATGAATTTTCTCTCCAGAGAAAAGGCAGATATAGGGCATCACAGCTGTTGGAACTGTGTTAGAGTGGGCAGCTCCTGCTGTCAAACACTAATAATTATATGTTGGCATATTCACTAGGGATGGGCAGAAAAATAATCAGAAAGACAACCATCTCTCTCTCTCTAATTTGTATGTATCTATATTTGGGGACATTCTCATGAGCTATTGCAAACTGAGTCGTGCTTTCTGTTCTCCTGCAGCTCAGTGTGCCAGAGTTATCAGGCAAAGGACAGGAGTGGGAGCCAAGTCCCTCAGGACTGAGTGTCTTGCTGGGATTCATATGGCATGCAGGTAGCAGAGTGACAATTGAGCTCCCAAGGCACAGTTTGCTCAGCCCAGCTCATCTCATCCCGTGGGTGTCTGACAAAACAGATGTTCATATCCAAAACTGCAGTGTAGACTTCCAGCCAGGGAGTGAGATGTGCACCTCCAAGGTGAGCTTCGCTGCCTGGCAAGGTAGGTATCTGAAACAGGCTGGCAGAAATATCTGGTTCTCCCCATTGGCAACAACAACAGCAAGAAAGCTCAAGCATAAATGTCTGCATTGGCAGAATTTAGGTGAGGTGAATCCCTCTCTTCCCTAATACAACAGCACAGTGAAACAAACAGTAACACCTTGGCTGTGAAGAGATCTCTGAGTGAGAGAACGGCCCAGGGCAGATTAAGGCAAGAAATGTGCCTACATTGTAGGAGGAGTGTGGAGTCAATGGATGGAAAAAAATAACATAAAGAAAAGCAAGAAAAAGTATTATGAGGTAAATGGAGAACAGGAGGTGTACTAAGAGAGATGGAAGGACTGCAAGATAAATGAGCCCAGGGAGCACACTGGCAATTTAGAGCTTGTAGCTGGAGAAAATATCCTGAGTGTGATGTGCTAAAAGGGGATGGCAGCTCTCAGAGTGAGGACAGATGTAACCTGATAGAGGAGATAGTGGGTTTTTCTCTTAAGCAAAATTTATCACCAGAAATCTTGAATTAAAACAAACAAAACAGACTTCCACTGAATACCCATCACTGAGAGAATATGTGATGGTACTGTATAAAATTTTGATCAATATGACTTTAGATTTTTAATATACTGCAAAAAGTGCTCTGCAGATCACCCTCGCACTTAGCCAAGGACACTTAGATGTCACCTGTTGTCATAATTTGACCTAATGATAAAAGTGTATTTTAAAAATAAGAAAATTGCTTAGCTGACAGGTTTGAGGTTTTTTCCCCTGATGAATGTCTGCCTGAAAAGACAGGCTGCCTTGACTCCAGGAGTTCAATTATACAGACTTTGAGGGAGAAGAAAAATGATAATGAATGCATTTTAGAAATTTCTAAAAAGTTACTTAAAATAGACTTTCCATACATAATGTTACCATGTGAAACTCAGCTGTATCTTGATCTTCTGGGACTAGGAGACAGCAGTCTGTGTTCATTTGGAAATTCAATAGCAAGGCACCCCTGCCTCTGATGGTCTGTATGATACAGTCGCTGGGGCTCTGCCACAGACAGGGCTTGCCTGTCAAGCTGTTCATTTTTTCAGTAGGTGACATGGGAATGATTTCACTTTAGTTTAGCCAAGAAGCTAAAATACTCTTTCTGGAAGTGTGTCCCAGCTTGCTTTGGTCTCTTTTTTTCCCCCCTTTTGTCTTAATTTTTCTTTAAAAACACTCTTTAAAAACACTCAACCAAACAATCCCTTGTATTTTAGCTACTTGATGTAGGTTTAGTAAACATGAAGCAAGAACACTGTATGGTACAGTGAGTGAGAGAATATATTTGATAGGTGTGGTGCATTTACATAGGAATTCTCTCAAGCCCAAAAAGACAAGAAATAGCATGAAAGCCCATATGTCTGCCCTAGGTACTTTATGGCATCAAGAAAGCATTCCAGCACCTCTCATTTCAGCATTCAGCCTTTCAATGAAGTTGCTGAAGTGTCTTTGTTCAAAATTTTCTTCGGATGCTTCCCCTTTTGTCTGAAATGCAGTGGTGTGGGATGTCATGTTTCTAAAATAATCACTGGCCTTTAGTAGGAAATAGTGTGATAAAAGGCTTGCTATTAAAATACTGCTGTAAATAATTAAAACATTTCAGAATATTTTGTTGTTGTTAAATACAAATGAAGTTAAAATGCCGCATTTAAAGAAAGGATTGTCTTAATTTAGTCAGTAAGTCACTGTTCTTTTAAATGGGAAGCAAGTGAGTCACAATTGCAAGCCATCTTGGCAGGGTGGAAAACAGAGATGCAATCATCAATTCACAACAGTGTTTTGTGCTCAAGGAATAATCAGACCTGTTTTTATCAAGGCTGTGCTGCATTGCTAGCCAGAAACATGGCTTTTTTTCTCCCTGTTCCAGATGATTTTGGAACTGCATACGCTTTTTCAGTAAGTAAGCTGGACTTCTATAATGCTTTGCTTAATGTGTCTCCAGATTCTGTTATTTATAGACTTCAGCATAATCAGACTGCAGCTGCTAAAATACATGCAAAACAAAAAGCACATTTGTAACCTGTTAAGGCTTTGCTCTGAGATGCCAGTGAAGTCTGGGATTTACCATGAAATATTACTGAGTGACCTTTCAAGGAACATCACCAGAGAATACCTGTTTATCTTGGAGACCTTTGTTTTATTTTTCTTTCTCTGTTGAAATCTTGCAGCGTTCTGCTTTCCAAGGGAAGTCTGGCCTTTGTGTGTACCATGTGTTATCTTCAAGAAGTGCTGGGACAGCGGATTTAAGTAATGCGGCATCTCAAATGAGCAGTTCATCCAGAAAATATGTTTTTTAAAATTCTCTTCGTTGAATATAGAGGGAAACTGTAAATATATCGTGATTTTTCTCTAAGTTGTCTTAGTCCTATCAGTATGGACATGATTTACTCATTAACAGTTTTTTCAGTGAAAATTGGCGGAAAGGATCCCTTGCAATCATGGGAAAACCTACATATTCGGTCTACATAGTTAAAAATGAAAGGTCTTAATGCACCAGCACATATTTTATAAGTTTATAAGATGACAATGTAGGTTTTTTAGTGGCATAATACAGAATGATCAAAGGTGTTTCAAATCATTCTTAAGACAAAAAATTGGGAAGATTATATAAGTGAACACAAAACCGGAGCCCTTATTTAGGCTCTAAGGGAGCGTACCCTCCCTAGCCTGTGCCTAATGAAGCTGTTTTCTTAAGAAATGTGCTAGTTCCTGCAGAATTAATCTTTGCTTTCAAAGACCTCCTGTAAGAAGGAGATGTGGCAAAAAAATCCACGTAAACAGTGACTCTGGAGATGCTGGAAACCAACTGGTCTTTGCAGTAGAGGAGGGAGATGAAGCATACAGTAGATGCATGAGTTAGAACTCCCTTCCAGAAAAACAGATTTTGTTCCAAAAAAAGCTTTGGTACCTGATGCAATTTTTCACTTGCTGTAGTAAATGTCTTTTTGCACATTGTTGCAAGAAATGTGTTTTCCTTCAATTAGTTTTGGATTTCCGAATTTAGGTGATGTTTCTTGGTGTTAACATACCATTAACCATGCAAAAGAGTGTCTTTTCTTGTAACACTGCATATGCAGTACTATCAAAATATTTTAAAAAGCCATCCTTGGAATCACATGGGAGATGCCATTTTTTTCATGTAGCTCACGTACGATGGCTATGGCACAAAAATATCATTTTCATTGTTGCTACTCCCATCTTTCTTCTTCATTGTAAGATGGGCAGAAAGAAATGAATAGTGACTTACAGCATATCCTTGTCTAGCTTTTCTTTCTGTTTCTCCCTTCTTCACTGGGAGTCCTGTATGCAGCTGGAGTAACAAAAACACTGGGAAGAACCAGTACAAAACTCTTGATATATTTTAGAAGACAGATTGAGGTAGCCTGATAAATGACCTGTACTTTGGCAGGTCAGGTGGAGTGTGACTAACCTAATGACCACTGTCCTATGAATCACAGTGAATAGTAACAAACACTTTGAAATTGCCGTTCTTTTAAGAACTGGAAAACTCACCTAGATGTAACAGTTCACAAGATTCCACATTGCTCCTTCCCATCTGTGTTTCCTCAAGAGCCCTAATAGCATTTAATGACTTTGTGACTTGTATGCCCAGGTTTCAAAAGGTTGATGCCATCATTCTTTTCCTTGAAGGATTTAGTGGTCACAAAAATTAGACAAGGAGCTGAAATGACTGAAGGTCACTCAGAAGGTCAGTGTCAGAGCTGGGCAGAGAAGCACCTCCTTGCATCCCAGGGCTGGCTGCTGACCCGGGCACTCCACAGAGCCTCATTACTGTGGTGCATTTAATCAGCTTCGCTCTGTGTTGTAACTCATTGTGGTGTTATGGATATCTAAAGGGTAGGATTTTAACTTCACAATCTGCTGTTATTGAATTAGTTTTATGTTGCGTTAATTTCTTTGTCTCATGGCATTCATTGCCTGTGATAATTGATGCACAATGTATAACTGACTTCTGTATTCATTTGGGTAACTGCATTTAATTGCCTGGTATAAAATATGTGCACTAAGTACAATCTGCTATGACTGCTATGACTGAGAAGTGCTCATTGGTATGGACTTGAGGGTGCTTTATCTTCCTGACAGCCTGTCTGAGGGAAATCTAAATGTCTCTTGCAATTCACCGTCCAAGGGCTGATACCTGCATAGTGTCTGCAAAAAGAGAGACCACCAAAAATGTATAACGTGAAATCTCTTTACAAAATGTTTGGCATCAAAATTTTGTTATTCAGAAGTTCTCAAATCAGGAAGTTTTTATTAATGTCCCTGCCTCTCCCAAACATCAAGGAATAGCAGGCCCCAGAATATTTTATACATTTTCTCCTGTAAATCAGGATTATGGCTTTATTTGCTTCTGAAGTTACTCCCCTGGAGTAGAGCTACTCCCATGCACATGTGTTTATAAAAACAGATTTCTTTTCCATATATCTTCAGGTCATTAATGCCCGGAGGAGTATTAGTGAATTGCAAATCAGGAATGCTCTCTAAAGGTGTGATGTCAGTGAAATGGTGTTGGTTAATGTCTGCTCAGGTTACACAAAATCCCTGCATAAGCTTACGCTTTCTTGCCTGTTTAACCAGTAACAGTGATTGAATTTATTATTAAGAAAGCAAGAATCTTTGCTAGTAGATGTATTTCTCATCAAACTTATGATCTTGTTTTTTATGACTTATACAGTTTTCCTTACTTGTTTTGTTTCCAGTGTCATGAAGGGTATAACAGTGCAGTGTCTGAGCTACACAAAGAAATGCTGAAATTTGCCCAAAGCTGACTTTATTTTAAGCATTAATGAAACCTTCTCTATACAAATTTTCAGAAGTTTTTAAACAATAGCTAATGTTTGAGTTTAAATCAGGTATGAAATGCCTGTGAGACTACTTTAGCCATACTATGCTGCTCTGTGTTAATGTAACCACTGAGTTGTCACTAGAAGGGATGTTCACAATTAGTACTTTTCTTTTTAAAAGAGCTAGTTTCTGCAATCTGTGTCCTTCAGTATGGAGTATTAGTTCTGCCTACAGCTTACTGCAAATTATTCAGTGTTCATAGGTTCGTTTATGCTTGTTATTCAGCTCTCTTCCACTGACAAAATAGCCTGCAGCAGTTCTTGGTTAGATAGAACTAGTTCCACTTTAGGCTCCTCACGTTCTCTTTTATGGGTTTTCCCCTGGTTCACCCTGCACTGCATCCAGGTACTTTTGATGAAACAGCAGACCTGATGGTCAGGGAGAAAACAAAGCTGCCCAGAGCCAGGGTGGGCTATGAGAGAGTGTTTTGAGCAAAGACTTCCTTGGCATATTGGGCAGACCTGGTGTTATAGTACACCATGAGTTTCACCAGTTTAACCTACTGATTCTGCTTTCATTCATATTCATGGTGTTATATTCTTCTTCCTCTGAAAGGAATTTAACAAATGCTTATAGATAATTCATGGAAGTATTCCAGAATTTGAAATATGTAACAACATGTCAGAAGGCAAACACCAAAAAGTCATTCCCAGTAGACTGAGGTGTGTTTGCCTAGCCCAGTGCCTGCTCCTGCACTTCTGGCAGAACTGATGCAGCTGCAGTGTGGGCTTGGGCAGAAGTCTGTAGCGTTCAGCAGCAGAGCTGTTGCCTGGTACACACTTCACCTAACAGTAAAACATGGGCGAGGGGGATGGCAGAGAGAGTCCAACACCCATTTTCCTCCTCTTATCCCAGCAAATCACACCTATCTGAGATGCCTTGCCCCAAAACCATGGGGCAGTGCCTCCTTCCTCCCCATTAGCTGTGGTGATGCATTATGGGGCCAAGCAAGTAGCACACAGCAAGCTATGAAGAGGCATTTCATCACCATTGTGTTTTAAATGCTCTTTCCTTCATCAAGGCAACAAGGCTGCTGGTCAGGGGAAGAGGTGAACCACTCTCGTCTGGGCTATTCAGCATATATTTGTAAATTGGGATTGATTTGGCAGTGTTCATAAAGAGCAAGGAGGGCTGCACTGCTTGAGAAATAACTTACTGACAAGGAATAATTCAGCCAGCCTTAACCTCAAAATAGATGTTTGTGGTCAGAAGTTTATAGCCTCAGTGGAAAGGGCTAAGTACAAGTTTTAAGAGCTGAACAGGAGACACCCAGTTTTTAAAAACTTGACATAAATCTTGGCTGCCTTGCCTTATGTTAGTCACATTCCCTGCAGAGGATTTCCATTCAATGTTTGTTTGGTGTTTATAGATGTTTTTTTAAAGCTAATTTTATGATAAAATATTTTATGTTATGTATAATGAGTAGTGGAGATCAAATAAGAATTGGAATTGCAAATTCAAATATTAAGGGTTGATAAATATTGACTTTTAATTAGACCCACTGTAGATTTGAACAAAATGCTTTTTAGCCTAGTATACTGGTTATTTGTAAATTACAACATACAAAAAAACATAGACCACTGGCTCAGCCTGACTCTTTCTTCACTTTTACAGCCATTGATTTGGTCACATTCCTATGAAATGATGTGTACAATGTAATGGAACTTAAAACTTTCTGGCTTGTACTTTATGCACATCAAATGAAAAAAAAAAAAAGGTGTGGGAGGTACCAAGCTAAAATATAGTGTAATTATGTTAATTGTGTCTTTTCTATAGAAGAATCCTTAGGGTCTGCATGTTGGAAACCTCTTAATTATGGTCCTTCAAGTAGTTTTTTAAAGTCAGCACAGCTATTTTAGGGCTGAACAAGTCACTGAGACTCAGCTGCATGGTGCTAATGATCTCCCTGAACATTTGTAATCTTCTGGTCAGTTGCTGGCCCCTGGTACCCAACACCCTGGATCAGACCGCTTAAGCTACTGGACAGCCAAAAAAAAATTAACGTGGCCCTTCTTCACCCACAGTCCCATGTACCTGGTGCACAAAGAGTAACTTGGGCTTGTGTATGTGATCATCCTCAGCCCAGTGTTTTCTGCCCCTGCTGGAAATGCTGGGAGCTCACAGACTTTACTCACACCTCTTACCTGTCACCTGTTCAGCCTCCTTTCCGATGAGCGATGCGCTAACGTATCCTCCCAAATAACAACAGTAACAGCAAGAAGTTGGCCTTATGAAACATTCATGGCCTGACAGACACCTGATGAGAGCAATGTGTCTTAGATAGAAGCAGATACTGCACTTTTGCTTTGAGCTAACTAACCCCTGTGAGTCAAGGGTGCAGTGTTAGTTAAGGAGCAGGCATCATCCTCAGCTTTGTTAGGTTTTCTTTGCCACATGTCTGCAGACTCCATTCCGTAAGTCATTGCATAGTATTTTCTTTCCTCTTTCCATCTCAGAACAGATGACTATTTCC
This sequence comes from Poecile atricapillus, assembly GCF_030490865.1. Taxonomy (NCBI): domain Eukaryota; kingdom Metazoa; phylum Chordata; class Aves; order Passeriformes; family Paridae; genus Poecile; species Poecile atricapillus. The sequence goes on along the minus strand of NC_081249.1, from coordinate 60,528,454 downwards.
TTGAAACTTGCAACATCAGTTAATTGTTAACAGTTTTAAAAAAAAAAAAGTCGTATTTATCCCTTAATATGTTCCTTCAGCTGATGCCTTCATGCCGAGGAGGCTGTGTGGCTGCTGATAAGACCTAATTTGTGAAGGGCTTTTCAGCAGCCTGACAGGTTCATACATGGTACTGTTTGTTCAGCAGGCAAGGACGAGCGTTTGCTGGAATGCCTCTATGGGGGCTGTGAAATGTGTGCACAGAGGCTGGGGCTGGTGATCCGGAGGCAGAGGGCAGGAGCTTCCAGTGCCTCCCAAACATTGTTGTGTTCTGACTCTGGCACTTGGACTTCATTTCCATCTTTTCTCTTTCAGAGCCTCATGAGCTGTGTGTGGGCCCTGTGCTTGGTGATATCCCATCTCAAGATGCTGCTAATACAGTAGCTAATTATTCCTGTCTGAAGAAGTCTAACAGAAGAAAAAGGATACAGGGAAAAGCAATGGCTGCCGGTAAATATCTCAGGTCTGCAAAGACCATAAGAAAATAACTGGAAGGAGTTGATTTCAGGTGTGACTGGGGAGGGGAGAAGCAAAAATCTGTGATTACATCTTGTGTCTGGTGTTTCAGTATCAGAAAGGTGCCATCCCTTAACTACCCGACCCACTCTTCCTGTTCAAAGGAAGATCCATACATGGGCTCAGTCTATTTTCACCATATTAATGATATTTCTATTTTGGTTTTAGAAAATTTGATATTTGCTATAGTGAATAGATTTTTTTTTGATTTTTTTTAGTTAGGGGATAATGTATTCTTAAAGTTTTTCAAAATAAAAAATTACGCCTTATAGAAAACTTTTTTTTCCTTCAGCTGTGTTTGGTTCTCACAGGTTTCAGGCAAGTTCCACAACTATTTATGTATCATTAAGGTCTATCAGAGTGTTGCAAGGCAATTTATTCAGGTTGGAAGAGACCTCAGAAGGTCTCCAGTCCAACCTCCTGTTTAAAGCAGGGTCAGACATAGGGTCAGACCAGCTGTTCAAGGCTTTGTCAAGTTGAGTCTTGTAAGGTGCCAGGGATGGTGACTGCACAGTCTGTTCTACTTCTTGACTGTCCTCATGGTGAAATAATTTTCTCTTTACCTTGTACGATTTTACATCTGTTGAATGTTTACAATGTCTTTATACAATACCAAGAACTGTTATCAATGATCAAAAGGTGAATCATAACTAAGAAATAAAACAGACCCAAAATAAGTGGTGAAAACCTTGTTTTCACTGAAAATTTTGGTTAAAATTGTGGTGCATTGGCTTTTCTGCTTACAGCATGTTTACTTTCTTGCAGCAGCTGATGGTTTGGGAAGTATAGCTATAGATACCACACAGCTTAACATGTCAGTCACTGATCCCACGGCTTGGGCTACAGCTATGAATAATCTGGGGATGGTTCCAGTAGGACTAGCAGGACAACAGCTTGTGACAGGTAAGATTTTTCTTTTTCTAAAAAAACATCACTTGCACCAGTCATGAATTCTTTGTGTCCTTTGAAAAAAATATATGGAATGTTTTCTGAGGATATTATATTTTTATGTTCTGAAAACATCACCTATGATTAATATTGCATACTGTGTATTGGTCTCTTCTTGTAGTAGGTATGTAATCCATATTATATTTTAACCTTGTGAAAAAACTAAAACTCTCAGGGGAAATTGTACAGCTAAACCATCAATCTTTATGCTGGGTCAAGACTAGGAGGCAAGTCATGTAAGAGGAACATTTGTTTTTGTTTCTCTGTTCAAGCAGGATGTCTTGAGGTTCTGCCAAGGAATACCCTGGGCTGAGAACTCTTGACTGGAGATTTTGGAGTTGTGTTAATTGGGCAGAAAATCATGAAGCCTGTCCAGTTCATGTGCTCAGTTGGTATTAGTGAAATGCAGCTGTCCTGTCAGGTGTGTGCTTATTTACTTTCTGACTGGTTCCATAAAATTGAATGTCAAAGGATTGTTCTTGTTAGACTTTGTCATTTACTTCCCAATCATAGTTTGGGAGAGTGTTGCAAGGGAACGCTTATTGTAACACCCACAAAAACAGTATTTCGAAACCAGCAATATTTTACAGATAAGATTGGACATAGCAGACTTTGTTGTCAACAGTAGAGGCCCAATTAGCTGGAAACATTAAAACTTCTTTGCTCCTGTGATGTAGAGAAACATTATTTATATATGGGTGGGTGCCCTGTAGACACAAGCCACATGCTAGGCATATGACAGGTTCCCTCTGGAAGCTGCACTGCCACTTCATCTCAAGAAGAGCTGTGTAATATCTGTATCAGAGCAGCATCCTGTCACGTCTGCGCCTTTCCACATAGACATGGATGCAGTGAGCCAGGTCATGATGTAAATCACTCTGCTTGCTCACCAGGGATTCCTGATGCTTAATTTTGGCCAAATATGCTCCCTCCTGACACTGGGAACTGAGTGGAGCTGTGCCAGTTCACTGCTGACTGTCTGGCTCTGAATTACCTGTTTTACAGGCTGGTACACTAAGCTGCAAGAAAGCTGATTTATAGCGAATCAGTCTCAAGCAGAGAGTTGAGCTGGTGGAGGCTGTGAACTGATTGGTGATCTCTGGCTTTAACCCCATGCTCCTGATTAAAAGAAACAAGCAAAGCCATCCACTCCTTGGGATCCAATTCTCTTCAATGCTTCTGTCAACAACCTGGATGCAGAAGCTGAATCCACACTAAGTTTTCTGATGATACTAAATAAAAGAGAAGCTGTTGATTCTCTGGAGGGCAGACTGGCCTTATAGGGAGTCTGGACAGATTACAGGGCTGGCCAATCACCAACTGTGTGATGTTTAATCAGGACAAATGCCAGATTCTGCACCTGGGACTATGTTATCCTGGATGCAGGAGTGGACTGGGAGAGAAGAGGCCGCAGAAAGAATCTGGAGAGCTTTGTTGATGGGGAAGCTCAGTATCTGTCAATAATGTGTCCTGGTGGCCAAAAGGGCCAACCTGTGTTGCATTAGGCACAATGTAACTAACCACTCAAAAGAAGTGTTTATCCCACTTTACTCAGCTTTGGTGCTGCTTCACCATGAGAGCTGTGTGTCGTAAGAGTCACATGAAAAATATGAGTGATGAGTGTGTCCAAGGGAAGACAACAAAAATGATAAAAGGGACTAGAGGACTTCTGAGGAGCAGCTGTGGGTACTAGGTTTGTTCAGCTTAGAGAAGAGGAGGCTGAGGAGTTGCTGTCTACAACATCCTGATAAAGGTGAGTGCAGAGGGTGACACTGATCTCTTCTCTGTGTGTCCAGTGATAGGATGTGAGGGAATGGCTTCGAGCTGCATAAGGGGATGTTCAGATTTGTTATTAGGAGGAAGTTCTTCTCTGTGCGGGTGGTCAAGCACTGGAACAAGCCACTCAGGGATGTGGTCATGGCCTGTTGTTCAAGTGTTTGGACAACACTCTTGGATACATGTTATAATTTGTACCATGTGGAGTTAGGAGCTGGACTTGTGAGTCCCTTCCAGAACATTTAATGATTGTGTGTTGATGGGCAAACAAATTTTTCCATCTTCTGGTGGGGATTTGCCTGCAGGTGTTGTGCTCGACTTGAATGTGATTACCTCCAACCTGAAAATAGTCACATGTCAAAGTCAGCTTCTGCTGCTTTCATTTGTAAGCATCTTAGTTGCATATGCTGTGGAAGTTTACCCTGCCTTTTCGTCTTGCTGTATTCTGTATTTTCAGTTTTGGAGTAAATTTTGTTCTCAGATGTGCTGTGCAGTCCCTACATGGCAGCCTCATTTCAGGTGCAGTGCTTTTCCCCACAAGGGAAGATCTCCAGGATTTTACACCATTGACAGCCCCCTGCTGTAATTTCCATAATTATGTGTATCACGTATTGTAAAGATGTTGTACAAGTCAGTTCATATTTGTTCAGCATTTTCAATGTATGAAAGGTGCCATAAGTAATAAATATTAATTACTGAAGTGCTTGATTTCTCTATAGATGCAGAATAACTTATTTTCTTTCTTCTTTTTTTGTTTTTCTTTGTTTTAGACTCCTTTGTATTTTCAAGGTAAATAGGTGCTTTGATGCTTCATTATATTTCCTTAAGATTCATACGTTTTTGGTACATTTTCTTTATGGCGCATCCATAATAGCAAAACTTCAGTTTGCCATAGAAATACTTAGAGATTTACTTGTTCTAATATATTTACTGTATTTGTGTTCAGTGAGGGTTTGCATCATTATATTCACCCAAGTATCTAACTAGTCCCTAGCTATTTCTGGCTTTTTCATTTTTTTGCTATTAATCCTAGTAATGAAGTCAGCTTTGTCAGGAGTCACATACTGCTTTTGCTGCTATCATCTGTTACATTTCTCTGTGATGAAAATGACACAACCGTGTCCTAGTGCTAACTGTTTGCCCATCTTTAAAACTTTATGTTATTGGGTTTTTTTTGTTTTGTTTTTTTTTTTGTCCCCAGCCTTGTTGATAGCTAGGAAAGCAGTGAGTAGTTTAGATTAATCTTGGAGAGACTATGTTTTTTACTGGATATCTTTACATATCCTGCCATAGTCTGAAATTTGGAGTATGATATTCACCTGCATCCTGACATATCTCTTAGTCCTCTGGTCTATCAGTGCTTGAAGGACTTATGCATTCTTGAACTTTCCTTCCCCAAACTGATCAGTTCCTGATTGCTGTGCAGGGCATTTTTATTCTCATATGTATAGAGTTCATATGAACTGCTAAGTCCTTTTAGAGGCGTCTCAAGACTTTTTATCTCCCAGCAGTTCTTACGTTCGCTGGGATGCCTGCCTTGCAACAGTTATGCTCCCCAGTTTGCAATCTGTGAAGCTCTTGTCTAGCTCAAGAGTTTGCTAAAATGACAACTAAAGCTTCCACAACATCTGGCCAATACTCTCCTCTCAGCCTGGGATCACGGCTGTCTGATCTTGGTAACTAATCAATTTTAAGCACTGCTAACCTTTTACTACCAGTTTAGGTGATATCTGCACTTTATTTAATTCCTTATCTCCCAGTGCTGTAAAATTGGATTTTTGATCTGGGCAAATGTCAGTACCTTTCATTTGTAAAGATGGGATCCTGTTAATAGTTATATAATATGTCTGGTGTGTCTACATATATTTTGCTTACACTTATTCAGAAAGCTTACTTTTTTCCCAGGTATTTGGCTACTGCATTACATATACACTTCTATATGCATTTATACATTATATATACATAATTCATACCATAAACTGTGGTTTAATAATACATTAGTTAAAGTCTTAAAGATTCAAGTGGAATACTTACAGCTGAAAAGTATTTTCAGTCTAAATTTCCCCTTTCAGCAGGTTATAATTTCTTAAAAAAATGTAACTTTTCAGCTGAACTTTCTCATGGTTGCTTTTAGTCCAGAGGAAAAAGGATCTGGAAAAGTTGAAGGCAATCTGTTAAACTGCTTCTGAATGATTCAGGCCTTAAAATTGCTGTTTTCTATGCTTTGAGACTTTGAGAAAAATAGTCAGGTGAGAGGGGAAGGTTAGTTTGTAGTTCATCTTTTTGAGAACTAAATCCTCTTTTTGCACTCAGCAACTCTGATTCAAGCACATCTTTCAAGTACATACAAGGCTGCTGTTTTGTTAGATTCTAGGACTAGAAGAAATACTCGGTGACCTAAGCCAACCAAGAATGTTTTATTTTGCCTTTGCACTGCTACTTTTTAAAGACAATTTTGACATTCCTGAATTTAGAGTTCTTGCACTTTCATTTATTTCAGCAAATGCCATCAGGTCACCTGTTTTCTAAGGGAAGATCTCTTGCTGAGAAAATTATTTACTTCTCTGGTTCAGTTCAGTTCTCCTTTCACTAATTAAGCAGTGCTCTCAGAAACAGGAGGCAATTTTGAGGCACTTTCCTCCAGATGACCTAAACATTTGTGAGTCAAAAATGGTACATGTCAAAAAGTTCCCCAGTACAAATGAGCCTGAAGAGTGGTACACAAGTGGTAATTCATTTAGCCTTTATGTTAAGCTCATGCCCTGTGATGCATATTTGTGCTCTTGCAGAGTAAAACAGCAAACCACAAGGGCAGACATCCAAGATGGAAGTTACAGGTCTGCCTGGAAGTCAAGGGTATGTCTGAAAACTGATGCTTTCTGCTTATTTACAGAATAATTATTAAGGCACTTTGCTCCATAGCAAGTCTGGCCAATATGCCTCAGCCTCAAAGTACTAAAATTTTCAGTGATGCACAGGTTTTTTTTTATTTTTTTCCCCCTGAAGTTAGTCTTTGACCACTTGTACACAATCCTAGTGAAATCAGAGACTAGGAAACTTTGAAGCCTAACATCTTGCTTACCAAAAGATATAGAAAAGAATACCATTTTTGTGGCTTCAGGCATGTATTTTTTAGACACTAGAGGTTGTGAAATATTAGGCACTTACATCAACCTTTCTGTTTTTCCATTTGTCTCTGCTTTCCCTACACACTTGTCTTTTGACCTGATTTCAGTGGAACATAGGAGCTGTCAGTTCCAATCAGGTCACCTCGCTCAGGACTGTGCTTTTGACAGTGTTGGGTGCCAGATACTTCATAGGGAGCGATCCACAAGGCAAATCAGTGCTCTAGTGCTGCTCTCTCCAATGTTCTCGCCTCTTGATCATTAATAAATAGAATGAGGTTCCCCAAATTAGAAGTTATCTATCCAAATCAAGTCATAATTCAGGAAAACTTCACTTGTAGAAGCAATAGCTGCTAAAGTAAGTAGTTAAAATCCTGAAACTGCAACCCCAGATGTACTTTTTGGTAACAGAAAGATTTGTGAAACTTTGATCTAGAGACTCCTAAATCTCAAGACACAAGGTTAAACATCCTTCACAGAATTTTATTAGCTTGAGGCCTACAAGTGTTTGGAGTCTTAATATTCAGACTCTTTTTCTTCAGAATGAAGACTGTAAGTAAAGACAATCACTATATTCAGATTCCAGGCATGCTTTATTAATTATTGTTCACTGCAGGTCATCATATGCTGACTAAATTGTAAACATATTCCTCACTGTTCTGGTTGTGTACCATTTTGGGTAACATTAATGAAGAAAAATCAAATCAAGTAGAAAATCAAGATATATTTGGTTGTATTCAGCAGCTCCCCAAAGAAAGACTGTACAGTGCTGAAGATTTTAAGAAGTCAGCTGGCCAGAGGACTCTGCCAACTCTCTTGTGTATACCTCTTCTTCTGTGGCCTCTCCATTACTGAAGGCTTGGAGCCACTAGTAGCCATCTGGCAGTCTCATTTCATTCTAACTCTGCTGCCCTGTTACCTATTAAAGCTTCCTTTTTTCTACACTCCATTGCTCAGCCACTAATCCAATGTGCTGATGAGTCCGTAACTCGAATCATCCAAGAGAATGCCTAACAAAACACAGCTTCCTTTTCTGTAATTAACACTTAACTCCTGCATCTCATTATAGTCTATCCACAAAAATTTTGAAGTGAGTCACTCGCATCATGAGCTGAAGATAGTCACTTTTCCAAGGAAAAAAAATGCTTGAGCATCTATAATTTGTGACTGAATTTTAGCACTCTCCAGATGTAAGCTTTGGTGTGAACAGGCAGCTGTTTGAGGCACTCCACAAGCTGAGGCTCAGGTTCCTCTGCCTGTGAAAGCTGCAGACCACAAGAACTGAAGAGTTCAGCAGCCCCATGGCAAAGTAGTGTTCAGTGTCTTTACCCCTTATCTGAATGCTGCACTGGCTTGACATCTGGCAGTAAAAAAAAAAATATCAAAAGTCTTAATAAAGTCCACATTTTTCCATAGGTTTTGCAATCCTCTCGAGGTTACAGGGTATCTTCAGAAGGCATCTTTTCATCTCTTATGGCTTCCCAACCTGTTTTAGGCATTGTGTTTTGTTAACAAGTTTGCCTATGATGCAAAAGAAATGTAGTAAGGTATGTTCCAAAAAAAATAAATTCTTAATTTTATTTTAGTTCCTTTCTATCTTATCATCTTCACTATAGAAACATTTTAGTCAAGAGGAAAAGAAAAACCATTCAAATTATCTGAATGACCCATCAGAATAATTGCAGTTGTATGAAACATACTCTAAAGGATTAGTGTTGCACGTATACCCAGATCAAACTACGTACTTTTATTACCAAGACACAGGAGAACAGCAAGGATGAGAGAAAATAGGTACTGTGGGAATCCCAGTGTGTAGAGCCACTGGGAACATCTCTAAAGTATTATATACTAGTGTAACAAGTAGGTTTTTTCATTGACCTGAAAAGCGCCTGCAGAGTTAATCACACTTTCTATCATGTGAGTGTTACTCAAGGAGACTTCACTCCAGGGGACATTAAAGTGCTAGGAACAAACACAGCCAGTTTACAACAGAAAAAGGAGAGGAAGATTTGACAGCCAGAGGAAATGTGGCAGAAACTCTCGAGTGCCTTTTGACACGCTGTCAGGGTTAAGTGTGCCTCTTAGGTCATTCAAGTACCTCCTCTATATTAGACCTTAATTGAGGCCAGGGATGAAGATAATGATTAAAATCTGCTCGGTGCTTGAAGATAAATTGTACTTTTTAACATGGTATGAAGGGCTGAATGTCCCAAGTAAACAAGATTCAGAGGTGAGCAGGGCCACATAGAGGGAAGTGCTAAGTGCAAAACTTGTGTTGAATGTGGAGTGGAGGTTTTTTTAGGAATATCTCCCTTTCTGCTGCTATACTTCTATCCCAGCCAGTTAACAGTTTAGGAAAACAAACTGATTACTATTTGGCATACTCTTTTTAATGGTCTCAAAATACTGGAATAAATTTATGATGCAAGCCATATTGTTTGGATGTTTTGGCATTTTGTTTTAGGTTTGTTTTTTTTTTTTTTAATTCCTGGCTGTTGTTAATTATACCGCCCACAATCTGTTTAGCATGTTCTTATTTGATGTTAGAATAAAGTAATACAAGGAAATATTTTATTTTTGCAGAAGTTTTCCCCATCTTTTATCTTGCTTTGGAAAGCCTCCATTCCTATTATTTTCCATGTGTTTGTTTATTCTAGACCAGAAAGCCCACGAGTAATTATGAGCATCCCACTGTATAAAGTAAGCCAAGAGCCTGTTGGGAGCCATTTGCTACTGACTGTTTACTTCTGTTGAGTATAGCTTTGTCTGCAGCACTTTCCCTTCCAAGGATCCCGGGTTCCTTGGCCAGCATGGGGAGCCCAGTGTAGCCTGGGTGACATACAGTTTGCTGATGGAAAAACTGAGTTTTTGTGTATTGAGTATTGGGTAGAAGTCAATAGAAAAAGCAGAGAGACCATTTTAACTAATCAAAGGTGATGAATTAACACCAGGCTACATAAATTCAGGGGTGAAAAAGGTTCGTTAATGGCAGGCTGCTGGAAGGTGAGCTGCTGAGCACAGTCTTGGTGTCTAGGTGGCAAAGGCA